>NC_053028.1:656469894-656844594 GCF_003073215.2 Triticum urartu | reverse complement strand
CCCTACATCCAATTAGATATATCTATCAGGATCTTTCCAACATACTGTGCTTGCCAAAGGATAAAATGTAAAAGGGAAAGGTGAAGATCACCATGACTCTTTCATAAGGTAGAAGATAATAATAAAAGATAGGCCCTTCGCAGAGGGAAGCAGAAGTTGCCATGCGCTTTTATGGTTGGATGCACAAAATCTTAATGCGAAAGAACGTCACTTTATATTGCCACTTGTGATATGAACCTTTATTATGCAGTCCATCGCTTTTATTTCTTCCACATCACAAGATCGTATAAAGCTTAATTCCTCCACACCAATCAATTATACATATTTAGAGAGCAGTTTTTATTGCTTGCACCGATGACAACTTACTTGAAGGATCTTACTCAATCCATAGGTAGATATGGTGGACTCTCATGGCAAAACTGGTTTAAGGGTTTTTGGAAGCACAAGTAGTATCTCTACTTGGTGCTGAGAATTTGGCTAGCATGAGGGGGAAAGGCAAGCTCAACATGTTGGATGATCCATGACAACATACTTTATCTCAGATATAAGAAAACATAACTCATTACGTTGTCTTCCTTGTCCAACATCAACTCTTTAGCATGTCATATTTTAATGAGTGCTCCCAATCATAAAAGATGCCAATGATAATATATTTATATGTGAAACCTCTCTTTCCTTATTACTTCCTATTAATTGCAACGATGACCAAAACTATGTCTGCCAACTCCCAACAACTTTTAATCATCATACTCTTTCTATGTGAAGTCATTACTTTCAATAAGATCAATATGAACTCTTTGTTTATTTTTATTCTTTTTCTTCTTTTTCTTTTATTTTATTCACTCAAGATCATGGAAAAATAATTAAGCCCTTGACTCAACACTAATCTTTATTATATAGCTCATGGACTTGATTACATAGAGAGATCATAAAGCAAAAACTCAAAACTAGATCATGCCATAAACTTTATTCTACTAGATCAAGATACTACTAATAGGATTGAACTAAGAAAAACGGTAAAGATAGGAGTGTGATGGTGATACGATACCGGGGCACCTCCCCCAAGCTTGGCAGTTGCCAAGGGGAGTGCCCATACCCATGTGATTATATCTCCTTCTTTGTTGGTGGAGAGGATGATGGTGATGATATGAATTGTGCTTTCAGCTTCTCCGTATTATAATTGAGGAGAGCAATTTCCTCCTTTAAATCATCGACCTCTGATTCCAGCTTCAAGATCTTGTTACATAAATCTTTTTTGCTTTTCTGTCGAAAACGAGAAGGAATAGATCGATTGTTAGATAGTCTAGCCCTCTTAGGGAGGCTAGACTTCTTGAACTTCACGTGCATATCCCCAGGTTGAGGTACAGGGACTTCATCTTCATCCGAGCTCGTCTCCTCCTTTCTCTTAGGTTCATAGTCCTCTTCTTCTTCCGTAGTCCAACCACAATGCTCCACATCTCCATAGACTTTAGGATTTGCTAGGTAATCAGCCACATAGCTTTCTCCTTCCGAGTCTTGGGACGACATGTTGCTCTAATCTGCAACAAGACAGCTCGAAACAAAAACAGAGGATATTTGCGTGATACAGGAGTCAAAACCTTCGGGAGAATATATAATGAATTTTTACCGACCAAAATATGTATCGTGCAAGAAAACGGAGTCCGGAAGGCACACGAGGTGCCCACGAGGTAGGGGGCGCGCCCAGGGGGTAGGGCGCGCCCTCCACCCTCGTGGGGTCCTCGTGTCCTTCCCGGACTGCTACTTATTTTTCTATATTTCTAAATATTCCAAAACGGAGAAATATTGCCTTAAAAACTGTTTTGGAGTCAGTTTACTTACCGTACCACATACCTATTCCTTTTCGGAGTCTGAAACGTTCTCGAAAGTGTCCCTTATGTATTCCTCCGGGGTTACGGTTTCAATAATATTGGTTTCAGCATTTATGGGATTACCTGAGACATAATGTTTGATTCTTTGACCGTTTACCACCTTCGGATTTGTGCCTTCGAAATTGTTGATTTTTATGGCACCGGAACGATAGACCTCCTCAATAACGTAGGGGCCTTCCCATTTAGAGAGAAGTTTTCCTGCAAAAAATATTAAATGAGAGTTGTATAGCAATACATAATCACCTACGTTAAACTCACGCTTTTGTATCCTTTTATCATGCCATCTTTTAACTTTTTCTTTAAACAACTTGGCATTTTCATAAGCTTGGGTTCTCCATTCATCGAGTGAGCTAATATCAAATAACCTCTTCTGACCGGCAAGTTTGAAATCATAGTTGAGCTCTTTAATAGCCCGATATGCCTTATGTTCTAGTTCGAGAGGTAAATGACATGCTTTTCCATAAACCATTTTATACGGAGACATACCCATAGGATTTTTATATGCAGTTCTATAGGCCCATAATGCATCATAAAGTTTCTTGGACCAATTCTTTCTAGACCTATTGACAGTCTTTTGCAAAATTAATTTGAGCTCTCTATTTCTCAATTCTACTTGCCCACTAGACTGTGGGTGATAAGGAGATGCAATTCTATGATTAACATCGTATTTAGCAAGAATTTTACGGAAAGCACCATGAATAAAATGTGAACCACCATCAGTCATTAAATATCTAGGGACTCCAAATCTCAGAAAAATAACTTCTTTAAGCATCTTAATAGAGGTGTGATGATCAGCACTACTAGTTGGAATATCTTCACCCACTTAGTAACATAATCAACAGCAACTAAAATATGTGTATAACCGTTAGAGGCAGGAAAAGGTCCCATATAATAAAAGCCCCAAACATCAAATGGTTCAATAACAAGTGAATAATTCATAGGCATTTCTTGACGTCTACTAATATTACCAATTCTTTGACATTCATCACAAGATAGGACAAACTTACGGGCATCCTTGAAGAGAGTAGGCCAATAAAAAGCGGATTGCATTACTGAAAGTGCTAGTATCGACTAGGGTGGGGGTGAATAGGCGATTTTTATGAAAGTCTTCAAAACATGGCTGTTTCGAAGACAAGCAACAACAATAAGCCTATTGATATACAGCGGAAGGTGTACTACACTAAGCAAGCCATGGTCAAGTATGCAATGGAGTGATAGCACGAAGACTAATAGCAGCTAGGTAGTAAGGATCAAGTAGGAAGACAGTTGAAGCCAAACTTAAATAGTAGACACGCAGTGAAGTCAAACAGGTAATGCAATCAGGCAGTGACTTCACGAAGACAAACGATAAGGTAAGAGAGGGACAGGATGGAACCAGTCACTTGTTGAAGACATAGAATTTGTTGGACAAGTTCCAGTTGCTGTGACAACTATACGTCTGGTTAGGGAGGCTGAGATTCAACTCAGAAGACCGCGTCTTCACCTTATTCCCCTTGAGCTAAGGACACCCAGTCCTCGCCCAATCACTCTGGTAAGTCTTCAAGCTAGACTTCCAAACCTTCACAGACTTTGTTCACCGGCGATCCACAATGACTCTTGGATTCTCAGAACGCGACGCCTAACCGGCTGGAGGATTCATAGTCCTCAAGTGTAACAAGTCTTCAGGTCACGCAGACAGAAAGACTTCAGTGATGCCTAACACTCTCTGGCTCTGGGTGTGTAGGGCTTTGTCCTTGCAAGGATTTCTCTCTCTCTCAAAGGCTTCGAGGTGGGTTGCTCTCAAACGACAAAAGCAGTGTACTAACTCTGAGCAGCCACCAATTTATGGTGTAGGGGGTGGGCTATTTATGGCCATTGGGCAACCCGACCTGATATGTCTGAAATGACCCTGGGTCACTAAGTAACTGACACGTGTTCCAACGGTCAGATTTCAAACACACACGGCAACTTTACTTGGGCTACAAGCAAAGCTGACTCATCTAGCTCTGGATAAGATTTGCTCTCATTGTCTTCGCTCGAAGACATAGGATTTGGGTTGAGCATCACTTCAGTCACTCTGACTTTGTTCACTTGGACCCCACTTAACAGTACGGTGGCTCCTATGACTCAACAAAGAAGAAAGGGAAACAACGAAACATCTAAGTCTTCGCGCTCCATAGTCTTCACTCAATGTCTTCTTATGTCATAGTCTTCAACGTGAATATCTTCATATACCACCTCTATCTTCAATGTCTTCATACATTTTTAGGGGTCATCTCCAGTAGGTAAACCGAATCAATGAGGGACTACTACCTGTGTTATCCTGCAATTCTCACAAACACATTAGTCCCTCAACCAGGTTTGTTGTCAATGCTCCAAAACCAACTAGGGGTGGCACTAGATGCACTTACAATCTCCCCCTTTTTGGTGATTGATGAAAACTGGTTGAAGTTTTCAACAGGGATAAAAGTATGTGAAATGTAAAGGATTTAGGTATTGTCTTCATAAGTGGCAAAGGCTCCCCCTAAAGATGTGCATATAAGTAATTTGCTTTTGGAATGCAAATGCACATGGCAGGTTGTACTTGTGGAGATCCTCTTCAACTTATGAAGACAACTTGTTTATGCATGATTTGATATAACAAGATAATGACATGCATAATGAAAAATGGACGTCTGCAAAATGAACTAAGTGCGGAAGTTATCGTCGCACATGCGGAATTTATCATCACATCACAGAATAGCAAACAAGTAGCAGACGACCATCAAGTTTAGGTGTTACAACTCAAAGAACCAAATGTATCAAAAACGAGAGTTGTAAACACCAGGCAAAATATGAAGCAACCGCCCAAATGGACCCGCTTGAAGACTATCAACTCATATGCTTCTCCTCCTTTTGTCATTAAGGACCAAAAAGGTTTGAAGACATGGAGCATCTACTCGTTCCCAGAAGGAGTCAGTGAAGCAGCAGGGTCGATTCGCGCTGAAGTTGGGGGTGTTGAAGTAGCATCATCTTCATCATTGATCACTCTGGCATTCATGTTGCAGCGGAGGAAGAATAGTCAAAGTCTTCAAGGGAAGGAGTTCGACGTAGGACAGCATTCCTTGGAGGAGTGGAGTCAAACTTGAATCTTTCAGTGAAGCCATCGTCTTGAAGATCTGCCTCAGCACTGAGCAGTGTCAAACTCTTCCATGATCGCCTACAGGTTTCGTGACTGACAAAAGCATTCTTAGTGGCAAGATTGCGAATGCGATTGATGTCCACTAAGAGGCTTTTCATCTGTCGCTTAAGCCAGTAGTGATGCTTGTCTTGTTTTTGATGAAGTGCCACAAGAAGTACTCGGTCATTCAGAACACAAGAGCGCTTTTGAGGCCTTTGGGCAATGGTGCTCTCAGTAGCTTCAGTCTGTGCACGGTGAGGGAAGCGAGTATTTCCAGCCAATGGATAGACACGAGCGACTGCTTGAACCCCTTCAATGTTTTGCGAGAAGCTTTGGTGGTCAGCATTCTGAAGACTAAGAGGCTCCTTGGCAGGCTCTGGGTAAATGGCTTCAACAGACAGATCAACCTCTGGCAAAAATATGATATGGTTGCGTGCAAAGGGCTGATAGTTGAAGGCAGAGTGGAGCTTGATCAGACGCATGATCCAGGGAGCATAGAACTTCAGACCAAAAATGTTAGATCCTGATGCAGCAAGTTGGCGGATAAAGAAGTCTTGTGTATTGAAGCATTTTCCGTGCAGAATATGAAAGAGCAAGGTCTTCATTGCACCTTCCAGCTTAGCATGTGGAGAATGTCCTTTGATGGGCCAAAGAGTTTGTCGTATGATGTGATAGATGGTACGTGGCAGATACTCAAGGTCTTCAACAAAGAACTCCTTAGGATATTCTGCATCTAGAGGCAAAGGCTTCATCATGCTGAGCATCTGGCTCATGTCGTGTTCAGACTTGTGAAAAATGCTCTCCAAGGCAGCACTGTGAAGCTGACAACCAGGTTCATATAGGTCACCTGGAGTGGGCAGGCCAGTAAGCTCAATGACATCAAGAGCTTTGGCTTCATGATGGACATTTCCTGTCATCCACTCAAGGACCCATGTCTTCGGATCCCTGTTGTAGCCACGAACATGAAGGGTGGCATAGAATTGGAGTAGTAGTTCTTCATTCCAGTGCTCCTTGTCAGTGACGAACTGCAATAAGCCAGACTCTCTGAAGCAATCCAGCGCTTCTTCCAAACAGGGCAGACCAGTGACGGCTTCTGTGTCAAGACGCATATGTGGGAATATGCGACCTTGATTATATAAAATGCATGAGTAGTAGCTTCGTTGTTGATAGCTCCAGAACCGATCAGATGAGATTCTTGCCTTAGTGTAGGGGTTCTTGGCGCTGTCAAAGAAGGTGTTGTGCGCTTTGAAGCCATTGACATTGAAGGACCCTGGTGAAGTGGCTGTCCCTGGAAATCTGGGTAGTCTTGGCGTTAGCTTCTGAACCTGAGGCCTGTGCTCGACATGGTAGTCAAATTGAGGACCAACAGCAGGCGGAGGAACCAGAAGAGGCCATTTGACAGTGATAAGCTGCCCATAATTGTATGCTTTCTCAATAGTATGAGGCCTTGGAGGCGGAACAGGAGCAGTGGCATTGACTTCTGGCACCACATTTACTTCAGGCGCCTCATTAGCTTCAGGCACCACATTAGCCTCAGCCATGACAACGTCATTGGCTTCAGTGTTGGAGTTGGTGGTCGCCTCAGTCTGTGTAACCTCCATTTGTATAACTGGAGGGTCAGTCACGTTCTCCATGAGAACAGCTTCTTGTTGGACAGGGGGTGTTGCAACATGTTCTTCATCCACTCTTGGTTCTTGAGTTTCATCGGCTTATGCAGCCGGAATATCTTCAGCCATTTTGGCTTCAGATTCTGAGACTTGTGGCCTTGGTCCTTTGCGAAGCCTGCGTAACGCTGGTGACGCCTGTGGAGATGGAGTTGGCTGGGCCTCAAAGTCATCGTCATCTTGCACTGGTGAGTTGACTTGTGGTTGGGGAGTACTTGGGGTGTCTTGTTGTTGTGGGAGATTAGCCCATGATGCATCCTGTGCAATTGGCGTCAGAGGAAGACCAATGCTCATAAGTTCGTTGTTCGTGAGAACAGGCGATGATACCACGTTGTGCTTGATCTGAGGAAGGACTTCATCATCATCATCTACATTGTCGTGGTGACCAGTGTCTTCAGCTGCGGTGGGGTCAACAGCTGGAATATCTTCAGCTTCAGGAGCCTCTGTGGAAGCAGGATCATGAACTATCAGTTGGCGCTCTTGGTGTTCAGATGTGGGGCGAGCCATTGAGATGGGCTCGACAACAAGGGGCTCTGTGGGAGCAGCCCGATCTTTCTTCTTGGTCTTGCGCTTCTTTTGGGAGGGAGCGTTATCAGAGGCTTCAAGTTTTTTCCTCTTTCTGGCTTCAGCCTCAGCAGCTCTCGTCTTCTTCAGTTCAGAAGCAGTTGACTTGACCTTTGGCTTCAAGCCATTCATGCTGCTCGGGAAGACAATCCTGGGCTCTTCTTGCCTTGGTGCTGGTTCAGAAGCAGCAGCAGACTTGTTGGACTTTTTGGCAGCCATCTTGGGGTCGATGCCAGGACGCCCAAGTGCTTTTCGCTTCTCTGCTTCATTATACCCTTGAACGCATTTAGCAGCCAAAAGTTTCATGCGCTCACGAGAACCTTTTGCTTCTTCACGTTCCTTGACAAAAGCTTCCTTGAGATCGTGCAGCATAATCTTGAAGTTTTTGACATCTTGCACACTGAGCTTTGCCATGTGCTTCTTGAACTGAGCTTTCTCATAGTCAATCTTGTGCTTCAGTTCAACGATGTGCTGATCTAGAGCCAGCTCGGGAGCAATGGCTCCGTGAAAAGAGACGCTGAGGCCTATGGG
This sequence comes from Triticum urartu, assembly GCF_003073215.2. Classification (NCBI taxonomy): domain Eukaryota; kingdom Viridiplantae; phylum Streptophyta; class Magnoliopsida; order Poales; family Poaceae; genus Triticum; species Triticum urartu. The sequence continues at coordinate 656,836,807 of NC_053028.1, read as the reverse complement.
AAGCTGTAGGTCGTCAAAACTGAGTTCAGGATTATCGAACCAGTCATCGTTGAACTTATTCAATATCTCGACATCAAAGAGAGGGAGATCATTGAAGATTTCCGCTTGCTGCTTGCTCTTGATTAGCTGCTCGAGAGCATCATCTGCAAGATCTTCATCACTTGACAGATCAATGGGTTCGTTTCGCAGAATGGCAGCAGGGGTCAATGCCTGACCAGTACTCTTGACGTGTTTCTTCTTCATCTCCGTCTTCTTGGAGATACGCGATAGATCTTCAGACTGCACACTGTCTTTAGGAGGTGCAGTAGCCAGAGGCTTCAAGTGCGAAGCTTTCGGTGACGCAGTTGGCTTTGATGCCTTAGCCTTCTTCTGCTTCTGGGGCTTTGGAGCAGGTGGTGCTTCATCTGTGTCAGCATCTTCAGGACATCCCCAACAGCAGCTCCTTGGACAGCAATGTAGGTGAGAAGACCTTGAAGATCATAGAAGGGGCCAAGCTCGTTTTGATCAGCTTCACGAGTGCCATCCTCCCTTGGAGCAGATGGGCCGGGGTTGAATTTCAGACCCAGCGACTTCTTGTTCTCCTTTGCTGAAGCCTTAGCAAATTGATAGTTGCGTTTGAAAAGATTTTCATCACGACACCACAAGAGAGAAGTGGGGTCGGCGTTGGCAGGTTGTGGTCCTCTGACCATGCACGAGTAGAACCCTTGTGCAATAGCATCAGCTTTGTTCTTGGGTTGAAGACCTCTGTAAGTTATATCTCCCCAAGGACACTTTATCGCATTCTTCTCAGCGTATTCCTTGGTTACGAAGTGGTACTTGAACCATTCTTCAGCCCAATATCTTCGAATCCATTGGATTCGGGTTTTCCTTTCATTGTACGTTTCCTCTGGATCAGTTTTGTACTGGACTGCCAGATCTGGTGGCAAATCTTTTGATGTGTCCCCACGGCGCTGCCTGCCACCCTTCCTTGCTGATTTTTCTGTAGCCATGAACTTCAAACTGAATGGCTTCAACATAGTCAAATGCTTCCGTCTGCTGACCAGACAGGAACTGGCTTCGAGAGAATTGATGTGTTGCTGTAAGAATTCTGCAAATGAATGCAGACTATGAGAACCAAGGGATTCCCCACGGACATGTACCTATGACAGCATTAGAGATGCGAGGGAAGGGGAAGAGGTCAAATGCATTCTCAGAAGATTTTGAAGATAAATCAGTTTAGAAGACATTGACCTCATAGCGCGAAGACATTCACCTATATGTTGAGAGTCGGTTCCATATTTGTACGAATCCAAGAATAGGTACAAGTGAGGAATCTAACGTTGTGTGAAGCATAAGTGAATATACTAGGCATGGTATGAGATGCAGACAGGATAGATCTAACTTGGTGAAGATAGAAACCACTTTTGGTAAACTAGATGAATCTTTAGGATCAAAAAGACGGTAAAAAGAGAGTTTTTTTTACCACATGAAGAACTGCTAGACAGAGAAGAAGTGGAGGCCGAGCAGTGCGATCTTCCGTGCCCTAACTTGGCGACGGAGGACACCTACGGCGGCGGCGGAGAAGACGATGTCCGCGGCTGGCGTGAAGACAACGTCGGAGAAGTTGCGGCAGCTAAGCGCTTCGTCGCCGGCGTCATCGAGGGCTAGCAGTGGCGCTAGGGTTTGGTGTGGTGAAGGGGTGGAAGAAGGATTTGACAGCGATTGGACTTGCATTTATAGTGAGAGGGACGGCACAACGCAATTACGCAGGTGCCCCTGGCGGTTCACATCTGAGGGACACGTGGCGTACATGCAACACATTTGTGGTTGTCCCACGTTCCCATGCCCGCCTGGACTGTCGGATGGTCATTCCGTCTTCTTTGGATTTCAGGCAATAAGAATAGAGCATTTAAAACAGATTTAATGTTTGTCTCTGTATCTTCTACTGACTAGGATGCAGAGAAGACATTCGACGGTTCCAATAGAATGCATATGATTTGGACAGATAGAATTGGGGTAGAAGCATAAAGAGGTTAGGGTCCGATCACATTCACTTAGTTCAAAAGATTCAAATGAGAATACACAGCTATAAGTGAATGTCGTAGAGGACAGAACACTAATATATGCATATACCAAATCAACATAGTGAAGATAATCAAGAAGAAAATCAATGTTGAAGACAAATCAAGTGCGAAGACTTTGCAAAAGTAACGCCATGAGAAAACACTTCAAACAGAAGAATTTGGTGGTGGCGTTACCCACCGTATAGGAAGTATTAGACCCAGACACGTCGCACAATTATCGTGGCGCTCCGAAGTCAAATTCCACATTAATGTATTCACACTTAGAATGTAAGTCTTCATTGATTGAAGATATACTTTACTTAGTGTGTTGCACATCTAAGTTGTCAACATGCATAAGTGTTAGGATGTGTGCCTGATCACAGGACATTTGAGGATTCCAAGATATTTAGCTCACACCGTAACTTGCAAAACCTTTTCTCATCCAAGGGCTTTGTGAAGATATCTGCCAGTTGCTCTTTAGTGTTGACGTGAATGATATCAATATCTTCCTTCATGACATAATCTCTGAGAAAGTGATGACAAATTTCAATGTGCTTAGTCTTCGAGTGCTGAACTGGGTTGTTGGCAATCTTGATGGCGCTTTCATTGCCACAGTAGAGTGGTACTTGTTTCAGATGGATGCCATAATCCTTGAGAGTTTGCTTCATCCATAGAAGCTGAGCGCAGCAAGATCCAACAACAATGTATTCAGATTCAGCAGTGGAGAGTGATACACAGTTCTGCTTCTTTGAAGACCAACAGACAAGTGATCGTCCCATAAAATGACATGTGCCTGATGTAGACTTGTGATCCACCTTGTCACTAGCATAATTAGCATCCGAGAATCCAACCAGATCAAACTCTGAGCCCTTTGGATACCATAATCCTAATGTTGGGGTGTAAGCCAAATATCGAAGAATTTGCTTCACAGCTAAGTAATGCGATTCCTTTGGTGCCGCTTGGAATCGAGCACACATGCAAACACTAAGCATAATATCTGGCCTAGATGCACATAGATAAAGTAAAGAACCAATCATGGAGCGGTATACCTTTTGATCAAACTCTTTACCATTGTCGTCGGGACCCAGATGGTGTTTGGTTGGCATTGGCGTCGTGTAACCTTTGCAATCTTGCATTCCAAACTTCTTCAGGCAATCTTTGAGGTATTTTTCTTGAGATATGAAGATGCCATTTCTTTACTGACGAATTTGAAGACCAAGGAAGAACTTCAGCTCACCCATCATGGACATCTGATATTGCTCTTGCATCATGTGTCCAAATTCATCACTATATTTCTGGTTGGTGCAGCCGAAGATAATATCATCCACATATATTTGGCACACAAACAGTTCACCATCATATGTCCTCGTGAAGAGCGTGGGATCCAGGGATCCATGTTTGAAGCCTTTGCTCTTCAGGAAGTCTTTGAGCGTGTCATACCAAGCGCGAGGAGCTTGTTTGAGGCCATACAGTGCTTTGTTTAGCTTGTACACCATATCAGGATGTTTTGGATCTTCAAAGCCAGGAGGTTGTGCGACGTATACATCTTCTTCAATCTTGCCGTTGAGAAATGCACTCTTCACATCCATTTGATATAGCAAGATGTTGTGATGGTTAGCATAGGCTAGCAGTATGCGAATAGCTTCAATCCTAGCCACAGGAGCAAATGTTTCATCGAAGTCAATCCCTTCCACTTGAGTATATCCTTGAGCGACAAGACGTGCCTTGTTTCTGACGACTTGTCCGTGCTCATCTTGCTTGTTGCGGTATATCCACTTTGTGCCTATTATGTTATGCTTGCGAGGGTCAGGTCGCTTGACCAGTTCCCAGACATTGTTCAGTTTGAACTGTTGAAGCTCTTCTTGCATAGCTTGAATCCATTCAGGTTCCATAAAGGCTTCAGCTACTTTCTTGGGTTCAGATATAGAGACAAATGCAAAGTGCCCACAAAACTTTGCTAGCTGTGTTCCTCTTGAACGTGTAAGCGGACCAGGTGCATTGATGCTATCAATCATCTTCTCAATTTGTACTTCATTTGCAACACGAGGGTGAGCAAGACAAAGACTTTGGTCATTATGATCAGTGTCCTCGTGTTCAGCATTTTCTTCAGACTGAGCAATGTCTTCAGGTTGAGTTGGTGCGGAAATAATGAGTTCCTCTTCAGCTTGAGCCTCTGAGGGTATGATCTCTCCAGTACCCATGAGCTTGATGGATTCGTTAGAGGGAGCTTCATCTATCACATTTGGCAAATACTCTATTTGCGATCCGTTAGTCTCATCGAACCGCACATCCACAGTTTTAACCACTTTATAGAGAAAGAGGTTGAAGACTCTATATGAGTGTGAGTCCTTTCCGTAGCCGAGCATGAAGCCTTCATGAGCTTTTGGTGCAAACTTTGATTTGTGATGTGGATCCTTGATCCAGCACCTAGCTCTAAATACCCTGAAGTAACTGACATTTGGCTTCTTGCTAGTGACGAGTTCATAGGAAGTTTTCTTCAGTAGCTTGTGAAGATAAACACGATTGATGATGTGACATGCAGTGTCAATAGCTTCAGGCTAGAACTTTCTTGGTGTTTTGTATTCATCGAGCATTGTTCAAGCCATCTCAATGAGGGTTCTGTTCTTGCGCTCCACGATGCCATTCTGCTGAGGTGTGTATGGAGCTGAGAACTCATGAGTGATTCCCATTGTATCCAAGTAAAGATCAAGGCCGGTGTTCTTGAACTTAGTGCCATTGTCACTTCTTATATGCTTGATCTTGACGCCATAGTTGTTCATGGCATGGTTGGCGAAATGTCTGAAGACATCCTGCACTTCGGTCTTGTAGAGAATTATGTGCACCCACGTATATCTTGAGTAATCATCAACAATAACGAAGCCATAGAGACAAGCAATTGTTGTGAGAGTTGAGTAGTGAGTAGGGCCAAATAGGTCCATATGTAGCAGCTCGAAGGGTTGAGACGTAGTCATGATTGTCTTCGAGGGATGCTTGTCCCTCGTCATCTTCCCAGCCTCACAAGAACCACACAGATGATCTTTCTTGAACTTGACGCCTTCGATGCCAATGACATGCTTCTTCTGAGAGAGAGTGTACAGATTCCTCATGCCAGCATGCCCTAGCCTCCGATGCCAGAGCCAGCATTCTGAAGCTTTTGCCAGAAGACAAACTGCCAGCTGTGGTCCTGCTGAGAAATCTACCATATACAGATCATCTTTTCTATAGCCTTCAAAGACTAGAGACTTGTCAGATTCCATTAGTACCAGGCAACGATATTTTCCAAAGATAACAACCATGTTCAAGTCACAAAGCATGGAGACAGACATTAAGTTGAATCCAAGGGATTCAACAAGCATTACTTTATCCATGTGTTGATTCTTTGAGATTGCAACTCTACCTAGTCCCAATACCTTGCTTTTACCAGTGTCAGCAAATGTGATGTGACTTTTGTCAGAAGGGCGAAGTGTTGAATCCATGAGAAGACTTCAATCACCAGTCATGTGGTTAGTGCATCCACTGTCCATAATCCATTCTGAAGCACGAGGTGTCGTATCCTAAAGTGCAGTTAGGAGGATAGGCTTCACTGAGTGAAGTGTGAAGCATAAACATTTGACGAGTAAGAGGATTATGAAAACTTAGATCACAGTTAGGATCAGCAATGTAATGATCAGTAGGTTCAGGAGCAAGATAAACAATAAGACCATTTGGACACTTTGTCCAGCGTCCCACAAGATGTTTTAGGTCCCCAGCATAATCATCGGATGCCTTTGGTTTCAGGATGGAGACCTTTCCCTGCAAAAGAGAGTTAATTTTTCTTAACCACCCACATCTTCAGGGGTGGCTTAGAAGCAATGAGTCTAAGTGCAGCATCTGAGAATTTCGGCTTTGGAGCCCTAGCAAATAGCCTTGCAGGAGGAGAATAATACTCATATGAATAAGCAGAAAAGTTCTTAGTTTTATGAACATAGCGGTTTTACTCAACACGCTCATCTTCATAAGTTTGAGCACGATTTCCCTACAAAACTTTGGCGTTAGGGTAACTCGGTTGAGTCCTTTGTCTATATGAAGCCTTTGGACCAGTTCAAGCTTTTGGTCTGGTGATTGTCTTCTTCCCTGATGGTGTCCTGATGACATTCACAGGAAGATTCTCAAGACAACTTTTGGGAACCCATATTTTCTTCAATGGTGGTCCATTCCTGCAGTTAGTACCAATATACCTGGCAAACACTTCACCATTCTGATTTTTGAACAGTTTATAGTTTGCATCAAGAGATTCATCAATGATGACAAGGTTAGCACAAGAGAAGCCAGATAAGGTAGATGGATCAACTGACGGGCCCTTTGCAGCAACCCAAGTGGTTTTGGGGTACTGCTCAGGCTTCCAGTAGGAACCATCAACATTCATTTTCCTTTCGAACCCAACACCCTCTTTCCTAGGGTTTCGATTTAGAATTTGCTTTTTGAGGACATCACAAAGTGTCTGATGCCCTTTGAGGCTTTTGTACATTCCTGTTTCAAGCAATGTCTTCAACCTAGCATTTTCATCAGCAATGGCAGTGGCATCCTCCGCAGAGGGGTTAGTTACCACATCAACAGTTGAAGATATTGCAACAGTAGCAGCAGTAGAACATTCAGCAATAGAGGTAGCGTTATCACGCTCAAGACATTTTAGACATGGTGGTTCAAATCCATCTTGAATGGGATTGATCTGTTGGGCGCGTAGTGACACATTCTCCTTTTGAAGATTTTCATGAGCTGCTCTCAATTTCTCAAGTTCTTGCTTCCTTTGAAGATAATCATAGGAAAGCTTCTCGTGAGTAGTTGAGAGCGTTTCATGACGACTTTCAAGTTCTCCGTACTTAACATGAAGACTTTTGATGTCATCAATTAAGGACTGAGACTTTGTCATTTCAGCGTCCAACAGGTCATCGCTTTTGTCTAGTAATTTTTGAATATGTTCCATAGCCTTTTGTTGTTCAGTTGCAATTTTAGCAAGTGTTTTGTAGCTAGGTTTAGATTCACGTTCAGAGTCATCTTCACTAGAAGTTTGGAAGTAGGCATCGCGTGAGTTTACCTTGGCACCACGGGCCATGAAGCAGTAGGTGGGAGTAGAGTCGTCCTTATCAACAACTTCGTTGTTAGTGGCGGAGTCATTGTCTTCAGAGTCGAAGATTGACTTGGCAACGTATGCAGTAGCAAGAGCCAAGCTGGCCACACCAGAATCAGACTCCTCCTCAGACTCCACTTCTGCTTCCTCAGATGCAGACTCCTCTTCTGAATCCATTTCCTTGCCAACAAACGCACGAGCCTTGCCAGATGAACCTTTCTTGTATGAAGAAGACTTTGACGAAGACCTTGAAGAAGACTTTGAGGATTTCTTCTTCTTCTTGTCATCAGAATCATATTCCTTGCTCTTCTTCTTTTTCTTGGTTTCATTGTCCCACTATGGACATTCTGAGATGTAGTGACCAGGTTTCTTACACTTGTGGCAGGTTCTTTTCTTGTGATCAGAATTGGAAGCTTCATCATTTCTCGAGCTGGATCTTGAGGATTTTCTGAAGCCTTTCTTCTTGGTGAACTTCTGAAACTTCTTCACAAGCATAGCAAGTTCTTTCCCAATATCTTCAGGATCATCAGAACAGTTGTCAGATTCTTCTTCAGACGAAGACACAACCTTTGCCTTCAAAGCGCGAGTTCGGCCATAGTTGGGACCATAGATGTATCTTTTCTCAGATAACTGGAACTCATGTGTGTTGAGCCTCTCAAGTATGTCAGACGGATCGAGAGTTTCAAGTCGGGGCGTTCTTGTATCATCAGGGCTAAAATATCAAATGAGCTGTCGAGTGACCTCAAGAGTGTCTTGACGATATCGTGCTTGGTTATGTCAGTGGCGCCAAGTGCTCTGAGCTCATTGGTGATATCAGTGAGGCGATCAAATGTGTGCTGAACGTTTTCATTGTCGTTTCTCTTGAAGCGGTTGAAGAGGTTGCGAAGAACCCTGATTCTCTGGTCTCTTTGAGTTGAGATGCCTTCATTGACTTTGGAGAGCCAGTCCCAGACTAGCTTCGAAGTTTCCAAGGCGCTCACCCGGTTGTACTGTCCTTTGTTCAGATGACCGCAGATGATGTTCTTTGCAGTTGAATCCAGTTGAATGAACTTCTTCACATCAGCAGGAGTGATGCCTTCACCAGCCTTGGGAATGCCGTTCTTGACGACATACCATAGATCAACATCAATGGCTTCAAGATGCATGCGCATCTTATTCTTCCAGTAGGGATATTCAGTGCCATCGAAGATAGGGCACGCAGCGGAGACTTTGATTATCCCTGCAGTCGACATAGCTAAAACTCCAGGTGGTTAAACCGAATCACACAGAACAAGGGAGTACCTTGCTCTGATACCAATTGAAAGTGCTAGTATCGACTAGGGTGGGGGTGAATAGGCGATTTTTATGAAAGTCTTCAAAACATGGCTGTTTCGAAGACAAGAAACAATAATAAGCCTATTGATATATAGCGGAAGGTGTACTACACTAAGCAAGCCATGGTCAAGTATGCAATGGAGTGATAGCACGAAGACTAATAGCAGCTAGGTAGTAAGGATCAAGTAGGAAGACAGTATGAAGCCAAACTTAAATAGTAGACACGCAGTGAAGTCAAACAGGTAATGCAATCAGGCAATGACTTCACGAAGACAAACGATAAGGTAAGAGAGGGAGAGGATGGAACCAGTCACTTGTTGAAGACATAGAATTTGTTGGACCAGTTCCAGTTGCTGTGACAACTGTACGTCTGGTTAGGGAGGCTGAGATTCAACTCGGAAGACCGCGTCTTCACCTTATTCCCCTTGAGCTAAGGACACCCAGTCCTCGCCCAATCACTCTGGTAAGTCTTCAAGGTAGACTTCCAAACCTTCACAGACTTCGTTCACCGGCGATCCACAATGACTCTTGGATGCTCAAAACGCGATGCCTAACCGGCTGGAGGATTCACAGTCCTCAAGTGTAACAAGTCTTCAGGTCACGCAGACAGAAAGACTTTAGTGATGCCTAACACTCTCTGGCTCTGGGTGTGTAGGGCTTTGTCCTCGCAAGGATTTCTCTCTCTCTCTCAAAGGCTTCGAGGTGGGTTGCTCTCAAACGACAAAAGCCGTGTACTAACTCTGAGCAGCCACCAATTTATGGTGTAGGGGGTGGGCTATTTATAGCCACTCGGCAACCCGACCTGATATGTCCGAAATGACCCTGGGTCACTAAGGAACTGACACGTGTTCCAACGGTCAGATTTCAAACACACACGGCAACTTTACTTGGGCTACAAGCAAAGCTAACTCATACAGCTCTGGATAAGATTTGCTCTCATTGTCTTCGCTCGAAGACATAGGATTTGGGTTGAGCATCACTTCAGTCACTCTGACTTTGTTCACTTGGACCCCACTTAACAGTACGGTGGCTCCTATGACTCAACAAAGAAGAAAGGGAAACAATGAAACATCTAAGTCTTCGCGCTCCATAGTCTTCACTCAATGTCTTCTTATGTCATAGTCTTCAACGTGAATATCTTCATATACCTCCTCTATCTTCAATGTCTTCATACATTTTTAGGGGTCATCTCCGGTAGGTAAACCGAATCAATGAGGGACTACTACCTGTGTTATCCTGCAATTCTCACAAACACATTAGTCCCTCAACCAGGTTTGTCGTCAATACTCCAAAACCAACTAGGGGTGGCACTAGATGCACTTACAAATACCTTATGTGCAGTTCTATCTCCCGCGTGGTGTCCTCCATAAGCTTCGGAGTGACACTTGCATAGGATCTGTTCCTGTTCATGCTCAGGTACACAAGGTCTAATAACACCATCTACTCCTTCTTTATAAAGATGTGGGTCATCCCAAAAGTAATGTCTCAAGTCATAGAAAAACTTTTTCTTTTGCTGGTATGTGAAACTAGGCGGTATGAATTTGGCAACAATATAATTAGCATAATCAGCATACCATGGAGTACTACGAGAAGTACTTATAACATTTAATTGTTAATCAGGAAAGCTATCATCAATAGGTAGTGGGTCATCAAGAACATTTTCTAACCTAGACAAGTTGTCTGTAACGGGGTTCTCAGCTTCCTTTCTATCAACAATATGCAAGTCAAATTCTTGTAGCAGGAGAACCCATCTAATAAGTCTAGGTTTAGCATCTTTCTTTTCCATAAGATATTTAATAGCAGCATGATCAGTGTGAATAGTTACTTTAGAATCAACAATATAAGGTCGGAACTTATCACAAGCAAATATAACTGCTAAGAGTTCTTTTTCAGTAGTAGCATAATTTCTTTGAGGATTGTCTAAATTCTTACTAGCATAATGGATAACATTTAATTTCTTATCAACTCTTTTCCCTAGAACAGCACCTACAGAATAATCACTAGCATGCATCACACATAATTTCAAGGGCCAATTCCATTTTCCCCCTAACTTTGTCCCGACCTCATCTTGACCCCTAAATAAAAACAGTGCTCAACTTTGCCCCTCTTCCGTTAGGTGCGCTTATAGAAATGCCCTTACGTACATTTTCCGTCCAGTCAAAGGCCTTTGACCGTTAGATTTTTCTACACGCGCACTTAACGGTCAAAGGCCTTTGACTGGACGGAAAATGTACGGAAGGGTATTTCTATAAGCGCACTTAACAGAAGAGGGGTAAAGTTGAGCACTGTTTTTATTTAGGGGTAAAGATGAGGTCGGGACAAAGTTAGGGGGAAAATGTAAATCTCCCTAATTTCAATGCGTAAATTCCAATCAGGTGGCTGAACAATAGGTGCAGAGATCAATGATTTCTTAAGTATTTCAAATGCTTCTACACAATCATCATCAAAGACAAATGGTATATCTTTTTGTAATAAATTAGTCAGAGGCCAAGAAATTTTTGAGAAGTCCTTAATGAACCTCCTATAAAATCCGGCATGACCAAGGAAACTTCTTATACCTTTGATGTCCTTGGGACATGGCATCTTTTCAATAGCATCAACCTTAGCTTTATCAACTTCAATACCTCTTTCAGAAACTTTATGCCCCAAGACAATACCTTCATTAACCATGAAGTGTCACTTTTCCCAATTCAAGACAAGATTAGTTTCTTCACATCTCTGCAAAACTCGATCAAGATTGCTCAAGCAATCATCAAAAGAGGATCCATAGACGGAAAAGTCGTCCATGAAAACCTCACAAATCTTTTCACAAAAGACAGAGAATATAGCCATCATGCATATTTGAAAGGTAGCAGGTGCATTACATAAACCAAAAGGCATACTTCTATAAGCAAAAGTACCAAAAGGGCATGTAGAAGTAGTCTTTGATTGATTTTTAGCTGACACAAGTATTTGAGAGAAACCAGAATAACCATCTAGAAAGCAATAGTGTGTATGTTTGCATAATCTTTCTAGCATTTGATCGATAAAAGGTAAGGGGTAATGATCTTTCTTAGTAGCCTTATTTAATTTACGGAAATCAATTACCATCCTATAACCTGTAATAATTCTTTGCGGAATCAATTCATCTTTATCATTAGGAACAACAGTAATACCTCCCTTCTTAGGGACACAATGGACAGGACTTACCCACTGACTATCAGCAACGGGATAAATTATACCTCCCTCCAGAAGCTTTAGTATTTCTTTTCTTACCACTTCCTTCATTTTAGGATCCAGACGTCATTGATGATCACGAACTGGTTTGGCATCTTCTTCCAAATTTATTTTATGTTGAAATAGAGTGGCACTAATGCCCTTAAGATCATCAAGAGTATATCCAATAGCAGCATGGTGCTTCTTCAGAGTTTTCAATAATCTTTCTTCTTCATGCTCTGAAAGGTTAGCACTAATAGTAACAGGATATATCTTCTTTTCATCAAGATAAGCATATTTAAGATTATGAGGCAACAGTTTAAGCTCAAACACGGGATCACCCTTGGGTGGAGGAGGATCCCCTAAGATTTCAACAGGCAAATTGTGTTTCAGAATAGGTTCCTGCTTAAAGAATACTTCATCTATTTCCCTTCTTTCATTCATAAACATATCATTTTCATGGTCTAGCAAATATTGTTCTAAAGGATCACTAGGAGGTACGGCAATAGAAGCAAGACCAATAATTTCATCCTTACTAGGCAATTCTTCTTCACGGTGGTGTTTACTAAATTTAGAGAAATTAAACTCATGAGACATATCACCCAAACCAATAGTAACAACATTCTTTTCGCAGTCTATCTTAGCAAGTGGGACAAAAGCTATCTTGTGGGGAACCAAGAACAAGAAAATCAGCAGGATATTTAGTTTTCCCAAACAAGACTTCAACATCTCTAACAATTCCCATTGGTGAAATAGTATCTCTATTGGCAAGTTTAATTGTAACATCAATATCTTCTATCTCAGCAGGTGCAATATCATGCATAATTTCTTTGTATAAGTCATAAGGTATTGCACTAACACTAGCACCCATATCGCATAAGCCATGATAACAATGATCTCCTATTTTAACAGAAATAACAGGCACGCCCACCACAGGTCTATGTTTATCTTTAGCACAAGGTTTAGCAATTCTAGCAGTTTCACTGCAGAATTGAATAACATGCCCATCAATATTATCAGACAAGAGATATTTAACAATAGCAATACTAGGTTCAACTTTAACTTGCTCAAGAGGTGTATAGGTTCTAATATTACTTTTTCGAACCACAGTTGAAGCTTTAGCATGATCCTTTATTCTAACAGGAAAAGGTGGTTTCTCAACATAAGAAGTAGGAACAATAGGATCATTATAAGTGACAGTCTTTTCTTCAACTTTAATAGGTGCAGCTACTTTTACTTCTATGGGAGGATGATATTTAAACCACTTCTCCTTGGGAAGATCAACATAAGTAGCAAAAGATTCACAGAAAGAAGCTACTATCTCAGAGTCAAGTCCATATTTAGTGCTAAACTTACGGAAAACATCGATATCCATAAAAGACTTAACACAATCAAACTTAGGTGTCATACCTGACTCCTTACCTTCGTCGAGATCCCAATCTTCAGAGTTGCGTTTAATTCTATCCAATAAATCCCATTTGAATTCAATAGTCTTCATCATAAAAGAGCCAGCACAAGAAGTATCGAGCATGGTGCGATTGTTATCAGAAAGCCGAGCATAAAAACTTTGAATAATTATTTCTCTTGAGAGCTCATGATTGGGGAATGAATATAACATTGATTTAAGCCTCCCCCAAGCTTGAGCGATGCTTTCTCCTTCGCGAGGCCAAAAATTATATACATAATTGCGATCATGATGAACAAGATGCATAGGATAAAATTTCTGATAAAATTCCAATTTCAATCGTCTGTAGTTCCATGATCTCGTATCATCACATAGCCTATACCATGTCAATGCATCTCCCTTCAAAGATAAAGAGAAGACCTTCTTCTTGACAACATCATCGGGTACACCTGCAAGCTTAAATAATCCACAAACCTCATCCACATATATTAGATGCTCATCAGGATGCTTGGTTTCATCTCCTACAAAAGTGTTAGCTAGCAGTTTTTGTAGCATACCCGAAGGAAATTCAAAGTAGACATTTTCATCTTCAGTAGGTTCAGTAGGTTGAGGAGCAACTCTTTGCTCTACAGGTCGGGGTGAAGATACCCCGAACAAGTGTTGGGGAACGTAGTAATTTCAAAAAATTTCCTACGCACACGTAAGATCATGGTGATGCATAGCAACGAGAGAGGAGAGTGTTGTCCACGTACCCTCGTAGACCGAAAGCAGAAGCATTATATCAACGCGGTTGATGTAGCCGTACGTCTTCACGATCCGACCGATCCAAGCACCGTTACTCCGGCACCTCCGAGTTCTTGGCACACGTTCAGCTCGATGACGATCCCCGGGCTCCGATCCAGCAAAGCGTCGGGGAGGAGTTCCGTCAGCACGACGGCGTGGTGATGATCTTGATGTTCTACTGTCGAAGGGCTTCGCCTAAGCACCGCTACAATATGACCGAGGTGGAATATGGTGGAGGGGGGCACCGCACACGGCTAAGAACGATCACGAAGATCAACTTGTGTGTCTAGAGGTGCCCCCTGCCCCCGTATATAAAAGAGCAAGGGGGGAGGCCGGCCGGCCCTTGTGGGCGCGCCAGGGAGGAGGAATCCTCCTCCTAGTAGGAGTAGGACTCCCCTCTTTCCTACTCCTACTATGAGGGGGAAAGGAAGGGGGGAGGGAGAAGGAAAGGGGGGCGCCGCCCCCCCTCTCCTAGTCCAATTCGGACCAGAGGGGGAGGGGGCGCGCGGCCCACCCTGGCCGCCCCTCTCTCTCTCCACTAAGGCCCATAAGGCCCATTACTTCTCCCGGGGGGGTTCCGGTAACCCTCCGGCACTCCGGTTTTTTCGGAAATCACCCGGAACATTTCCGGTGTCCGAATATAGCCGTCCAATATATCGACCTTTATGTCTCGACCATTTCGAGACTCCTCGTCATGTCCGTGATCACATCCGGGACTCCGAACAAACTTCGGTACATCAAAATGCATAAACTCATAATGAAATTGTCATCATAACGTTAAGCGTGCGGACCCTATGGTTCGAGAACAATGTAGACATGACCGAGACACGTCTCCGGTCAATAACCAATAGCAGGACCTGGATGCCCATATTGGCTCCTACATATTCTACGAAGATCTTTACTGGTCAGACCGCATGACAACATACGTTGTTCCCTTTGTCATCGGTATGTTACTTGCCCGAGATTCGATCGTCGGTATCTCAATACCTAGTTCAATCTCATTACCGGCAAGTCTCTTTACTCGTTCCGTAATACATCATCTCGCAACTAACTCATTAGTTGCAATGCTTGCAAGGCTTATGTGATGTGCATTACCGAGAGGGCCCAGAGATACCTCTCCGACAATCAGAGTGACAAATCCTAATCTCGAAATACGCCAACCCAACATGTACCTTTGGAGACACCTGTAGAGCTCCTTTATAATCACCCGGTTACGTTGTGACGTTTGGTAGCACACAAAGTGTTCCTCCGGCAAACGGGAGTTGCATAATCTTATAGTCATAGGAACATGTATAAGTCATGAAGAAAGCAATAGCAACATACTAAATGATCGGGTGCTAAGCTAATGGAATGGGTCATGTCAATCAGATCATTCACCTAATGATGTGATCCCGTTAATCAAATAACAACTCTTTGTCCATGGTTAGGAAACATAACCATCTTTGATTAACGAGCTAGTCAAGTAGAGGCATACTAGTGACACTTTGTTTGTCTATGTATTCACACATGTATTATGTTTCCGGTTAATACAATTCTAGCATGAATAATAAACATTTATCATGAAATAAGGAAATAAATAATAACTTTATTATTGCCTCTAGGGCATATTTCCTTCAGTCTCCCACTTGCACTAGAGTCAATAATCTAGATTACAGAGTAATGATCCTTACACCCATGGAGCCTTGGTGCTGATCATGTTTTGCTCGTGGAAGAGGCTTAGTCAACGGGTCCGCTACATTCAGATCCGTATGTATCTTGCAAATCTCTATGTCTCCCACCTGGACTAGATCCCGGATGGAATTGAAGCGTCTCTTGATGTGCTTGGTTCTTTTGTGAAATCTGGATTCCTTTGCCAAGGCAATTGCACCAGTATTGTCACAAAAGATTTTCATTGGACTCAATGCACTAGGTATGACACCTAGATCGGATATGAACTCATTCATCCAGACTCCTTCCTTTGCTGCTTCTGAAGTAGCTATGTACTCCGCTTCACATGTAGATCCCGCCACAGCGCTTTGTTTAGAACTGCACCAACTGACAGCTCCACCATTTAATGTAAACACGTATCTGGTTTGCGATTTAGAATCGTCCGGATCAGTGTCAAAGCTTGCATCAACGTAACCATTTACAATGAGCTCTTTGTCACCTCCATATACGACAAACATATCCTTAGTCCTTTTCAGGTATTTCAGGATGTTCTTGACCGCTGTCCGGTGATCCACTCCTGGATTACTTTGGTACCTCCCTACTAGACTTATAGCAAGACACACATCAGGTCTGGTACACAGCATTGCATACATGATAGAGCCTATGGCTGAAGCATAGGGAACATCTTTAATTTTCTCTCTATCTTCTGCAGTGGTCGGACATTGAGTCTTACTCAACTTCACACCTTGTAACACAGGCAAGAATCCTTTCTTAGCCTGATCCATTTTGAACTTGTTCAAAACTTTGTCAAGGTAAGTGCTTTGTGAAAGTCCAATTAACCGTTTTGATCTATCTCTATAGATCTTAATGCCCAATATGTAAGCAGCTTCACCGAGGTCTTTCATTGAAAAACTCTTATTCAAGTATCCCTTTATGCTATCCAGAAATTCTATATCATTTCCAATTAGTAATATGTCATCCACATATAATATCAGAAATGCTACAGAGCTCCCACTCACTTTCTTGTAAATACAGGCTTCTCCAAAAGTCTGTACAAACCCAAATGCTTTGATCACACTATCAAAGCGTTTATTCCAACTCCGAGAGTCTTGCACCAGTCCATAAATGGATCGCTGGAGCTTGCACATTTTGTTAGCTCCCTTTGGATCGACAAAACCTTCTGGTTGCATCATATACAACTCTTCTTCCAGAAATCCATTCAGGAATGCAGTTTTGACATCCATCTACCAAATTTCATAATCATAAAATGCGGCAATTGCTAACATGATTCGGACAGACTTAAGCATCGCTACGGGTGAGAAGGTCTCATCGTAGTCAATCCCTTGAACTTGTCGAAAACCTTTTGCGACAAGTCGAGCTTTGTAGACAGTAACATTACCGTCAGCGTCAGTCTTCTTCTTGAAGATCCATTTATTTTCAATTACTTGCCGATCATCGGGCAAGTCAACCAAAGTCCACACTTTGTTCTCATACATGGATCCCATCTCAGATTTCATGGCTTCAAGCCATTTTGCGGAATCTTGGCTCACCATCGCTTCTTCATAGTTCGTAGGTTCATCATGATCTAGTAGCATGACTTCCAGAACAGGATTGCCGTACCACTCTGGTGCCGATCTTACTCTGGTTGATCTACGAGGCTCAGTAGTAACTTGATCTGAAGTTTCATGATCATCATCATCAACTTCCTCACTAATTGGTGTAGGTGTCGCAGAAACCGGTTTCTGTGATGAACTACTTTCCAATAAGGGAGCAGGTAGAGTTACCTCATCAAGTTCTACTTTCCTCCCACTCACTTCTTTCGAGAGAAACTCCTTCTCTAGAAAGACTCCGAATTTAGCAACAAAAGTCTTGCCTTCGGATCTGTGATAGAAGGTGTATCCAACAGTCTCCTTTGGATATCTTATGAAGACACATTTCTCCGATTTGGGTTCGAGCTTATCAAGTTGAAGTTTTTCACATAAGCATCGCAGCCCCGAACTTTAAGAAACGACAACTTTGGTTTCTTACTAAACCATAGTTCATAAGGCGCCGTCTCAACGGATTTCGATGATGTCCTATTTAACGTGAATGCGGCCGTCTCCAAAGCATAACCCCAAAACGATAGCGGTAAATTTGTAAGAGACATCATAGATCGCACCATATCAAGTAAAGTACGATTACGACGTTCGGACACACCATTACGTTGTGGTGTTCCGGGTGGCGTGAGTTGCGAAACTATTCCGCATTGTTTCAAATGTACACCAAACTCGTAACTCAAATATTCTCCTCCATGATCAGATCGCAGAAACTTTATTTTCTTGTTACGATGATTTTCAACTTCACTCTGAAATTCTTTGAACTTTTCAAATGTTTCAGACTTATGTTTCATTAAGTAGAAATACCCATATCTGCTTAAGTCATCTGTGAAGGTGAGAAAATAACGATATCCGCCACGAGCCTCAACATTCATCGGACCACTTACATCTGTATGTATGATTTCCAACAAATCTGTTGCTCTCTCCATAATACCGGAGAACGGCGTTTTGGTCATCTTGCCCATGAGGCACGGTTCGCAAGTACCAAGTGATTCATAATCAAGTGGTTCCAAAAGCCCATCAGTATGGAGTTTCTTCATGCGCTTTACACCGATATGACCTAAACGGCAGTGCCACAAATAAGTTGCACTATCATTATCAACTCTGCATCTTTTGGCTTCAACATTATGAATATGTGTATCACTACTATCGAGATTTAATAAGAATAGACCACTCTTTAAGGGTGCATGACCATAAAAGATATTACTCAAATAAATAGAACAACCATTATTCTCTGATTTAAATGAATAACCGTCTCGCATCAAACAAGATCCAGATATAATGTTCATGCTCAACGCTGGCACCAAATAACAATTATTTAGGTCTAATACTAATCCCGAAGGTAGATGTAGAGGTAGCGTGCCGACTGCGATCACATCGACTTTGGAACCATTTCCCACGCGCATCGTCACCTCGTCCTTAGCCAATCTTCGCTTAATCTGTAGTCCCTGTTTCGAGTTGCAAATATTAGCAACAAAACCAGTATCAAATACCCAGGTACTACTGCGAGCATTAGTAAGGTACACATCAATAACATGTATATCACATATACCTTTGTTCACCTTGCCATCCTTCTTATCCGCCAAATACTTGGGGCAGTTCCGCTTCCAGTGACCAGTCTGCTTGCAGTAGAAGCACTCGGCTTCAGCCTTAGGTCCAGATTTGGGTTTCTTGTCCTGAGCAGCAACTTGCTTGCTGTTCTTCTTAAAGTTCCCTTTCTTCTTCCCTTTGCCCCTTTTCTTGAAACCAGTGATCTTATTGACCATCAACACTTGATGCTCCTTCTTGATTTCTACCTCCGCAGCTTTTAGCATTGCGAAGAGCTCGGGAATTGTCTTATCCATCCCTTGCATGTTATAGTTCATCACGAAGCTCTTGTAGCTAGGTGGAAGTGATTGGAGAATTCTGTCAATGACGCAATCATCCGGAAGATTAATTCCCAGTTGAATCAAGTGATTATTATACCCAGACATTTTGAGTATATGCTCACTGACAGAACTGTTCTCCTCCATCTTGCAGCTATAGAACTTATTGGAGACTTCATATCTCTCAATTCGGGCATTTGCTTGAAATATTAACTCCAACTCCTGGAACATCTCATATGCTCCATGACGTTCAAAACGTCGTTGAAGACCCGATTCTAAGCCGTAAAGCATGGCACATTGAACTATCGAGTAGTCATCAGCTTTACTCTACCAGACGTTCTTAACGTCGTCAGTTGCATCAGCAGCAGGCCTGGCACCTAGCGGTGCTTCCAGGACGTAATTCTTCTGTGCAGCAATGAGGATAATCCTCAAGTTACGGACCCAGTCTGTGTAATTGCTACCATCATCTTTCAACTTTGCTTTCTCAAGGAACGCATTAAAATTCAACGGAACAACAGCACGGGCCATCTATCTACAATCAAACATAAATAAGCAAGATACTATCAGTGTCGGGGATATACCTCGCGGTATGACCCGGCTGGATGTATAACCCAGCCGGACTTGGCGACTCACTAATGACCCGCCCTGACTGGACGACACACTAAGTGGCCCGCCCGATCCTGGCGACTTATGGGTGACCTGGCAAGCGGATCAGAGGAGCGACAAGACCCGGGGGCCCAGGAGGCTCAAGGCCCAGAAGGCCGGCTTACGTTATGGTAGGCCGGCTTAAGAGAAAAGGGATGACGAATATTTCCTTTACGAGGAAGCAAGACCCGGACTTGTATTCAACTTGTAAGAAAAGATAGACTAGTCCTAGTCCTACTAGGACTCCACATGTAGCCCGTCCCTCTAACTTATATAAAGAGGGACAGGGCTCCCCAAAGAGGGACAAGTAAGAAGAAACAATCTCTAGGGCTAGACACAAAAAGCCGGCTTACCGGCGTCTCCCTCATGATCATAATGAGACCTAGCAACAAACAGCATGTAGGGTTATTACCGGATGATGTTCCCCGGGGCCCGAAGCTGTCTAAACCCTTGTCTTGTGTGTTGCGTCTCTTGATTCCGCCCAACCCCTCTCAAGCTACCGCATAGATGCGTTGGCCTCGCGACTATGTCCTTACACTAAGGACATCTGCCGTGACAATTTCACGACAGTTGGCGCCCACCGTGGGGCTCGCGCATGATGATGTTGAGTTCTTGGAGGGATCTCTTTAGGGATCGAGAAACTCGCGATTGATCGATGAAGAAGAGAGGGCATGGAACAATCGCATGAGCCACCAGATTACCTTGGGAGAGCCGGCAAATTTGTCGTTCGAAAATCAAAATTATGGTTAACTTTGGAGATGACTGATGAGAGATTCATCAGACACGGAGAGATTTTTTAGGGTTTCTTGTGCGCCACCCCACGCGGTGTTCGGTGACCCATTGAATCCGAAGGGAAGATCGTTTTTCTGGAGTCGAGACCGGACAGGAATCTGCTACAAGTCATCACACCGCAGTCGTTTTAGTTGCAGAGCAGTTGTACGAGGGGCAGTCGTTGTCGCTGCTACAGCTCGTATCAAGTCCCGACGAGAATTGAGATGGAAGAGATTAGTGTTTCGTTCGAGCACCCGCCGGGATCAAAACTCGTTTCCCAAGACAAAGCTTGCAGGGTGCACTACGGACTCCCAAGAAACTTTCCTTTTTTATTTCACACATGTGTGCACAAGAAGACAAGCGACCATACCTTTTTTACATATGACGTAGAGGAGGGAAGACAGCCACAGCCAATTCACGCCTTTACTACTAGTCTGACTCCAATTAGACACAGTTTACCAAGGCCATCAAGAAATTCTACTGCAGATTCAATCTGTGTGGCGGACGTGTGTGATTGCTGCTATGTCCTCCCGTCCATATGCGGCTGTCCGGGTCTTGAGGAGGCTGAGATCTGTACTTCTCACGGGGGTTGAGTGCTAGTTCAGTTGTTTGAATTTTCTATAGCTATACGCAAGGAAGCAGGCTGTATGAGGAAAAACAGGGAAGCCACGACCCGGTTTCGCCGTCGCCGAGCTGCAACAGGTTTGACCATGACCTGTCTAAACCAGCAGACCTGCTGCTCCGATCCGTATCGCTGTCTCTGAAGATGCCTCAGCTGCTGGAAAAAAGAAAAAACATTAAACCGGCCACGTCCTCAGCCGCCGGTCCCTGCACTGGTGACGAGCGCTCACGGGCAGCAGTGGTGGCGGATCAAAGACAGTGCTTGGCTCCAAGTTGCACTCGCTCTACTTCGCCGGAGCGCTGCAGCCCAAGTCGCCGCTGGCCGGTCAAAGTTGCCGCAAGGAAAAAACGACCAGGTGATATCCGTCCGGTTTATTTGAGCACATATTAATTTTTATGTGAGCAATTACTGTCTTGCGATACTTTTTGATGCAGGATATTTGTTCATAACTAACGAGGTGTTATACTACGATCCCGATGGCCAGGGTTACATCAACTCATAGGGACCATGCCCGAGATTGCTGCGACCCGCCGAAGCGCACGCCCGTTTCTTGAGTCGCTACTCTACCTCTGCGGTAGGGCGAGCCGCCCCTTGCTCCGTTGGCTCGTCATGACTCACCACAGTTAAATCGCCGTTACCTGAGCCACGCCTGCCGCGCGATGAGCCGCGGGGTTATATTGCGTCGCTAGTCTGACTGAACCGCTTCTGTCGCGTTGAACGGATCATCCGTCATTCGAACAAATTAGGTGATATTTATCTAAGTTTATTTTTCTTAACACATTGTTTTTATCAAAGAACAATTACTTGGTCTATGCTATTTTTTTGCAGGACCATTGTTTCCTCACAAAAAGGTGTTGCAAAAGGGGCGTGAGCAGATATTATTTTTTCACTAGCGCTCATCCTGCGCAGGTTGCTACCCCCGCTACATCAACACACGCGATTGACTTATTATTCGCCCCTGCGGCCGATTCTCCCGCCCGCACCGGTTTATAACGCCGCGGTCGACTCGCTGTCCGCGCCGGCTTACAAACGTCGCGGCCGACTCAGCCGTCCGCACCGGTTTACCACGCCGCGGCCGGTTCATCCGTGAGCGACTTCAATTTCACCGAGCGATCATCAATTTCATGGCGGATCATTTCCGGCCTGGCACATTAGGTGATATCCATCTAAGATATATTTTATTGGCATATATTATCAAAGAGCAGTTTATCTTTGCCTTGGTCTGCACTATTGTTGATGCAGGACAACGTGGTTGACTCGCCCGCGCCGGTTTACAGCACTGCGGCCGACTCATCTGTTTTGAGCCACCTCTGATGCGGCGGTCGTTTTTACCGTCCGTCTCTCGCGGTTTGGTCTACATGAACGCACCAGGCCGCATTTGTCTGGATGAGCTGTTTATTGAGTATGAACAAGTCACTACTTGGGAACCGGTTTTCTTCCAACAAATTGGAGGCAAATTATCATATTTTATCAGCCATCGTCTGCACTGGATGTTTCAATGGGCAGGCACACAAGTCGCCGCTACTACAGTTTGGTTAACTTCAAACAGCCAATTGAAGGAACCATTGGCCGAGTTGCTGACACGGCTCATACAGGATCATTTATAACCCGCTGCAGTCACCTCAACCTTATGTGGATTTACATCGCGCTATCAACGCCAATAATATACACCTTCTGCTATGGTCAAATATGGAGAATCTCAAGCCAATTCCTCGAGTCGTCTTGAGACTCGGGGGCTACAATGGTATGACTCGGCAAAATTAGCCGGTTTAAATAAATTCAAGAACTCCGGGTCATTGAAGGGAAAAATAACTCGGCCCCGGAGATTACTGCTAGATCGATGAAAATTTAAAGGCCATCAGACGATTTCCGGCTCAAAAGAAGGATTCTGGTTTAAAATCCGGTTCAAGAGACATCTTTCTCCCACAAAGCACTGAAGCTCTCAAATCCGGTTCAAAATCCGGCCCAAGGTAAATTTGTCCTTCACAAATTTTTGAAGCTTTCAAATCCAGTTTAAAGTTTCGGTTCAAAAAGAATTAATTTCTCACAAGTTCGAGTTCTCAGAAAAAATAAAGGTTGCCAAAAAGAACTTGCTGCCATGATGCGCGGTTCAAACTTGGGTATCCTACTTTACGGCTTATCTTATTATGATCATTTGGGGGCTTCCTGCTCATCGAGCATAGCTATCAGTACCCTCTTGATCGGCACAATGCCAAAAACTTATATGGTCACTTGGGGGCTTCCTGTTCAAACATAGGTCGTATTCGAACCAAAGAGAACATAGCTGTCGATACCCTTTTGATTGGCAAACTGCCGAACCTACTTGGGGGCTTCTTGATCGTATCCGAATCATAGCTCAACCCCTTTGGGAATTGACGTGGATCGTATTCGAATCAGCATCGCTAAACAACTCTTAAGGTCATTTGGGGGCTTCCTGTTCAAACATAGGTCGTATTCGAACGAAAGAGAACATAGCTGTCGATACCCTCTTGATCGGCAACGCCAACGCCACTGGGGGCTATATGATCGTATTCGAATCTTAGCTTAACCCCTTTGGGACGGTTTACTGATCGTATTCGAATCAGAAGCCTAAAAGATTTTATCTATTTCTTATACAGTTTTTGTAATCATAAGTATTTGAGTTGTCACAAATATCATATGTGCCGGCTTTTACAGAATTGGGTTCTCACCCTCACTGTCCGGGTCACATAAACCGGCGGTATCATTCAAAGGATCATAGGGATCTTGTGATCTACTTGTGTGCAGGGTAAGATTACATTTGGGTGGTTACCCGCCCTGGCTCTTGATGTTAAGTCACCAGGGCATATGTTGTTTAAACTCTGTGCAGGATTTGCAGCACTATGACTTATATAAATGCTTCAGTCCAAGCTCATCACTGAAATTGGTGTCTCAAAAGGGTTATCAATTATTGATTTTCTCAAGGGCTATAGGCCACCGGGTTACAAAAATTCCGGCTTACAATGAATGCGCATTAAGTCGTCATTGGCCAAGAGCCGCCAGGTATTTAAACTCCGGATTTACTTGTCAACCGATGAGCCAACATGGCTGGATTTCTGTTATGATTGAGGTTTTCAAAGTCGCTTTACCGCAACGGCTATTATTTTTTATCAAGGGGCAGGATTTATTTTACAATGGAGGAAATAGTCCCGAGTCGCTGCAGGCTTACGACCCGGCACTTGGGGGCTACATTGTTCAAATCGAGATTACATCGAATATACAAGTCCCATGTCACTGCCAGCATGCACCATGGCACTTGGGGACTAATGCAAAATCATTTTTTGCTCAACTTATTGAAGACCCGACTATCACATCTTAAATGAGCCGGCCCTTGGGGGCTACCAATTGTTCCTGTTAAAATTTAGGGTACACAAGCCTTATTCCATTATATTGAAGGATCCACTGCTCAGTTGGTAAAGCACAAAGCTCTTAACCTTATGGATGTGGGTTCAAGCCCCAGGATGGGGGTTACATCATATGATATTATTTTTAATGAAAAGTCCCAGCTCAGTATTATCTTACTAAGCCGGCCCTTGGGGGCTACACGTTACTGCTCAAATTTACATCATCATATTTACAAAGTCCCTGCTCATTATTACATAATGACCCGACACTTGGGGGCTAATGCATATTGCTTTTTGCTGAAGACAATTCTATGATGACCCGGCTACACTACTATGACTATAGCCGATTCATGGGGGCTACACAACTGGATTTTATTTAAAGCCACAGTGATAAGTCCCGGCTTATTCATGCTGATTAAACCGGCCCTTGGGGGCTATAGTTAATATGGATATAAGGGAGAAAAATCTTCAAATTATCAGTTTTGAGCAAATCAGGAAGATCAATTACATAACCCGATGTCAACAACAATTATGACCCGGCATCGTCTGTTTTATAATCCGGCAGTTTTGGTAATGTTAAATCAGCAAGTTTTACATCTTCAAGCCGGCTGAATATCATATGAGTATTTAAAGAGCAAAGTTATTTAACCCGGAGCTTTGGAGGCCGACTCAAGTGGATTATTCTTCACAATATTTCTCTATGAGAAACCAACGTCAGCAAATTGAATATGAAGCTGGACTATTGACCCGGACTTTCCAGAAAGAGGAGATGACAAGGACTTAAGGATGATTAAGTGTCGGCTTACAAGAATATTTAAACCCGGAGTACAACCTGTCAATTTGTTCTTGTGTTTATGTTGTAGATCAGTTTAACATGGATAAATCCAAATTAAACTTGGGGACTAATGTCGGGGATATACCCCGCGGTATGACCCGGCTGGATGTATAACCCAGCCGGACTTGGCGACTCACTAATGACCCGCCCTGACTGGACGACACACTAAGTGGCCCGCCCGATCCTGGCGACTTATGGGTAACCCGGCAAGCGGATCAGAGGAGCGACAAGACCCAGGGGCCCAGGAGGCTCAAGGCCCAGAAGGCCGGCTTACGTTATGGTAGGCCGGCTTAAGAGAAAAGGGATGACGAATATTTCCTTTACGAGGAAGCAAGACCAGGACTTGTATTCAACTTGTAAGAAAACATAGACTAGTCCTAGTCCTACCAGGACTCCACATGTAGCCCGCCCCACTAACTTATATAAAGAGGGGCAGGGCTCCCCAAAGAGGGACAAGCAAGAAGAAACAATCTCTAGGGCTAGACACAAAAGGCCGGCTTACCGGCGTCTCCCTCATGATCATAATGAGACCTAGCCACAAACAGCATGTAGGGTTATTACCGGATGATGTTCCCCGAGGCCCGAGCTGTCTAAACCCTTGTCTTGTGTGTTGCGTCTCTTGATTCCGCCCAACCCCTCTCAAGCTACCGCATAGATGCGTTGGCCTCGCGACTAAGTCCTTACACTAAGGACATCTGCCGTGACAATTCCACGACAATCAGGGACTAAGTTCATGATAAATTTAAGTTCAATTAATCATATTACTAAAGAACTCCCACTTAGATAGACATCCCTCTAATCCTCTAAGTGATCACGTGATCCATATCAACTAAACCATGTCCGATCATCACGTGAGATGGAGTAGTTTCAATGGTGAACATCATTATGTTGATCATATCTACTATATGATTCACACTCGACCTTTCGGTCTCCGTGTTCCGAGGCCATATCTGTTATATGCTAGGCTCGTCAAGTTAAACCTGAGTATTCCGCGTGTGCAACTGTTTTGCACCCGTTGTATTTGAACGTAGAGCCTATCACACCCGATCATCACATGGTGTCTCAGCACGAAGAACTTTCGCAACGATGCATACTCAGGGAGAACACTTTTACTATGATAATTTAGTGAGGGATCATCTTATAATGCTACCGTCAATCAAAGCAAGATAAGATGCATAAAAGATAAACATCCCATGCAATCAATATAAGTGATATGATATGGCCATCATCATCTTGTGCTTGTGATCTCCATCTTCGAAGCACCGTCATGATCACCATCGTCACCGGCGCGACACCTTGATCTCCATCGTAGCATCGTTGTCGTCTCGCCAATCTTATGCTTCTACGACTATCGCTACCGCTTAGTGATAAAGTAAAGCATTACAGGGCGATTGCATTGCATACAATAAAGCGACAACCATATGGCTCCTGCTAGTTGCCGATAACTCGGTTACAAAACATGATCATCTCATACAATAAAATTTAGCATCATGTCTTGACCATATCACATCACAACATGCCCTGCAAAAACAAGTTAGACGTCCTCTACTTTGTTGTTGCAAATTTTACGTGGCTGCTACGGGCTTAGCAAGAACCAATCTTACCTACGCGTCAAAACCACAACGATGGTTTGTCAAGTTGGTGCTGTTTTAACCTTCGCAAGGACCGGGCGTAGCCACACTCGGTTCAGCTAAAGTTGGAGAAACTGACACCCGCCAGCCACCTGTGTGCAAAGCACGGCGGTAGAACCAGTCTTGCATAAGCGTACGCGTAATGTCGGTCCGGGCCGCTTCATCCAACAATACCGCCGAACCAAAGTATGACATGCTGGTAAGCAGTATGACTTATATCGCCCACAACTCACTTGTGTTCTACTCGTGCATATAACATCAACACATAAAACCTAGGCTCGGTGCCACTGTTGAGGAACGTAGTAATTTCAAAAAAATTCCTATGCACACGTAAGATCATGGTGATGCATAGCAACGAGAGAGGAGAGTGTTGTCCACGTACCCTCGTAGACCGAAAGCGGAAGCGTTATATCAACGCGGTTGATGTAGTCGTACGTCTTCACGATCCGACCGATCCAAGCACCGTTACTCCGGCACCTCCGAGTTCTTGGCACACGTTCAGCTTGATGACGATCCCCGGGCTCCGATCCAGCAAAGCGTCGGGGAGGAGTTCCGTCAGCACGACGGCGTGGTGACGATCTTGATGTTCTACTGTCGCAGGGCTTCGCCTAAGCACCGCTACAATATGACCGAGGTGGAATATGGTGGAGGGGGGCACCGCACACGGCTAAGGAACGATCATGAAGATCAACTTGTGTGTCTAGAGGTGCCCCCCTACCGCCGTATATAAAGGATCAAGGGGGGAGGCCGGCCGGCCCTTGTGGGCGCGCCAGGGAGGAGGAATCCTCCTCCTAGTAGGAGTAGGACTCCCCTCTTTCCTACTCCTACTAGGAGGGGGAAAGGAAGGGGAAGAGGGAGAAGGAAAGGGGGGGCGCCGCCCCCCCTCTCCTAGTCCAATTCGGACCAGAGGGGGAGGGGGCGCGCGACCCACCCTGGCCGCCCCTCTCTCTCTCCACTAAGGCCCATAAGGCCCATTACTTCTCCCGGGGGGGTTCCGGTAACCCTCCGGCACTCCGGTTTTCTCGGAAATCACCCGGAACATTTCCGGTGTCCGAATATAGTCGTCCAATATATCGACCTTTATGTCTCGACCATTTCGAGACTCCTCGTCATGTCCGTGATCACATCCGGGACTCCGAACAAACTTCGGTACATCAAAATGCATAAACTCATAATGAAATTGTCATCGTAACGTTAAGCGTGCGGACCCTACGTTCGAGAACAATGTAGACATGACCGAGACACGTCTCCGGTCAATAACCAATAGCGGGACCTGGATGCCCATATTGGCTCCTACATATTCTACGAAGATCTTTATCGGTCAGACCGCATAACAACATACGTTGTTCCCTTTGTCATCGGTATGTTACTTGTCCGAGATTCGATCGTCGGTATCTCAATACCTAGTTCAATCTTGTTACCGGCAAGTCTCTTTACTCGTTCCGTAATACATCATCTCGCAAATAACTCATTAGTTGCAATGCTTGCAAGGCTTATGTGATGTGCATTACCGAGAGGGCCCAGAGATACCTCTCCGACAATCGGAGTGACAAATCCTAATCTCGAAATACGCCAACCCAACATGTACCTTTGGAGACACCTATAGAGCTCCTTTATAATCACCTAGTTACGTTGTGACGTTTGGTAGCACACAAAGTGTTCCTCCGGCAAACGGGAGTTGCATAATCTCATAGTCATAGGAACATGTATAAGTCATGAAGAAAGCAATATCAACATACTAAACGATCGGGTGCTAAGCTAATGGAATGGGTCATGTCAATCAGATCATTCACCTAATGATGTGATCCCGTTAATCAAATAACAACTCCTTGTCCATGGTTAGGAAACATAACCATCTTTGATTAACGAGCTAGTCAAGTAGAGGCATACTAGTGACACTCTGTTTGTCTATGTATTCACACATGTATTATGTTTCCGATTAATACAATTCTAGCATGAATAATAAACATTTATCATGAAATAAGGAAATAAATAATAACTTTATTATTGCCTCTAGGGCATATTTCCTTCAACAAGCCCCTCAGAGGATTACTTTCCATAGTAACAAGTGACTGTAAATTTCAACACACTATATAGATTTTTCCTTACCAAATTCCACCTACCAAAGGCGCTTCACTCCCCGGCAACAGCGCCAGAAAAGAGTTTTGATGACCCACAAGTATAGGGTATCTATCGTAGTCCTTTCGATAAGTAAGAGTATCGAACCCAACGAGGAGCAGAAGGAAATGATAAGCGGTTTTCAGCAAGGTATTCTCTGCAAGTACTGAAATAAGTGGTAACAGATAGTTTTGTGATAAGATAATTTGTAACGAGCAACAAGTAACAAAAGTAAATAAAGTGCAGCAAGGTGGCCCAATCCTTTTTGTAGCAAAGTATAAGCCTGGACAAACTCTTATATAAGGAAAAGCGCTCCCGAGGACACATGGGAATATCGTCAAGCTAGTTTTCATCACGTTCATATGATTCGCGTTCGGTACTTTGATAATTTGATATGTGGGTGGACCGGTGCTTGGGTGTTGTTCTTACTTGAACGAGCATCCCACTTATGATTAACCTCTATTGCAAGCATCCGCAACTACAACAAAAGTATTAAGGTAAACCTAACCATAGCATGAAACACGTGGATCCAAATCAGCCCCTTACGAAGCAACGCATAAACTAGGGTTTAAGCTTCTGTCACTCTAGCAACCCATCATCTACTTATTACTTCCCAATGCCTTCCTCTAGGCCCAAATAATGGTGAAGTGTTATGTAGTCGACGTTCACATAACACCACTAGAGGCTAGACAACATACATCTCATCAAAATATCGAACGAATACCAAATTCACATGACTACTAATAGCAAGACTTCTCCCATGTCCTCAGGAACAAACGTAACTACTCACAAAGCATATTCATGTTCATAATCAGAGGGGTATTAATATGCATAAAGGATATGAACATATGATCTTCCACCAAATAAACCAACTAGCATCAACTACAAGGAGTAATCAACACTACTAGCAACCTACTAGTACCAATCCCGGACTTGGAGACAAGAATTGGATACAGAGATGAACTAGGGTTTTGAGAGGAGATGGTGCTGGTGAAGATGTTGATGGATATTGCCCTCTCCCGGTGAGAGGAGTGTTGGTGATGACGATGGCGATGATTTCCCCCTCCCGGAAGGAAGTGTCCCCGGCAGAACAGCTCTGCCGGAGCCCTAGATTGGTTCCGCCTCGTGGCGGTGGAGTTTCGTCCCGAAAGGTTGCTTATGATTTTTTTCCTCGACGAAAGACCTCATATAGCAGAAGATGGGCATCGGAGAGCCAACAGGGGGCCCACGAGGTAGGGGGCGCGCCCCCCACCCTCGTGGACAGGTGGGCCCCCTCTGGTGAACTTCTTCCACTCAATATTTTTTATTATTTCCAAAAATGACTTCCGTGGAGTTTCGTGACTTTTGGAGTTGTGCAGAATAGGTCTCTAATATTTGCTCCTTTTCCAGCCCAGAATTCCAGCTGCCGGCATTCTCCCTCCTTATGTAAACCTTGTAAAATAAGAGAGAATAGGCATAAGTATTGTGACATAACGTGTAATAACAGCTCATAATGCAATAAATATCGATATAAAAGCATGAAGCAAAATGGACGTATCAATGGATTCTATGTCCTACACCACATGCTGGAGTACAGACGGGATCAGCGGAACCTTCACATGTCACCTAAATCCGGCGATGCCCATATTCTGCAATGGGCAAAGAACGTAGGAGATATCCCGGATCATCGACTTCGAGCTGATTTCTATCATCTCCATCGTGAACTTGCCCAAGTCATCGTGAAGGAGGTCCTCGACAAAATAGGTCTGTTCTACGAGGAAGGGAAAATGTCGCAGAAAGACATCCGAACACGCATAGCCGCTCAGCGTCTCGACTTGAAGCCTTTCACTAAGCTCGGGGACTATCTCCCTGACTTGGATGGATGGAACGACATGTTGGAGTGATTGTCGATATATGACAATGTG
Organism: Triticum urartu; assembly: GCF_003073215.2. NCBI lineage: Eukaryota > Viridiplantae > Streptophyta > Magnoliopsida > Poales > Poaceae > Triticum > Triticum urartu. The sequence goes on along the minus strand of NC_053028.1, from coordinate 656,805,966 downwards.
TCCGTTTAGTCCATACTTTCTGAATGACGAAACTTTGAGTTATGCACGACCTGTAATTAAACCGTCCTCCTCAACTAGCGAAGATCACTCTGGTTAGGGCATTTTGGGTACGATGAACTTTGTTATTTATGCTTATGATATGTTGCTTCTATTTTGCCAAGTCTGTCTCTTTCTGTTGCTCAACTATATATGTTGCATATCATCGACTCATGTGACGATGCAGGTGCATAGATAATCGATGACGAAAAAGTGCTACGCCAGGAGTATACGACGAGTGGCCGGAGTGTCAGGCCCAGGTGTACCGGTTTCCGAGCGACAGCCAGTAGTTAGTTTAGGTTCACTCTAATGCGAGAGAGGGATACGAACTCATGTACTGCATAGTTCCGCTCTCACTCATAATGATAGCTCTTCTCGCGTATATCATTGTTTAGATGGATGACGATGTAGTTGCAAGTAATCAAGACTTGTATCGCTATTTTCGCGATGATGACGAGAGACCACTTTGTGTTGGATGATGATTATGATGATGACATGATTTGATGAGACTGTCTGTATGTATATGCTATGATTACATTTGTATGTGTTTGATATGCTAAAGATTATTGTATAAATCATGTTCAAATACAAAACAAAAATGCAGAAAAAAAACAGAAACTAATAAAACTAGCAGTAGTGAGAGGAATAAAGTTAGCAGTAGCGCTCTCTTACCAGTAGCGCGTCCTAGTTAAAAGCGTTGCAGCTATTAGCAGCAACGCGTGGCACAAAAGCTCGCTGCTGCTAGCCATGTATAGCAGTAGCGTGGGACAACACGCGCTACTGCTACATGTTAGTTGTAGTGACTTATCAGCAGTGTGGCACCCCGCGCTACTGCTAGGCAAAATGCTCGTGCTACTGCTAGGCTTTTCCCTAGTAGTGAAAAGTGAGGATCTCCTTGCCTATGTTGTACCTGACCAAGAGTGGTATTAGAAATATATTTAACCCACAAAAAATCCTGCCACAAACCATGTTCATTGAACAATTTCCAAAGCCATTTATCTAAGAGAACAATATTCATTATCTCCAAATATAAAACCCCGGGCCCTCCAAGGTCATTGTGTAGACAAAAATAGGGCCATGCCACTAGATGATATTTACTTTTCTCTTTCTCCCCACTTCACAGAAACCTAGATCTAGGCCTATCATATTTCTTCTTAACCCCTTTAGGGAGACCATAAAAGGACATCATGTACAAAGGCAAGCTAGAGAGAGAGGAATTAGCCAAAGTGGAATGGCCAGTAATGTTTAACAACATCCCCAACCAGCATCCCATTACCTTTTCCATCTTTACCACTGAAGGATCCCAATCACTGGTTTTCAGTCTTTTCTCATCAACAGGGATACCTAAGTATTTCAGTGGTAATTCACCTTTTGCACAAGTAAAAAGTTCCTCAAATAGTTCGACTCTTTGTTTTTCTATCCCAATCACAATAGCCTCACTTTTATGGAAGTTAATTTTTAACCCAGACATCAATTCAAAAAGACACGGAAGGAACTTCAAATTCCTAGCTTGTTCAAGATCATCTCGTAGTAAGAGTATTGTGTCATATGCATATTGCAGAATTGCAATATCTCCCTCTTTGATGTGTGTCGCCAAACCGTTGATCAGACCCTGATCAATAGCCCTCCCCACCAATATTGACAGGGCATCAACTGCTATGTCAAAGAGAAGGGGGGGAGTGGGTCTCCTTGCCTTAGAGCAACTCCAACGCACCGACCCAAATGGATGGCGCTTTTGTCTGCTTTTTGTCCGTTTGGGTCGGCCGCCCGCCCGGCGTCCGCCCTGTTTTTGATTTGGGTCAGCAGTGCTGTAACACCCTCGATGCGGCTATAGCTCCCACGTGTCGAGGCACGACTTAGAGACATAACCGCATTGAAAGCAATGTCGCAAGTTAGGCAATCATCACAACATCCCATGCAATATATAGAATAAAAGGGGAGATACATAGTTGGCTTACACTCGCCACGTCAAATCAAAGTACATAAATAACATACATCATTCAAACACTCATGGCCCGACTACGGCGCCAAAATACAAGAAAACCCAACATGCGACACGGTCCCAATCAAACCCCAACAGGGCACCACTACTGATCATCAGGAAAAGAGACATAGTAACGCTGAGAGTCCTCGTCGAACTCCCACTTGAGCTCGTACTCGTCACCTGGAGCGGAATCACCTGGACCTGCATCTGGTATAGTAGGAATCTGTGAGCCACAGGGACTCAGCAATCTCACACCCTCGCGATCAAGACTATTTAAGCTTATAGGAAGGGGTAAGGCAAATATATGTGGAGATGCAGCAAGCGGCTAGCATATATGGTGGCTAACTTATTCGCAAAAGAGAGGGAGAAGAGGAGGCAAAGCGCGAGCGAGAAACTATAGAGAGCAACCTGCGCAAACATTACTCCAACACCGTGTCCACTTCCCGGACTCCGCCGAGAAGGGGCCATCACGGTAACACACACGGTTGATTCATTTTAATTAAGTTAAGGTTAAAGTTATCTACAACCGGACATTAACAAATTCCCATCTGCCCATAACCGCGGGCACGGCTTTCGAAAGTTCAATCCCTGCAGGGGAGTCCCAACTTAGCCCATGACAAGCTCTCACGGTCAACGAAGGAATAGACCTCCACCCGAGACATTCCGATCAGACTCGGTATCTCGGTACAACAAGACATTTCGACAGGTTAAAACAAGACCAGCAACACCGCCCGAATGTGCCGAAACATCCCGATAGGAGCTGCACATATCTCGTTCTCAGGGCACACTCAGATGAGACATCCTACGAGTAAAACCAACCCCTCAAGTTGCCCCGAGGTGGCCCCGCAGTCTACTCGGTCGGACCAACACTGGCCCAGGGGGGTTTAAATAAGATGACCCTCGGGCTCCGAAAACCCAAGGGAAAAAGAGGCTAGGTGGAAATGGTAAAACCAAGGTTGGGCATTGCTGGAAAAGCTTTAATCAAGGCGAACTATCAAGGGGTTCCCATTATAAGCCAACCGCGTGAGGAACGCAAAAATCCGGGAACATAACACCGATATGACGGAAACTAGGGCGGCAAGAGTGGAACAAAACACTAGGCGAGAGGCTGAGCCTTCCACCCTTTACCAAGTATATAGATGCATTAAGATAACATAGCAAATATAATGATATCCCAACAAGTAAATAAATGTTCCAACAAGGAACGGCTCCAATCTTCACCTGCAACTAGCAAGGCTATAAGAGGGGCTGAGCAAAGCGGTAACATAGCCAATCAACGGTTTGCTAGGACATGGTGGGTTAGAGGTTCAACATGGCAATTGGGAGGCTGACAAGCAAATGGTAGGCATCGTAGCATTGGCATAGCAAAAGAGCGAGCAAACTAGCATAGCAAAGATAGTAGTGATTTCGAGGGTATGATCATCTTGCCTGCAAAGCTGTCAGAGTTGACTGGATCCTCAAAAGCAAACTCAACGGGCTCCTCGTTAGCGAACTCGTCTCCCGGCTCTACCCAAACAAGACAAACAAGCAACAAGGATACAATCAACCACGTGCAAGCTCAAACAATAAGATGCAAAGATGGTATGCTATGCGGGATGCGATGCGGGATGCAAAATGCAAGATATGACAGGAAATGCATGAACCTGGCCTCAACTTGGAAAACCAAGTGTGCCACAGGAAAGATGGGATGAAATCGCTTGAAAACGATATAAAGAACGCCGGAATCGGAGTTACGGTTTGGAAATGGCAAGCGATTCAAATATGACACCGGTCTACGATTTACAGCAAGTAGGCATCTAAATACAACGAAATGAACATGCTACAACACTCAAACATGGCAACAAAATACATGGCAGGGAAGCATTCAAGATTCTTAACAAAAGACTAGCACTGAGCCATGGCCAATTCATCCATTATGAGGTTCAAACATGCATGGCAAAAACGCAAATGGTAAACAGATCTCAGACTTAGTGAAATTAACACTTGTCTGAAATTTCAGATCATGAAGCCCTCTTCGGAGCAACAAAACAACATGTTACAGGACCTGATTAAGACAAATAAGAACATGGCATGGAGCTACTCAACAAGCTTAACAAAAGACCCTTAGTGACCTTGAGCCAAAAGGGATCACAAAATATACTAACAAGCACACGAACATAGCTAAAACATAATCAGTTTTCAGACTTATGAAAACTGACACATGCTGAAATTTAACTCACGAAGGCATGTAAACGAGCTCGATGCACTCACTACGGTTCAAGTCATGACAAGGCAAGCATACATGAATTAAGAAGGCACAAAATACAAGCTAGACATGGCAAGAACAATGGCATAGCATGCACGGATCAACTACAACATCACCGGCAAAATTGCAAACGAGTTGACAATCTGCCCAGATTCACAACGAAGCAAAAGTAGAGCTCGATTGACTCAAGCTAGGGTGCTCCATAATTTCAAACAAAGACATGGATGGATAGAGCACTACAAGATTAACAAAACTCCTTTACTGATCATCCTCAAAAGAGGCACGGATCACTAGGAAACAGCATGAACATATGGCATCATGAACTAAACAATCCCAGACTTAGTGAAAACTACTAAGTCCCTGAAAACAGATTTACCGGGTGCCTCACTTTGCAAGCTTGCACAAGTCACCACACACATCACAAAAATGCATGGGTTGCACCTCTGGAAAGAAGACAAAATCCTTAACAAAACATGTGAAGGACTCATGGGCGTATCATGCACACAACAATCATGGCAAAAATGACAAATGTCTAAGATGAACTAGCAGATCTGACAATTAACTCACGAAGCCTCCTTCTAACAGAATTATGGGCAACAAGATGAACTCAAATGAAAATGATGCAATGGAATGAAATGATGTACTCATCGAGACGAACATTTTGATATGCTATATGTCCAAATCGGAGCCACGGATGCGGAGATATCACAGGTCAAAGATTGCATAAAAATATGATGGGAGAGGGGGAAAGTCAACCCTAGGGTTTTTTAGATCTGGATTTAGCGCCCGGTACTGTTCACGCACTGTTCACCCGAAGTTCGCCGGAATCCTCTTCATCGCCGGAGTTCGTCAGGAGTGGCCGGAGAGGGCGTGGAGGAGGCGGTGGAGCCGGCCGGTGACCGGATCCAGCCACGGGGACGCGGGGCGGCGAGGATCCGAGGCGGCGGCGGCGGATCGGGGCGGCGGCGGCCGGATCGAGGCGGCGGCGGCCGGTGGAACGACGACGAGGTGGCAGGGCGGAGCAGGCGGCGGTGCGGCGTCGGAGGCGAGGAAGGCGGCGGCGCGGTGTGGAGGGAGGCGGCGCGGTGCTCTGGCCCGAGCGGCGGAGAGGCGGGCCCGCTCCGGGCCGGGCGGGCCGGCGGGAGTGGCGGCGGTGATGTGGTCCGCCCGCGCCATGTGGCGCGCCCCGGTAGGCGGCGGCGATTTTTGTTCGGGGGGGTCGGATGATGAGGACATGACTACCTTGGATACGACCAAAAATATTGCATACATGCATATTTGTCAGGTGATTTCTAATGCAAACTATTCAATAATCTATTTATGTTATTCAGAACAAAAATACTTCACACACTTTTGTGTTTTGTCTAATTGCAGGTGTATGGGACATTTGTACAATCCACATATGAAGATAAGGGAAAAGGAGAAGTTTATGTTGTGTTCAAAAAGTCCTCTCACGTCACTTTTGGGCCAAGAGAAGATAGAGTCCAAGTCTTTCATGTTCTGGATTCAGATTCGGACTGCACAGACATACCTGACTCAAAACGCCAACAACTTTTTCATACGGACTCCGAATTGGGTGATTCTTTTTTTGTTGGAAACTAGATTTCGTGCTCATTCCAACCCAACTAGATTCACCTTCAAATTCGTCCGGAGCGTTGAGTTACGGACGAAACAATCTGACGTTGTAGCAGAATCCGAGTCAAACTACAAGCCCAAAGGTGTTGCATCACCTTCACTTGGGCCCATGAGCCTTGTACGACCTAGGGTTAGTTTTAGGCTGCCTTGGGACGTCCTCCCACCTCCTTGGCCGCTACCCCTTGCTCCTATATAAGTAGATCCATCTAGTAGCTTTTTCCTTGGGATTTGCTTAGTTAAAAGTTAGTCATTGCAACTTCGTGTACTTCGTTTGTGTCCAACGACCAGACCAAGACCGCTTACGGATCCCCACCATTATCAATACCTCATATATATTTGCAATATTCAGATTGCTTTATCATATTCTTGCTCGTTCTTCGATTGCTTGCAGGAATAGACCTTCGTGGTCAGGCTGACCATGCTTCCGGCATCGTCAGTAACCTCAGGAGATTGGTTTAGCGATTGCTAAGGCGCAACGTCGTGCATGTTTGTAGTCGGATCGTCAAAGTCGTCTCCACCAAATCGATAGTTATCATCTCATTGAAAGATCGGGACACCCTCGCCTCTATCAAGTGGTATCAGTTTTCAGGTTGCTCGGTGAGAATTTCCAGTTTTCCTATATTAGATTTATTTTCTTACCTATTGTCCAAGAAAAAGCCATAAAAAAGAGTTAGATCTATTCATCATTGGTCCAAGCCAGTCTGAGCCTTTGCAATTTTCTTTTCATTGCTTGCATAGTTGAATTATCGGTTGCATCATCGTGTCGAGTTGCTGGTCTTAGTGTCTAGTTCGTTTAGAGTTTCGAGTTCTGTTCACATTAGTCACGCCACCGCTGCATCATTATCTCTTCCGCTGTCCACCACCCATCCATCAATTTCCACCACGTGCTACCCACCATTCATTGTCATAATAATAGTTGAGATTGTTCACATCTTCGCTTGATCCAATCTGCGTCTTATCTAGTTTGTTTTGGAAAGAGGGAGAAAAAAAGAGAGAAAAAACGAGAAAAAAAAGAGAAAAAAGTCAGAGAAAAAAAGGAGAAAAAAAATCAAAAAAATCGGCACAAACTTTTTCAGAGGAAAGTTGGAGAGAAAGTTGTTGATATATCCTGCTTGGCTGTTGTTTCACATCATTAACTTTACTGCCGTTGTGATCTTCACTTATATCTTGCTGTCCAGAGCTACTTAGTATACTTCATTGATGCTAGTTGTGCTACGACGTGACCTCATTAGTGTTCTAGGCTCGCGTCTCTAGTTCGGTCTAGCCTAGGACCAGCACAGTACCGTCGTTGAGCGTTTATTCAACATTGCATCTCTGAATTGATTATTGCTAATCTTTTGCTACCATATATAGCCAACCCAGCTCCACATATTTCTACACCGTGTATACGTACGTTCCCCTGGCAATCGCTTTACAAAATCTTCAGAGTTATTTGACACCGCTGGTTGCCTGTCACCACCTGCCGCATGGTAAGAACTTGTAAGATATTGATATTTGCTTTACTGTGAGCACTTTACAACCACATCCTAGTAGTTCATAGGAACATTATTCTCGAATTTTGGTTCTTGTTTCTACTAATCATGACAGGTTCCAGAGATAGAAGTTCTTGGACGACGGACACATCTTCACCATCACGAGAGTTGGGACAACACACACAAGCATATGGTCAGGTTATCTCTTTACCATCATTTGAGGGTAGATTTAATCCTGCTATTTATCTAGCTTGGGAGCTTGAAGTATAACAAGTTTTTAGTCACCATGATTTTTCTGAACTTGAGAGAGTACGAGCTACCATTAGAGCATTTACTGGTTTTGCTTCTGTTTGGTGGAGTGTATATTATAAGAAAAACATTGATAACCAACCCACAACCTGGAAAGTTTTGAAAGCTGTAATGAGACAACAATTTTTCCCTCCTTATTATCGTCGTGAATTGCTTCGCAAATTTGAACAATTTAAACAAGGCAACAACACTGTTCATGCTTACTACCAAGAGTTCAAATCTTATATGCATCATTGTGACATAGAAGAATCTGAGAATGATACAATGAATAGATTTTTTGGTGGTTTGAACCATAATATTCAGGCAAGATTTCAGTATATTCCTCGTTGCATTACTGGTATGTATGTCCGTGCCTGTACCTTTGAGAGACAGATACAGGAGGATGCATTAGGTGACTACGACAACTACTATTCCAGTTCATGCTCACCACCGCCGGTGGGTTCCTCCATCATTGCACCTCGGATTATGAGCGCGGCATCATCTCAAGGGTATGGTACATTGTCAACGTCCGTACCTACATCAGCTACATCTTTGCCACAAGGTAACAGTAAAGGTATTGATGATATAACTTCACATGAGAATGATGCATGCCTAGTTAACTTAAATGCGTCATGTATTGAGTTACCTGTTGATTTGAGCACACCACATATTTTAGAGAATCTTGTTACTGTCATGAATGCGTCATGTGATCAAACAACTGAAATATCAATAATTTTGAGTGCACCCATTGAATTAACTGTTGATGCAAAAGAACTAATGTTTAATCATTTTAATGATGAACATTGTGAATCTTTTGAAATGAATAAGAGCTTCACTTATATGTGCAAACTGAGTTCTAATATTTTCATGCCTTCTACTTCTTGTGATAATTTTTTGGCTTTAGTTTTTATGAACTATGAAAGTTACTCATGTATACATGTGTCATACGTGCAAAAATCAAGGGAAGTTAAACTGGATGACATATACATATACAACATGTACACCTTGTCTCTTTTGTTAGCCACATTTCAGATTAAGCAACGCCGAGGACGGCTTTGTTTTCAAAAAGGGGAGGATGATGAGGACATGACTACCTTGGATACGACCAAAAATATTGCATACATGCATATTTGTCAGGTGATTTCTAATGCAAACTATTCAATAATCTATTTATGTTATCCAGAACAAAAATACTTCACACACTTTTGTGTTTTGTCTAATTGCAGGTGTATGGGACATTTGTACAATCCACATATGAAGATAAGGGAAAAGGAGAAGTTTATGTTGTGTTCAAAAAGTCCTCTCACGTCACTTTTGGGCCAAGAGAAGATAGATTCCAAGTCTTTCACATTCTGGATTCAGATTCGGACTGCACAGACATACCTGACTCAACATGCCAACAACTTTTTCATACGGACTCCGAATTGGGTGATTCTTTTTTTGTTGGAAACTAGATTTCGTGCTCTTTCCAACCCAACTGGATTCACCTTCAAATTCGTCCGGAGCGTTGAGTTACGGACAAAACAATCTGACGTTGCAGCAGAATCCGAGTCAAACTACAAGCCCAAAGGTGTTGCATCACCTCCACTTGGGCCCATGAGCCTTGTACGACCTAGGGTTAGTTTTAGGCTGCCTTGAGACGTCCTCCCACCTCCTTGGCCGCCACCCCTTGCTCCTATATAAGTAGATCCATCTAGTAGCTTTTTCCTTGGGATTTGTTTAGTTAAAAGTTAGCCATTGCAACTTCGTGTACTTCGTTTGTGTCCAACGACCAGACCAAGACCGCTTACGGATCCCCACCATTATCAATACCTCATATATATTTGCAATATTCAGATTGCTTTATCATATTCTTGCTCGTTCTTCGATTGCTTGCAGGAATAGACCTTCGTGGTCAGGCTGACCGTGCTTCCGGCATCGTCAGTAACCTCAGGAGATTGGTTTAGCGATTGCTAAGGCGCAACGTCGTGCACGTTTGTAGTCGGATCGTCAAAGTCGTCTCCACCAAATCGATAGTTATCATCTCATAGAAAGATCGGGACACCCTCGCCTCTACCATCGGACGTGTTCGGCGCGTGAGATCTGATTTTTTTTAGGGTTTGGGAGAGGGGATCCGTGAATTTTTGGAGGGGGTGTATATATAGGCATAGGGGGAGCTAGGAGAGTCCAAAAGAGGTGCGGTTTTCGGCCACGCGATTGTGATTGAACGATCTAGATGATGGAGCAGAGTTTGGTGGGTTTTGGGCCAAATTGGAGGGGTGTTGGGCTGCAACACACACGAGGCCTTTTCGGTCCCTCGGTTAACCGTTGGAGTATCAAACGAAGTCCAAATGGTACGAAACTTGACAGGCGGTCTACCGGTAGTAAACCAAGGCCGCATGGCAAGTCTCGGTCCAATCCAGAAATGTTTAATCCCCACACACGAAAGAAAGTTAGAAATGACCACCGGAGGAGAACGAAGCGCCGGAATGCAAAACTGACAACGGGGAAAATGCTCAAATGCATGAGATGAACACGTATGCAAATGCAATGCACATGATGACATGATATGAGATGCATGACAACGAAAACAACACACGGAGACAAAGACCCGAACCCGAGAAATAAATATAACTTAACGCCGGAAACGGCAAGAGTTGGAGTACAAATTGGGAAAGTAATATCCGGGGTGTTACAAGTGCACCCAACACGCCGACCCATATGTGCTGGTTTGGCCGTATTGTTGGGGAACGTAGTAATTTCAAAAAAATTCCTACGCACATGCAAGATCATGGTGATGCATAGCAACGAGAGGGGAGAGTGTTATCTACGTACCCTCGTAGACCGTTCGCGGAAGCGTTATATCAACGCGGTTGATGTAGTCGTACGTCTTCACGTCCGACCGATCCAAGTACCGAAAGCATGGCACCTCCGAGTTCTGCACACGTTCGGCTCGGTGACGTCCTCGCCTTCTCGATCCAGCAAGAGGGGCGAAGTAGTAGATGAGTTCCGGCAGCACGACGGCATGGTGACGGCGTTGGTGAAGAACAATCTCCGCAGGGCTTCGCCTAAGCACTACGAAAACTATGACAGAGGATAAACTAGAGGAGACAGGGTAGCCGGCACACAGCTTGGTGTTTCTTGATGTGTCCTTTGTGCTAGCCCTGCCCCTCTATTTATATGTTGAGCCCTAGGGTCGAAACTTGGAGTAAAAGCCTCCACAAAGTCGGTTTCACCCGAAAGGCAAGAGTCCTTCTCGGACTCCAGGGCCAGACGCCAGGGTTCCCGGCGTCTGGACCCAGACGCCAGGGACCCTGGCGTCTGACCCCTGGACTCCGCAAAACTTCCTTTTGCGCTTTCCAAAAACCTTGTGGGCTTTCCCCTTTGGCCCAAATAAAGTGTTCTCGTACCCAAACATTTCGGGAAACATCCGGAACCCCTTCCGGTGATTTCCGAAACCCTTCCGGTGACCAAACACTATTATCACATATATCAAACTTTATCTCCAGACCATTCCGGAGTTCCTCGTCATGTCCGTGATCTCATCCCGGACTCCGAACAACATTCGGTCATCAACATATATAACTCACATAGTACTATATCGTCAACGAACGTTAAGCATGCGGACCCTACGGGTTCGAGAACTATGTAGACATGACCGAGACACCTCTCTGGTCAATAACCAATAGCGGGACCTGGATGCCCATATTGGCTCCTACATATACTACGAAGATCTTTATCGGTCAGACCGCATAACAACATACGTTGTTCCCTTTGTCATCGGTATGTTACTTGTCCGAGATTCGATCGTCGGTATCCAATACCTAGTTCAATCTCGTTACCGGCAAGTCTCTTTACTCGTTCCGTAATACATCATCTCACAACTAACATATTAGTTGTAATGCTTGCAAGGCTTATGTGATGTGCATTACCGAGAGGGCCCAGAGATACCTCTCCGACAATCGGAGTGACAAATCCTAATCTCGAAATACGCCAACCCAACATGTACCTTTGGAGACACCTGTAGTGCTCCTTTATAATCACCCAGTTACGTTGTGACGTTTGGTAGCACCCAAAGTGTTCCTCCGGCAAACGGGAGTTGCATAATCTCATAGTCATAGGAACATGTATAAGTCATGAAGAAAGCAATAGCAACATACTAAACGATCGGGTGCTAAGCTAATGGAATGGGTCATGTCAATCAGATCATTCAACTAATGATGTGATCTCGTTAATCAAATAACAACTCTTTTGTCCATGGTTAGGAAACATAACCATCTTTGATTAACGAGCTAGTCAAGTAGAGGCATACTAGTGACACTTTGTTTGTCTATGTATTCACACATGTATTATGTTTCCGGTTAATACAATTCTAGCATGAATAATAAACATTTATCATGATATAAGGAAATAAATAATAACTTTATTATTGCCTCTAGGGTATATTTCCTTCACGGATGGCCGCCCTTTTTCAACATATAGCTCATTTTTTGCATTGTTTTCACACACAACTTTTGCATTCAAACATAAAGTCCAGAACCAAATAAATAACATAGTTTCAACCGAATAAAATAGCATAGTCTTACAAGCCGAATAAAAGTAAAAATGTCTCACATAGTTTTGCAAGCCGAATAAAAAGATACATCTATTGGTTTCCAACATGAGCCCACATATGCTCAACCAAATCATTTTGTAGTTGCATGTGAGTTTCTCAATGACGCATGCCATGATGAAATTGGGTGAACTGTTTAAATGTTGCCGCTCCTCCATGCTCAGGCACAACATTCTCACCCTGAAACTGAAACCCTTGATCGGATGGCGGTAGTGCATTTTTTATAAGAGGAGAAAGCAATTTTCCAACGGCATCCTCTTTGCACTCAAAATAGTCATCATAGCCGACCACTCCCTCTCTAATACGGTTAAAAAGATCCCTACTCATACGGAAACGACGGCGGAATTTCTGATGTTTGAACAACGGGTTTGTTGTGTCAAAGTAGTCCTTCCAAAGAAGAAAATGCCCGCTCTCTCGGTTGCGATTCAACGCCGGAAGGTGCCCCGGAATGGAGCAACACGGCAGCCAAGATCTCCTCCTCATCATCGTTGGAGTCGCGAAGGAAATTGTGAAAAAGGAACTCGTCGGCGGAGTCTATTTTGTACCTTGGCAAACTGTCGAACAGCTTGCGGGCGTTGACGAAGGAGATGGCCGGCCAAGGGAGTCGCGGTGCCCTCGGACCAGCTAGCTGCCCTGGCAGCGTCCGACGAGCGTGCTGGTGAGGATCTGTACGGGGCGGCGACGCGGAATTGGTCACGGCTGTGTCGGGGGAAGCGGGGGTAGGAAGCTTTCGGTTCCCCGGCGGCAAGATGGTGGTGGCGGGTGACGTGGGAGGTGGCGGCGTGGCAGAGGGGATGTTGTGGCACCGGCAGCTGGCAGAGCCACCGGAGAAATGGGCGGTGTGGGCGGCGGCGGCGATGACGAAGGAGGCTGGCGAGGGCTTGTTGGAATGGGAGAGGATGGCCAACGTGCCACCGACCAGCGGGTCAGGGGGGAGAACGCGAGCACGCATGTGTCTGTCTCGTGTCCGCGCCGACGCAAATCCGGATCAAAAATGATCCGGGAATGGGTCGGCAGGCGAACAAAAAGCGGGTGCGCGTCCGTTTGGGTCGGCGCGTTAACGGACGATCGCGGACGAAATGGGTCGCCCCGTTGGAGTTGCTCTTAGTCCCTGGTGAGTCTTGAAGAAAGGCCCCACCTCCCCATTCACTTTTAACACCCACACTCCCACCAGATATTATTTTCATGATCCATTCATTCCATTTATCAAGATCTTTTTTTCATTTCCAAGATTTGAAGCAGGAAAGGACATTTGACTTTATCAAAGGTTTTCTCTAAATCAATCTTGAAAAGAACCCCTGTTTTTTTTCTTTATGTAGGGTATTCAAGGTTTCATATAAAACAAGCACCCCTTCCAAAATGTATCTCCGTTTCAAAATGGCAGATTGAGTGTTTCGAATTACATCTTTGATCACACAGATTAACCTATTAACAAGAATTTGTGTGATGATTTTGAAAAGAACATTCCAAATTTCACCATGGCGGCTAATTTTGTAATGGGACCTTCCCCTTATGCTAGTTGCAACTTTAGAACATATACTAACTCATATCTCTTTCTCAACGATTCCAATTGTGATTGCGATTCATTTGATAACCTTATTAGTTCGTGAACTTGGGGGGTTACGTGATTGGTCAGAAAAAGGAATGCTAGTTACTTTTTTTCTCTATAACAGGATTTTTAGTTTCTTGTTGGGCTTCTTGGGGACATTTTCTATTAAGTAATTTATATGAGAATTTGATCTTCCTTTTATGGGCTTTGTATATTCTTCATACAGCACACTGGATGATTGAATCGCCCTGGCAAAGATGAACTAAGATTTGATGGACTATCGCCGGATGGAAAACGACGCATGTAGAAGCAACAGACACAACGAATCAATGATATTTGCAGCCGGCCTTGCCGGTGACGCTTGCGCATATGTTGCAGGCTAGGCGGAGCGCTGCGGTGGTGACTGCCTCGGCGTCCCAGGCCTTGGCGAGGACGAAGGAGATGTACGAGGTGTCTGACGGCTGCTGCGGCTACCCCACAGTGAGGAGCAGTCGCCGCCTCGCCGGTCGCCGAGAGACGCGTACGGATTTAAATGGGTCATATTATTCTCAAGATTCCTTTTGAGATTGTGTTCTCTACTTGTGCATTTTTTGTCGTATTGAGCCGGTCCCATGAAGCAAGGTGATGCGCCTGACCGGAGGACGGGAGTCAAGATGGACAACGCGTCGAAGATGATGCGCATTTGCGCTGCTGTTCGAGGTGGAGAGGAGCCCTGGTGATCTATGTTCGTTCGCTGCTGATCGTTCTCCCACTCCCTTAGTCGCCTGTTAATGGGTTTATTACCCTCCTATGCTACTTTGGTCCTTGTCATCCCCTGCGTGGGTATTCTTCTTGGTGCGTGAGCGTGTCTGTCTTGAATTTGGCTGGTGCCGCCGTAACTATTTTGGTTGTGTCGTCGAGTTTTCGCCCTACAGTGGATATCTCGATGGCGAGTGTCTGCAGTAGGTTTCCTAGCGATGCCTGAACTCGCTCTCTCCTTCCCCGTCTCCTCTCCTGAACTGATGTATTTCTATACTTCCTTTTTGGACAAGATGTATTTCTATGTCAAAAATTGGCTTTCGGTGGCCGTGCTCTACGAGCTGTAGGAGGGGAAGACAGGGGGTGCCGTAGAGCGGTGGGAGTGGGTGCCGTGCGCGCCCTCGGTGCGCGCCGAGCCGCTGGGCCGCGTCGCGTGCTCAACGTGGAGGTTGAGAGCCCAGCGACGCGGGCTGCAGCTAGACCTCCGGCGCCAGGGCGAAGCTCGCGTCCACCGGCTCGGCGTCCATGGCGAGTAAAGGAAGGCTGGGGCGGGAGGGGTGGCCTGGGGTCGTCGCCGGCGAGCTCGAGCTCGCGTGGCCGACAGTGCCCACATCGTGTTTGTTGTAATGGCATGCACAATAAAAGCGAAAAAAAAGAGAAAAAAGACAACCTATTGGGAGGGGGGGGGGGGGGGGGCTGGGAAAATTCTCGTCCCCATGCCAAATATTTCGCCGGGCCAACCTCACGAGGCTGAAAAAATGCCTCCTGGGGGGCGCAAACGGCTGGAGATGCTCTTACACAAGTAACACATCCGAAGACATTACGTCACTCGTTGTTCCCTCGCTTGTATCATCATCTGCCTGGCTGCTGCTGCCTGCTAGTCAAATTCCATCGAATCAAATGAACAAACAAACTGATGATAAACACACTTTATGATCTTTGACTAGCTCCTCTCTTCCTTAATACACCCACTTAACTGATGATAATACACCACAGCAGTATGTATGATGTAAACTCCATAAGTATCCATAACTGCGTAGTAGTAGTAATTAGTAGAATTGATCCACCAAATATGTAAGTAGAGTTGGATTGGATGAAGCCGTTGGAAGGACAGTTCATCAGGTGTTAGAATCAAAAGTAGCAAAGGAAATACAGGAGGATCTAGCGAATAGTGCTTCAAACTACAAGGATATGCAAAAATACATTGTTCATTTTCAGACAACCAATGATGGGGCATAGCTCTGTAATTACAAAATGTATGCATAATTTGGCAGATAATTCAAGAGGATCTAGAACTGGATTTTCTTCTACAGAAAGAAAGTAGAAATGAAAGTCATGCTCAAAATTATACAAACAATATTCCTTGTATGAACTTGGATCTCCTTTAGAATCCTTGCAAAACTACCAAATCTGATCAACTTTGCAAAACTCTGTATTTATAAGTTATAACCCTCAATATTAGCATATGAACTAACAAAAAAGAAGAAACAGTTTCATCGATCTCTGGAAATGAATTACTTCCTCAGTAAACTAATATAAGAGCATCATTCATTTCCAAAATTGGCATATATCATTCATTTCACTGCCACCCCCACCACCACAACATAAAATTGGCATATATCATATCCAAAAATTACTGCCATAATATAATGAGGAAACCAAACCAAGATCAGAAACAGCCATATATACAATTTTATATGAAAATAATGGATGTTGATCCGTGTTCCTCCCACCTCAAACCTCCATATTCCTTTCCCCCATTTTGACCCTAAGAACAGCATATCCCGTAGAGAAAAAGAGAGAACACATTGTATACTTCTCAGCCTTTTTACCTGTTTCTAGGAAGATTCTTAACAGGGAGTTTCTCTTTTACTTCGGTGGTAAATCAATGCAAACATTGCTGGAGGTAGCTCAGTTTACTGTAGCATTTGGCAAAATGATTTTGCACATGAATAGCTAAAAAACGGTGCACGTACGCATCTGCGACGTTTGTAAAACAGTACCCTGCTAGCGATCATACCCAAAAACATAGCTAATTCGAAACAGACCGACCTTGCTATATCATGGGATAGAAGGCGTGATCCACACCCGTGGTGATGACAACGTACGGTAGTGGTGCCCGAGCGCCTCCATCTTCTTTACCATGCTATCCTTGAGGCAGTACACCCCGACCACCCGAGCGTCGGACTCGTCAGCCCATAAGTCCTTGGGCTCGCCAAGCGCAGCGACCCTCGGTTCATCGTTAGTGAAGTAGATGCACCCAGCCTTGATATCCGAGCGCCCACTTGTCGGCACGCACAACGAGTTGTTCACCCCGACAAACAGCGCGACGTCACCAATGTCCCTCATCTCCTTCCACTGCCCGGCGCCGAGGACATGCACCTTGAAGGAGCATGTCCACCTATGCCGGCCGTACAGATCCTTGCCCTTGGTCACCTGGGCGTACTTGAGCACCACCATCAGCCGCCCACCGGGGGCAGTCGCCAGGTACTTGCGATGGCACGGCGAGCCACCTTCCTCAATGGTCAGCCTTGGCGTGACAGCCGTGCTTGTGTAACCGCCTGACTCAATGTCACGTTGCCACGCCTCCACGACGCCGGTGTAGGAGACGGAGAGGAACCAGCCGTTGTGGTGGATAGCGTCCTCCACGCCGTCGTGCGATGGCGCCAGCATCCACACAGCGTCCTCCGCCGTGGCGAAGGCCGGGGCGCCGAAATCCAGGCCCAGGATCAGCATGGCCGTACCATAGTGCCGGGGCGGTGCGGGGAGGCCGGCGAGAGGACAACCTTCCGGTAGAACGACGTACGCATTTCGTCGGCGGTCAACACGTGCGCCCCGTGCACCAGACGCCTCGAGGAATCACTAATGAACGACGGCCCTAAGCCGAATCGGATGGCCATGAAGCGCCATATGTTCATGATGAACCCCCCGTAGGGCGTGTGGAGGAAGACGCCCATGGTGGTGATGTTCGGGAGCGCGTGCTGCTCGCCGGTGGCGGGGTTGACGAGGTAAATCTGGCCTCGGTCGTCGGCCGTGAAGAGCCATCCACGGGAGGAGCCGAGGACGACGTGGTCGCCGCGCAGCGCAGTGTACGGCGCACACACCGTGGCAGCGCGCCGATCAGCGACGGAGAAGAGCGTAGCGGCCGCCGGGTTCTCCTCGTTCTTGCCGGGGAGGAAGAGCCACGGGGCCGACGGCTTGAACACGTCGTTGTCGTCGCAGGATGCGGCGAAGACCGCGGCGAAGGCAATGCGGTCGAGGAATCCCAGGCGATCGTGGATGTCCGCCAGCAGCTCCGGAGGCTGGGTCAGTGTCTTGGAATGTCGGCATCAACCTTGGCGGCGATCGGTTTCCTAGCGGCGGCTGTTGGCGCAAAACCCCCCGAAACCCTAGCTAGCTCTAGCTCTCCTCGCTCTCTCTGATCCCTCTCTCGCTCTGTGGCCCAAACCAACGAGGAAGAAGGAGGAAGAAGAAGGAAACAGCAAGCACAGGTGGTTTTGCCGGCGCACGAACGCCCCTGCCGCACGTACGGCCTTATTTTCTTCCTCGAGCACGAACTCGATCCGGCGAGCTACAATGAGGGAAGGGAGCTGGCTCTTATACCCGCACGCACACACGCGCCACGCCACGCTCCCACGCACTCCACACACGCACTCATCCACGTCCCGCGCTCCCTGGATCATGTGCCCGACGCGCACGAACGCAGTCGCCGTGATCCCGAGTCCAGCGCCTGGCGCGGTCACCCCTCCTAGCATCTCGCCTACACGCAACGGCCCATGCGCTCGAACGCGTGGACACACACACACACGCCTAGTCGCGCACGTACGCGACCCAGGCTGCCTCGGGGCCGACCCCGACGCGTTCACCGCGCGCACGCAGGCACGCACCGTGTCCCGGGCTCGCCACGGCTTTATTGCCCAACACTCTCCCCCTAAGCCGTGGCCTAGAGGAGACCGTTGTCTTCGACATCGGCGTCCGCCAGCAGCGCCCGCTCCGCCGCCGGCGCCTTCCGCAGCTCTGGGCAATCGCGCTTGAAATGGCCGCGCTCGCCGCACTTGTAGCAGCGGCGACGCCTGTTGCCGCCGTCCCGCGTCGCCACGCTGCGTGCGTCGTCGTCCTCGTCCCGAGCTCCCCCTTGTCGTCGCTCCCGTGCCCGCCACTGGGCCGCAGTGTACAGGAGCTTGCCGTCCTCCTGCTCGCCACTGCTCTGCCCACGGCGCCGCACACGCTCGTCAAAAGCGCGCAGCCGCCCAAGCGCCTCGTCGTAGGTGAGCTCCTCCAGCACGCAGAATTGCTCGATGCCGGCGACGACGGGGAAGAGGCGGTCCGAGACAGTGTCCAGGAGCTTCTTCACCAGCTCCGTGTTCCCCAGCGTCTCCCCCAGCGCTGCGAACCGCGCCGCCATGCCCGCGAGCCGTCTGGCGTACGCGTCCAGCTGCTCGTCCTCCTCCATCTTGATGCGGTCCAGCTCACTGCGCAGCGTCGCCCTCCTCGCCGCGCGCACCCGCTCGGCTCCGACGAATCGCACCGACAAGGAGTCCCATACCTCCCTGGCAGTGGTCTTCGTCGCCACCGAGAGCAACACGTCCTCCGGCAGCCCCTGCAAGATCAGTGCCCTCGCCGTCTTGCACTTCTTGTTGTTCACCGGCGAGTCGCCCGGCGCCACCGCTTCCCACAGTGTGTGGGCATCAAGAATGTCCTGCGCCCTGATCGCCCACACAGTGTAGCCGTCCGGCGAGAGCATCGGCATCCCCATGGACACCGATCTGCCCGAGCCGCCACCGTGTGGAACCAGCGCCATTGCCGCCGGCGAGCTCCCGAACCTGAAACTCTGGTACCAATTGTTGGCGCAAAACCCCCCGAAACCCTAGCTAGCTCTAGCTCTCCTCGCTCTCTCTGATCCCTCTCTCGCTCTGTGGCCCAAACCAACGAGGAAGAAGGAGGAAGAAGAAGGAAACAGCAAGCACAGGTGGTTTTGCCGGCGCACGAACGCCCCTGCCGCACGTACGGCCTTTTTTTCTTCCTCGAGCACGAACTCGATCCGGCGAGCTACAATGAGGGAAGGGAGCTGGCTCTTATACCCGCACGCACACACGCGCCGCGCCATGCTCCCACGCACTCCACACACGCACTCACCCACGTCCCGCGCTCCCTGGATCACGCGCACGAACGCAGTCGCCGTGATCCCGAGTCCAGCGCCTGACGCGGTCACCCCTCCTAGCATCTCGCCTACACGCAACGGCCCATGCGCTCAAACGCATGGACACACACACGCCTAGTCGCGCACGTACGCGACCCAGGCTGCCTCGGGGCCGAGCCCGACGCGTTCACCGCGCGCACGCAGGCACGCACCGCGTCCCGGGCTCGCCACGGCTTTATTGCCCAACAGCGGCGGCCTTCTTTCGCCTGGCGGCGGCGCCCTTGCTTCTGCCCATTGGCACGTACTCCTACAGATCGATCGGAGGTTGGTACTGATTTGTTTTTTAATGAAAAGAAATAAAATACACCTCCTACGAACAATGGTAGAGCTACGTGCATCTTTTCACAGGACTTCATTGGGGGAGGGAATGGGCCGGGGCCTCCCGGTGAGATTATCCCAACTCCAAAATGCGCCGAGGCATTTCGTCCGTCCATATCCCTTTGAATCCAAACGAACAGAAAACACAACCTAAGAGCAAGCACTAAACAGACGCCGCGCCGTAAATATACCCAGTTTAACGCGCGCGCAACCCGGCGGATGGCTCCAGCGGGCGCGCAATAACCGCGTGCGTGGTATAAGGAGTTGGGCGCGCGGTAGGAAGCGGTACCTCGCGCGGTGTATTTGCGGCGCCCGCTTCCGCGCACGACACAGTCGAGCGCTCGCGCTGCGCTCTGTCTTCTCCCCCTCCAAAGCCCCACGCGCGCCGGCGCCAGCGACCCACACCCCATGGACGCACGCGCCGGCACCCCGCTCACCCCGTCCTATAGCCGCGACCCCCCGCCGCCGCCGCAAACCCTAGCCCGGGTGTCGTTGGCCTCGCCTCCGTCGAAGCTCCTCCGACCATCGGCCTCGCGCGCGGCCTCTTCATGCCGCCGCGGATGACCTCGGCAGCGGGTGGCGTCGCGCCGGCGGCGGCCCGAGCCGCCGCCCCCTCCTCCTCAAAGCTACCCAATGCGGCGCAGCCAAAGAAGGGCAAGACATCGGTGAAGAAAAACAAGGCGGCAGACGGCTCCGGCACCTCCAAGGCGAGGAGGAAGAAGCTTGCGGGGCGTGCGACGGGCGCGGCGGCTACCGAAGCGCCGGCGAGCTCACTGACGGGACATGGGTGGCGGTGGCCTCGGCGCCATGGGTGGCATGGGTGGCTTCGGAGGTACCGTGGGCGGTGCAATGGGAGGCATTGCTGGCTTTGGAGCCCCCCCCCCCCCCCGACGCTATGGCCACCATGGGAGGCATGAGTTTTGCTTCTCTCATGGGAGGCATGGATGCACCTCCGGCTGCCATGGGTGGAATGTCTTTCGATGTGCCTCCTCGCACACATTACCATGAAGATGCCGTTGAAGATCTTGCCAACACCGTCGGAGCTTCACGTGATGCGGTGCGCGATGATGAAGATTCATCTTCGGAGGCGGAAGAATCATCTTCCGAAGATGAGGACCAGGACGAAGACGAGGACGAGGAATGATGTGTCTTTCATTTGTGTATTGAACTTGATTTGCATTTTGAACTTGGTTGGATGAACTTGTGGGCATGAACTTTTCTTCATCAATTTATTTGTGTGAAATTTTATATGTCATGTTCATTGCATTTTGAATATTTCATCAATTTCATTTTGTATTCAAAATGCCATATGCAATGCATCGGCGAGTTGCGCGCGCTGCATTTTTGCGCGCTGCTGGAGCGGCGCGCGCTGCATTTTAGCGTGGCTGTTGAAGCCAGCGCTGCGCGCCGCGCCAAATCAGGTTTTTGCGCGCGGGGCGTCTGTTGGAGATGCTCTAACACGTCAACGCAACGGATGACTGTCTGTTTCCTTCTATTAGACCTTTATTTTTAGCCCTAATTTAGGCCTGATTTACATCGGTGCAGGCACGCAGAGGACGCACGTGATGTCCTCCCCTGAGAGCTCCTATACGCCGCTCGCGTGCGTCCAATCGTCGCGCCTTCGCTGAAGCAACGTGCACACGAGCCGGCCCAATTATCACCTGGTAAGCGAAAATTCGAAACAAAAAAAAGCGAATGCGTGGGATCGAACACCCAACCTCATGCTGGACTTTAGCGCGGCTAGCCAGCCGAGCTCGATCGTTATAAACGCAGCGCCACACCTAAAGTAGAAAGTACAGTGGCTAATCCTTAAAAACCATTCAACATTTTTATGATATACGCTGAACAAAATTTAAAATACATTGAAATTTTTGCAAAACATGCTGAACAAAAAAATACTCAAAATGAACATTTTATAGTATATGTTGAACAATTTCTTAATATACGATGAACAAAATTTAAATACACAATGAACATTTTCTAATATATTTTCAACAATTTAATAATATATGATGAAAATTTTTGTAATACACGATGAACATTTTTATAATGCAAGGTGAACTATTTCATAGTATATAATGAACATTTTGTTAATATGATTAAATTTTTTGTAATACGCGGTGAATTTTTTTATAATATGCAATAAAGACAAGAACAGAAACCGAAAATAAAAAGGGAAATGTAAAATAAAAATGAAAGGAAAAAAGGAACCAAAACATAAAAAATAAAAACCGGAACAAAAAAGATGAAAACCGGCCAAAACAGTGAAAAAAATGTTAGTAACAAACCATAGAGAAAAACAAAAAAAACAACCCGCAAGAAACAAGAAAACAGCAGCGAACCAAATCCGTACGTGGGCCGGCACATGCGGTGACTCGCTTCAGCGAATGGTCGTTCTTTTTACGCCTGCGGCCGTCAAATAGGATCCGCCTCCTCCCCTGGCCAGGCGTCCAAACCCTATATAGCGCCTTAAGCGCCGGTTACGCCTGTGACCTTTTTAAAGTTTGAGAACTTTTTTCAACTTGATGAGCTTTTTAAAAAAATTATGAATAATTTCTAAAATTTGTGAACGTTTTTCAAAATAGATGAGCTTTAATTCAAAATCTATCAACTTTTTAAAGATATGTGAGTTTAAAAAAATGATAAACTTTTTTCAGATTTTCCATTTTTTCAAATACATGAACTTTTTCGAATTTGGTTATTTTCTTACTTTTCCCTATCTTTCATTTCCTGATTTTTCCCTTTTTCTTCTTTTCAAATTTTTATTTTGTTTTTTTCACATTTTGGTCATGAATATTTCTAAAATTCATTAATATTTTGAAATTTTATGAACATTTTTTAAGTCCGTGTTAAATTGCGAAACTTTTTTTCAAAATTCGTGAATAATGTTTGGGATCCATGAATGTTTTTAAAATTCATGAACTTTTGTAAAAATCTATTAAGACCTTTCGATTTAACAAAATTTCACAAATAAGAAAAATTATAGTTGTTTTTTCCTAAGCTTGCACTGGAGCAAGCGAAAAAAAATACTAAGAGAGCAATGGGGCAGGAAGCCGAGCTGAGCGAGCGAGAGCTTCGTGGGCGGCCCAGTATATAAGCAATTCCATGGTTTCAGTGTGGAGTAGGAGCTCTGAGTGGGTTCACACAACCAACACGAGTGGTCGAAACGTGTAAAAGACACCACAATCATGCAACGAACAACTCCACTCTCCTCTCATAATAAATATCGTCTCCAACACCGATAGCCCAACACGATATATGAATGAAAAAAACATCACCAGGACATCATTAAACCCCAAACTAGCGCAGATAAAACCAGACAAAACAAACGCAGTAATCTACTAAAGAAAAAAAGGAATTAATCCCATGAGTGAAAACAACGCGGGTGAAGCGTGTGTTAGCCTCTATACTATCCTCCATTCGTAAAAAGTAGCATCCCATTCTGAAATTTTCTTACATTCTGTTGATGCCATGTAATCACCCCCACAGTTTTCCATACCATTCACTAACGAACTTTTTCTTCCAAACGAATACCATCCCACCGCTTCCAATCTTCTCCATGCTAGCATATGATTTATTGTGTTTGATTATTGCGTAGTTGTAAAATATTAATAAAATACAAATAATATAATAGAATGGAAATTCTCATATATGTTTGCATGGTTTTTAGGACATGCATGTTTGCATGTTGAGGTGGGTTTTTTCCACGTATGTTGCATGATGAAGTGGTGTGCTTGCTTGTTAATAGAAACTAGATCATTGATGGCGCGCGTTGCCGCGCCCGTCAGTTTGTACAATGAAATGATCGGAATTTTCATAAATATATAATCACATGATACATTTTAAATTTCCATAAACATAACAATAAATTAGTGGGTAATCAAAAGAAATCTCATATATAGTCGAGAAAACCATAAATGTATACAAATTAGCTTGGTACGACAACATACATAGTAAATACAACTAATTAGTACTGCAAGAAATATGATAAGCATTACTCCATATGTTCGTAAATATAAGACATTTTGGTAGTTCCATTGAATACATGGTGAATTAATGAAACCTTTGCAAGCATCTAAGAAAGGGCCACCACATTCAGAAACAATGAAGAATTGGACAAACCTAGTGCATCTGCTTATTTCTTGTGGAGTGCATGACATTCATGGGACAAATGGTGACAAGAATTATAATTAGATGCAAAATAAATAAGGTCTAAAAAGAAAATCTCAGAGTCGGGACAACATAACTAATAGTAACATCATGTATATGATGAAAGAAAGTGACAACAGATCATCGGTTCATAAAGTGAATTAAGTGTTTCTAAAGGCATAACCCATAAAGATAAGCTGCCAACCAACACATGGTTTTTAAATTACCATGGAAGATCGATCTCAAAAGGAGCCATATGCTCTGCAAAAATGGAAGTGAAACATCATCAATACCTTGCAACACCTAAAAGGAATCCTGCAAGTCATCATGCTCGTCAAACCTTGAGTAGCAAAAGTGTGAGCAAAATAAGTAAATGCACAATAAAACGGTTGTGAGAATCATTGCTACCGTAACCTGATTTTTGTTCTTACTTCTAATGTTTTTATACGAGGAGATCATATCTCTGTGGTTGATTTGCAAAATTGCAAGGCAAATACAAAATATGTAATGTAGAAATCTTATGACATGATCGGTGTAAAACGATATAACAATATCCTCTCAACTTTGATGTGGAACCTCACTAATACCTTGCGACGCCTAATGGGAGTTGCATGCAAATCATCATGCTCTTCAAATACTGAGTAGCGGGGTATTAGCAAAAGGAAAGCACGGAAAAGCTAATGCAAAAACTATGAGTCATAATTTGATCCTTCTTGCAAATAATGTTCTCATCTGAGCCTGCATGTCAATCAAGTCCATCTGCAACTTTGTGTAGAATAGTCTTGTTTGATGTTTCAAGCAAAGCATGTTCAACAATATGTTTAAACTATTTGGTTCAGCAAAGAAAGAATGGATAAAACAAAGACAAAATCTGCATATAATAATAAAAAAATACTAAGATCATTGAGATGAGCCTGATGCAAAGAAATTGTTGCATACTTCCTGCTCACTTGCCGACATGCAATCTCATACAAGAAGCATTGTACATCACCCATCAAGTGACAAAACAGAAATTCAGAGACCTCATTATGAATTAACAGGCGGGACTTACAATCAACATCTTATTGTCCAATTACAGTTTAAGAAAACATCTTATTGTCCAACTCAAGATAGAAAATCAAGTCCGAGAAACAACACATGTATGCTCATTTTCTTTGATTAAGTTATATGCTTTCAAAATTGGAGAAGAGATAGACAACCTACCACAGTTGTGAATATAGCCAATATGATGCTTAGGATCCTAGTAGACCTTCATTCAGGAACAATAAACGTTAGCCTCAAAAAATAAGGACCAATAAACTTCAAACCTAAAAAACAGCCACACTAGTAGAAATATTAGCAGCAAATTACAAGAGGATCAGGTAAGCTCATATTAAAATAGCACTGTTCAACATTGAACATGTTAAGCTGAAAGAGATCATCTGAATATTGATCGTAGGCTGTATCATCTTTCAAAGCATCATGATGCAATGATACAATGGTCGAAAAATCTACCAAGGGCAACTTCTTATTTCTGAATCTGTAACAGAAGAAAGGAAACATTCGCATGTCAAAACGGAAATTAAAAGGCAGTACTAAACAAATTCATATACCTAGATCACGTAGGTGATCAGTTCTTACAGAGAGAATATCCAACCTGAAGTCCTAAATTAGCAGCAAGAGGCACAAATTGTTTATATTTCTAGTTTGACTTAAAAAGACATATTTCAAAATGGGTCATCCTATGTATTGATTGAACCATATTTCTAATTATACGAAGTGCAAAAAAATGTTTTCCGCGACATATCGGTATCTACCACCAACCATGAAATAGCAGTTTGTAAAATATGCATACAGCATACCAAGTTTCTAACTATACTCCGTACATTGCTTTCAATTGGAAGCAACCCGGATCTCATTACCGAGCAACAGGACACATTATTTGATTTCAGGCCTTTGGGGGGCAATACCAAAATGCTGGACAACACAAAATATGTTTCTGCCCACATATAGACTATATCAGCAGAACGACTAATGCTACTACCAGAAGTAATTGGTAAACATATTAGCCTATTACAAGGTACAGATCAACACTCAAATCATCATGCCAAGAATATATACGTATAGGAAATGATTATAATTCACGCATGATCTATCAGCTGAATGCAGCTTTTCCTCTTTGTATGGAGATGGAGTTAACACACGTACCAGAACTACCAAGCTAGAGGTCATCCCCACGCTCTTGTACGAAGCTTCATTATCCAAGTTCATAGTCACCTGCCAAGAGTCGACCTAGATGCATTTTAAACTCCAAATTAACATGTCAATCTAACGAAGAACCTGGATCTCGAAATTTACTGCACAACTTCAAAGGACAGAACAATCTACCTGTGGATCTGGATTGGATTCGTCGCCGTTGCGCTCCTTAGACGGTGGCGACGCGACTACGCTGGCCGTTGTGGTTCCACGGGGATCCGGCGTTCCCGCCACTGGCGCAGGCGCTGTGCGTGCATCTGGAGCCTGCGCGCGAGAGGGCCGCGACGAGCGTGGGGAAACTGATGTATCGCCGTCGTGGTTGCTATCCACGTGGGAGAGAAAGAGGCAGCCGTGGGGACTTGATGCGCCGCCGTCAAAGGTGCGATCCGCGTAGCAGAGGAAGAGGTGCGAGAGAAGGGGGAAGGTCGGAAGGTTTTTTCCCTTGTACTATGTCAATCCAGTCTTTTTTTCTTTTCTTTTTTGAGGGGAGTATGTCAATCCAGTCAGCTACATGGGCTGCCTTTAGTGGGGCAGAGGAAGAGGTGCGAGAGACTGTGCTAGCCCAATTTGATAGCAACGCCCAAAATTGTCACCAGAGCAGCGGCCCATGATGTTAGCGCTCGTTTGTATCGATCGGAGAGACCGGAGGTGTTTCTCAAAAAAAAAAGAGACTGGAGGTGGGATTAAGAGCTAATCTAACGGCCAGAATTGCCTAAAAGTGGTGATCGGACGGCCGGAAGCACTGATGGTCTGCGAGGGCTGGAAAAATGCGCAGTTTTAATGTATCTAAATATGTTAGTAAGGGCTAGCTATTTAGATATGAATGAGCCAAGAAACACCCATTTATTATAGCTACAGTAATTTTCGAGTACTGTCAACCCTTGCTTTTTCGTAGGGTTCAGCCTACCATGGAATCACCTTGATTGATTTTGGTAGCTGGAAGCGGCACTACCTCAAGAGGCGGTAACATTAAGCTCCCGAGCAAGTAGTGGCCGACGCAGAAATGCCTAAAAGCTGATGTTGGGGTTGGGGAGGGGGGGGACAGTAAAAAATCCAGGGGTTGGGGAGGGGGGGGGGACAGTAAAAAATCCACTATTCATATGCATGATGATGCGGAGCATTCTACGATCATCCCCATGTCCACTTCGACCACCCCCCATGACCCAAGGGTACGTAAGATGAGACCTCGACTATATGCCATTGGACACAAGGTGAACTCGCTCCTCTCCGAACCGTCACTTTCCACATGTGAGACATGGTTACTAGCTCAAATATATGTGCTATGCATGACCAGGAACAAGGAGGAAGACCATGGACAAGACGGCGAGGACACCGACTGTGAAGTACAAGAAGAAGAGCTGCCGAAGAAACTCTAGCCACCGGACGACCGGTCGGGACCGGACGTCCGGCACCTGAAGCAAACCTGCGCCAAGTACCAGGCTACAGCGAGCGGACGTCCGTCCAGGACCGGACGACCGGCCACACCTCCCAGCAAGCGGACGACCGGCCCCACCGGATGACCGGTGCCACGACACCCGAGCTGAATTGGCGGAAGTCCGGAGACTACCGGACGTCCGGACGCCCACGAGCCACCGGACGTCCGGTACCTGTCTGCGCACAGTGTTCGGGCCCGAGGCCCATGTATCCTCTCTCTCACTTACCCCTTCGTGGACCTAGACTATATATACTCCTCCACCTCCTCCTAGCTAGGGTTAGCAAAGGATTAGCTCATGTTTGTGTGAGAGCTTTGCTCATCCACTTGGTTTCCTTCTCCTCGGAGACGTGCCTCCACCGGAGAAGATCCTTCTAAGCGGATTGAAGACCCCCTCTTGGGTGGCCCCATCAAGACCTCCTCACGGAGAAGAACCGGTTACCCTTGTATCGTCCTTTGTTGGACTTGGATCTTGTATCTCACCTTTGTGTTCATTGATCTAGCGCATGTGTGATCTATTCTTGTTGGTTTAGTGTTTCCTCTCGTGTTTTTCCTCCCCCCCCCCTCGTGTTCTTCGTGTTCATCGTCGGGGTTCGCTCCTTTCGTGAAAGATCGGCCACATAGGGTTCCACCCTACATCACATGATAGTATGAAAATCAAGATGTTGGGGAGGGCCAGGCCCCTGGTGGCCACCCCCTGCCTCCGCCACTGTGGGCAATTAACGTAGTGCCATGGTCGTGGAGATGCAACATAGGGAAACAGCCCCGGGGAGGCGACACCATCACGACATGAAAGGGACGCTCGGAAGCTGGGCGACACTGGCATATTTAGTTGTAGGTGTACACGTCATATTTACACCAACAATTCACTTTTTTTTCCAACGCATCAACTATAATATTACCCCTAGTATACAGAAAAATTACAACCAAACAACACCATGGGGCCGCGGGGAAATGGGTGCAGGGAGGGGTATTGTTAGAAAAGTCCCAAAAAAAACTCTCCTTAGGAGTCTTCTTCATTTAGTTCCAAAAGGCAACTTTTAATCCCTAGTAGTCCCTCATGTTCCAAAAGGCAACTCTAAGAGAGACTTTTTTTAGTCCCTACACAAAAAGTCTCTAGAAACAAACACTCTCGCGTGATGGCCAAATCCACAAGAGAGTTGACTCCCATCTCAGACTCCGGTCGTCGTGTTTTGTAGAAAAAGAGAACATTCAGATCATCTGTGTGGGCAGTACTTACGTATGTATGATAGTAGAATAAATATGTACTTTCGGAAAACAGAGTATCGAAGGGCATTTGGTCTAGTGGTATGATTCTCGCTTAGGGTGCGAGAGGTCCCGAGTTCAATTCTCGGAATGCCCCATTTTTTCCTCTTGTTTTGTTCTTTTTACCAAAAAAAAATGAATTCCTTTTAGATGCCCCTGATTCCTCTTTTTTTGTTCTTTTTACCCCAAAGAAAACGAATTCCTTTTTAGATGCCATGAAAAACAATTTGTGTCAGGTAATATTTGCATTCAGATATGCATTACGGCTTGGTTCTTCTTGCCATGACAAGAAAGAAACATGTGATTCTTCTTGCGTCGACCCTTTCTTGCTTAGAGCAACGTTTACACCACACATACCGATCACCATACATATGTGACTGGGATCGATCTTCTTTTCAACAGCCTTTATACATTTTCAACAGCCTTTATACATACTTCATCGTCGTCTCATCAATTCACACAGGTGCGGTGTCGCGTCCGTCCATATTTTGCAGCGGAATGATATAGGATTTTACATAAATAAACTTGCACAAACTAAAGGTAAGAAATAACCACAAGTGGAGTCGGTGAAGACGAGGATGTGATACCGAAGTTCCTTCCCTTTAGGGGAAGTACGTCTCTGTTGGAGCTGTGTGGAGGCACAATGCTCCCCCCAAGAAGCCACTAGGGTCACCATATTCTCCTCACGCCCTCGCACAATGAAAGATGTCGTGATTCCATTTGTGGTGCTCTTGAAGGCGGCAACCAGACCTTTGCGAACAAGGTTGGGACTCTCTCCACAACTTAATTGGAGGCTCCCACCCACGGAGCTTCACCACAATGGATTGTGGCTCCGCAGTGACCTCTTTCGTCTAGGGTTACCAAACACCCAAGAGTAACAAGTTGATGATGATGTAGAAGCCGGGGAACACAAAACGGTTTGGTGGAAGTGTAGATCGGGTGAACCTCCCCCCATCCCCAAAGTATTGTGGAGTTTGGGTGGTTAGGGACCACTACTAGGGAAAAGCCTAGCAGCAGCGCGGGTTTTGGGCCTATTAGTAGCGCGGGGGCCGGCGCTACTAATAAGGCGCTACAGCTAACGTATAGCAGTAGCGCGGGTGCACCCGCGCTACTACTACGTCCGTTAGTAGTAGCGTGGGTAAAAACCCGCGCTACTACTAACCCGTGCTTTGAAAAAAAATGAATTTTTTTCGAATTTTTTGCCCGAATTTTCAAATTTCTGAATTATTTTAACCTCTAATCTCTAATCACCCTCATCGCTGCTCAATTTAATCTCTAATCACCCCTCATCATTCCAAATCATCTAACTTTCCGGACGATCACCCATCCTCTCACTACTCCAACCTGAGCACGCTTAACTTCCGGATTCTATTCTCCCTCGATTCCAAGTCTGCACTTATTGTTTTCCTAACAATAGTAAGATGTCAATCCTATTAACCCTCGGGAGTTTAGCTTGAGCATGAAGTCACATATTTCACTGTTTGTGTTTAAAACTATTGTTCTAAAAAATAATAATTATTTAGTAACACTAATATTTCTTGAATAAGGAGTTTGACCACATTTTGACCAAAGTTTGACCAAAGTTTGACCAGATTTGACCAAAATTCCAAAAAACTGAAATAATTATTTAGTAACACTAATATTCTTGAATAATTATTTAGTAACACTAATACTTCTTGAATAAGTAGTTCGACCACAGTTTGACCAGATTTGACCAAAATTAAAAAAAATGAAATTTGAGCATAACTTTTTTTCCTTTTAGAGTTTGAGGATTCTAAAAATTTGCAAACAGGCCGTAGGCCGTCTCCATCGGATGCGGATTTTCGTGCTGAACATTTTGATATATTATACGGTTTTTTTTCTGACATTGTATGTAAAAGTTATAGCCGTTTTATATTTCCCCTACACTTTTTGCAAAACATGTCCAAATTTAAGTTTTTAAATTTTCCTAACTAGTAGATGTAGTAACATAATCACATCTCGAAGGATTTTAATTTTTGAAACATTTTGATATATTATACGTTTTTTTCTAACATCGTATGCAAAAGTTATAGCCGTTTTACATTTTCCCTACACTTTTTGCAAAACATGTCCAAATTTAAGTTTTAAAATTTTCCTAACTAGTAGATGTAGTAACATAACTACATCTCGAAGGATTTTAATTTTTGAAGTTTTTATCATTTTCTTTTGCTTTTTACAAAACCGAAAAGGCGATCAGGGGGGTGGGGGTAGAGTTTCAAAATGGGACCTTTAGTAGTAGCGAGGCCCCTCGCTACTACTATGGCATCTTCCGGAGGGGCACGGTTGAGACCTCTTAGTAGTAGCGAGGGGTAAAAACTTAGCAGTAGCGCGGTTTTATGACCCTCGCTACTACTATGGCATGGCCCAAGGGCACGGTTGAGACCTCTTAGTAGTAGCGAGGGGTAAAAACTTAGCAGTAGCGTGGTTTTATAACCCTCGCTACTACTATGGCATGGCCCAAGGGCACGGTAGAGACCGCTTAGTAGTAGCGAGGGGTAAAAACCAGCGCTACTGCTATCAACTTAGTAGTAGCGAGGGTTAAAAACCAGCGCTGCTGCTATCAACTTAGTAGTAGCGAGGGTTAAAAACCCGCGCTACTAGTAAGTAGCAGTAGCGAGGGATATAAACCCGCGCTGCTAGTAAGCGGTGTATAAGCTTTTCCCTAGTAGTGGACGGAGATGTCAAGCTTTTGTGATTTGGGAATGGAGGAGAAAAGCATGGGCAAGGTTTAGGGTTAGGAGGAAGAAGAAAGGGGGTACCCCACTAAAAATGTGGCCGTTACACAGCCGCCCCCCGGGCACCCAGACTAAAGGGGTCCGGGCACCCGGACTCACCAGAGAAAAATCACTACAAAAGAGAAGAGGACCGGGCACCCGGGGCGGCTGAAGCAAGGGGGTCGGGCACCCGGTGGTGGGACCCCGGGCACCCGGGGTGGCCACGCATAGGAAAGACCGGGCACCCAGGGGTGGCCGAGCTAAAGTGAAAACTTGTGGGTGCCTCCAGGCACCCAGACAAAAAGAGGTCCACGCACCCGGACTCGTAAGAGAAGATTTTCTTCAAACGAGGCCCAACACGAAAAGGGAGAAAAGTGTATGGAAAAGTTTTGAGCTCCCAAACTCCGAAATCATAGCAACCACTCTTAATAGTACGGATGTTCCTAGGACTCAAAAAGAAAATCGAAAAACTTCTTGAGTCACCGATGAACACCATATTTTCCCTTTTTGTATGAATGGGGCTACTGACGTCCGTAGACACAATAGAGGAACCAATGTCCTCAGATAAACTTACCAAGCGTCATTAGTCCTCAAAATCGTATTGTGATCAATCACCAAAATTGTGATTAAGTGACAATTGCACTTTCACAAGCTCCCTGGCGCCCTCGCGCCGACGCTGGTGGGCCGGCCCATGTTCTTGATAGCATTTGAAAATAAAATGAAAAGCAAAAAACTATTGCAAAAAACATAAAATTTCATGAATTAAACAAATTCATGGATTCTGATTTCTTTTCATTAATTTGAAAAATGTTCGTTGATTGGAAAAGAAGTTCATGAATTTGAAAAAAAATTCATCTAATTTGAAATAAAGTTCACCAATTTGAAAAACTTCAACATTTTTTAAAGATCATTGAATTTGACAAAAAAAGTCATCAATTTTGAAAAATATTCATAGAATTTGGAAAAAAATTGCTGATTTTGAAAAAAAATCACCGGTTTTTTTAGAAGTCCATCCATTTTGTAAAAAGGTGTACCAAAGTTCAAAAGGTTCATCATTTTTTTTAAACCACAAAGTTGAAAATGATCATTGATTTGGAAATAAAAGTTCACGAATTTGAAAAAAATCACGCATGGAGAAAACAAAAAGGAAAGTAAAAAATAAAAGAAAGAAGAAAAAGAACAAGAAAAGAAAAGAAAAACGAAAACGTGACCTCACGATTCATAGCGTACTGAAGAAAGAATATAGGGAAAAAGAAATTAGTAATCACAAGCGTGAAGATGGCGTAGTGGGTACTACCATTTTGTATTACTCGACGATAGGTCTCGAGTTTGATTGCCATCGGCCACAACTTTCCTGAAGCTTAGCAGGAATGGAAAAAAATCTCAATGGGCTGGCAAAGCTCTGTTGGGGTGTGTGCGCCAGATGGTGAAAATGCCTTCAACGCGCCTGAAGCGCCAAATAGGAATGTGCTGGCGCGAACCCTACATGGGCCGAAGCACGACCGGCGGTGCCTGGGTGACCCGACCGGCCCAACTCTCAGGATTATCTCTCTCAAGGTCGCCTTACGCGTCTCCCCCAATCCCCAGACTCAATCGAAGCCAAGGAACCAAAACCAGTGGCTCCGCTCGTCGCCTTCGCCCTGCGCCGCCGCAGTCCAGCAACCCCCCACCCCATATGCCCCCGCCATGGCAGCCCTCAACTTACGCCGCCGGCACGATAGTGGCAGCACCCCCCTGCCGCTCCTCCTCACCGGCCGGATTTCACGCATCCCCTGATTCCGATCCCCTTTCTTTCCTTTCAGATGAAGAGAAGACCATTGGAGATACTTCCACAGCTGCCCCTCCTATCTCTCTCGATGATGAATTTCCCAAGGCCACCTCCATGGGTAAGCATACCGTAATCTGTCGCACAACGATTAGAAAGATCCAATTTTTATGAGCTGTGTGTGGAGCTTTGTTGAGGGGGCAGTTTTTTTTTTTTTGTGTGTGTGGCAAAGATGCGATTTTGCTGGCAATCAATCGTACGGGTTATATAGTATTCTCATATAAATATGATGAATCTATTGGTTTCATTCTGTTCAACGGAACCGGGGTGTTGGAGCCAAAAATGTTGATGGAATCCTCCACGGCCGTCAGTTAAACTCGCGTTGTGATGTAAAGTTTTGTTTTGCTCTTTCAATGGCTCGGTCGATCCCAACGATGGTAGAAATCGGTTTGCCAATTTGAATTGTATTCTTGTTCCTTCGTTACATATACTGTAGGGGGAAAGGGGAAGGGGCCTTGTCCGAGTGGGCAACGTACACAGGCTTATTTGCTTCGTTATATACATCTGCTTACATCTTCTTTTTCGGTGAATTATTCACAATGACAGGACCTTATGCAAGTGCAGGCTGGTCGGACCTCCCCATAGATCTCCTCATCCGGATACTGCATCTCCTTGAGCTCCCCGAGGCCCTAGCCTTCCATGCTGTCTGTCCATCATGGCGTTCTGCATCTGTGGCCGCAGGCGGTGCCCCACCTCGGCGCACGCCGTGGCTTGTTTCCTTGGCAGAGGAGCCTCCTCCCGCAGGGGATCAACAGCGCCGTGTGCGGCGTAGGTTATGTGATCCTGCTGCTACTTCTGAGCTCCGCAACCTCCTGGATGCTGAGAGAACTTTTCAGGTCAGCTTTCCCAGGGGCCAAGCTGTGGCCTGCTGCGGTGCCTCCCATGGCTGGTTAATCATGGCAAACGAGCTCTCGGATCTTGTCCTATATGACCCCTTCACCGCGGCATTGATCCCGCTCCCACCAATCACCGGTTTTGCGTCGTGCATACAGGGTGTCTATGGAGACGAAGGGAAGATCGTGGGCTATCGTTACGGGTGTTACATGATAGAACGTGTTCATGATGTGCAGTCTCTCGGTGGGTATTTCTATGACAAGGTTGTGTTGTCCGGTCCTCCGTCCACTTGTCGCACTGTTGCTCTGGTCATCCACCTGGACGGCAAGCGGCTCTCTTTCGCGAGAATAGGAGATACCTATTGGCAACAAGTTTCGGTGATCCGAAGAAACGGAGATAGTTTTGCAGACTGTATCTACCACCGCGGTAGGTTCTATGCGGTGACAATGGAAGGGATATTGAAGTCATGGGACTTTAGTGGATCAGACAAACCGAGGAAGAAACCGGTCATTGCCGAGGATGACAATGACATGTTCGACGACCCAGTTATCACTAGGTACTTGCTTTCGACTCCTTGGGGTAATCTCCTGCAGGTGCGTGTCTTTCTTGACACACACCAGGGAAACAATGTCAGGATTGAAATAGACAGGTTGGACCTCAAGAGTCAGACAAGGGTAGCACTGAGCTCAGGGAAGGCTCTGCGGGGACATGCGGCCTTTGTCGGACAGAATAGCCCAGGCATTTTATCCACTAAAGAATTCCCCAAACTAAGACCGGATTGTATCTATTTCACAACTCCCCGCCTCAGAGAGCGCCATGCTTTTGAGCATCGCTGTAACCAATGGAGCGGCGTGAAGGTCTATGACCTGAAAAGACAGACACTTGAAGATGCTTTCCCATCTGGTGGAGGTCTTTACGGAACCATCTGTCCATTGGAAGTCTGGTTCACACCAAGTCTGATCTGATAGCCACGCTGTAACTTGTAAGTGTTATTTTGGTCCATAATTTAGTAGCATCAGGCCTGATAGTTTTTCTGTGAGTTCTCACTATTGTCGTATCATTTTCAGGGTGGAAATATGCCTCGAGTTGATGGGAATTCCCTTCAGAAAATGAATCATCTGCCTCCAGGATAATTTCTCTTGTTTCTCTTTTGGCTGTTTTCATGCCTGTGTGAGTTGTTGTCGTTTAGAAACGACGGGGTTTAGCATGGAAGAAGGTTGCCAGCGACAATTTTACACCGTCGCTCTTGGTGTTGGTTTTATTATATAAGTGTATGTGTTCAATTGTTTAGAGAAAAGGGGTTGGGATCCTCTGCAGTACTGTACGGTACAGTAAAGTCACTGACATGTGGACCTGGCCCCACATGTCATCCGCACTACATCCCCAGAAAAGTGTTGCATGTCGTGTAATATGTGAGTTCTGTGTAGCTCAGGCTCAGAAGATCAGTGAGTTGTGTATAACTTGTGTGAATGCTGGAGACCCAAGAGTTTGTACTAGTACTTACTATTTTGTAGTTGTTGCACAGGTCCTAGTTCAAAACACATGTATCAGGCGACCTGAATAGAGACCTGGCTCAGTGTCGCTGCCTCTGTATTTCGCAGAACCTCTGAAACGCAACGCTTTACTTTGATTTTTGTGTGTGCCGTTTGTGTGGATTTTTGCCCTTTTGGCAGAAAGATGTGATTTTCTAAGTCATGCGGCAGAAAGATGTGATTTTCCTAACAATCATGCGGATTATGCTCGATAGTTGAACGCCCTTGCTTTTTCTTTTTTTTTTGAACAAAGACGCAAGCAAGACTGAGCCGGCATATCATGAAATTTACGAAATCAGCGTAGGCACCACGTCGTTGATGCGAGCTCTTGGACTTGAACCCTGGTGGGCTGGGGTTACCACTGACCCTCTAACCATCCAATCACAAGTTGGTTCGCAGCTGAACGCCCTTGCTGCCAGGTAAAAACAAGCTTAAACATATTTTGCACACCGACCAAGGCAACCTATCCGAAGATATTGTATTCAATCTTTAAATGAACTAAGATGATTACTTGAGTCCCAGAAACCATTGTCAAATAAGTTTTGAGCATACAAAGTTGTTACCTTGAATCATGAATCAGAATAACATTGTAAAGGTTCAACACATGAAGCTTGCATACCACATACTTCAACACTTCAATCTCATTGGGCAGATTTTGCATAATATATAGAGTATAAAAATTTACAGAGCATAACTAAATTAAAACTACTAAAACGTGTAACAGAACTCCTAATATTGTTGCTTCATTTGCAACTTCCTTCTCAACCTAGGCTCATTTGCATACTTCTTAAATGTTTGTGCAATGCTTCATTGTGGGCTTTTGGTAAACTATTCTCATTCCATCCTTCGAGTACTCATAGTTCTCACCTGCTATCTCCCCACAGAAGTTGAAGTGCCAAGTACTCCTTATATGTCAGTTCCACCTGGACATGCCGATCGTCTAGAACCTTCCTTCTCTGCCCAAATGGCCCAAATGCTTGTGTTATAGTTAGAAAACCAAACGCATGTGCCCTTGTTTATTACTCCATCCTACCAAATCCCTTATTTTTTTAGATGGCCCAAATTTCAACCATGAAAATCGCGTAGATCCATCACTAAATCCCTTCTTTTTTTTAAACACCTCTTCCAAAATACTCCCTCCGTTCCTAAATATTTCTTTTTTAGAGATTTCAAATGGACTATCACATACGGATGTATATAGACATATTTTAGAATGTAGATTCACTCATTTTGCTCCGTATATAGTCACTTATTGAAATTTCTAGAAAGACATATTTAGAAACAGAGGGAGTATGTCTATTGCATGAGGTTTAATTGTTCAATTTTTGAGAGAAAAGAGTGTTCGATCAACTCTCACGTATAAAATCGATAGTCTTTGTTTCGCATCATACCTAACCCCGTCGCTCGGCCGGTCGATCCGGTGTGAGGGAGCAATATCATGGAAGCGCTCGGGCGGCGAGGATGCATCATCATTCTGGCTTGGAGGCGCCTCCGCGCGTGGTGGTCGTCTGAGGAAGCAGCCATGGTGTCACTTGCTAATTTCAGTTAGACATGTTCACATCGCGTCAATACCTAGCTTCTCGGCGACGTCCTGCAGTCCTGCTTGAGTGCGAGCACAACGACATTCTCGATGGCGGACCGGGCACGGCTTGGTGTGCTTCTCCTCCCCGTGCCCCTGGGAAGTGGGGAGCACTTATCGGTAGCGCCGAGTGCAAAATATAGGCATGGAGGAGTGTCCTGTTTGTTGATCTTTGTGTTTGCTGACATTTTTATCATTAAATGAGATGTAAACATGATGCAGTATATACTGATGACATGTACTTTGTGATTGTTTACAATTTTCTCGGTGGAATATTTGACAATGTGATGCGTTTAGTTTGAGGTTCCTTCCGCACTGGGTGTCTCCTTCTTATTTCTTTTCACAATAGGCTTAATTTTATCAGAGAAATTGAATCTTTTGGCCCACTTTTCTTCTAACTTTGATCATTGCCCCCCCCCCCCCCCCCCCCCCCGAGAATGACGGGTGAGGCCGGGGTCACTTGGCATTGATACAGCCATGGGGCAAATCATCAAACCCCAAGTAAAGTGGGGCAAAAGATCCAATCCCCCTAATTTTATTAGAGTAGCAAATGAGTTGGGACTTGAGATTCACTCAGAGGTTGGGCCTTTGCCCACTGAGGCCCAGTTCTTTTGCCAGAATCTGGGGATTCTCCCAGAATCCGACCCCTACCCAGCTTCTCCCAGAATCTCCCAGAACTGGAATGATTGTGCATGCTACAGGTCAGTCATGCTTCCTACGACCTCGTAATTTTGAACTGAAATTGAACATGGATGTTCCAGCTAAGAGATGCCATCATAACAAAAATAGCTAATTTAAGAAATGCATCCACAAAAGACACTGGCAGAAACATGTGTAGCATATATCTTCTAAAAACAACAAGAAATCCAGTGCAAATTAAGTACCAGATCCATAACAATTATGGATAAAAAAATACGGGTAAATTCAGTGGGAATAATCATCAGCCAGAACAAGAAATTTTCTTCTTCAACTTAATCTTCTTGTAGGAGCAGTGGGAACAACTTCTCCTATATCTTTTTACTAGACCATAGAACACAGGCTCTTGAACTAGCGCTCCCAGGACTGATGTTTGTTACAGATGAAGATGCTTGTGATGATTGGATCTCGTCATTCAAGTTGATAGACGCAAGTCCAAGTTGTGTTGTCATTTTTCACACTAACTAGTGTCCTCTTTCTATTCTCAGGAGGATTCAAACACTGCAAATTCAATCAACGAGTATAACAAGATAGACAAGACAACTGTATATAGTACCTATCCAAGCAAAATTTGCAAAGTAATCAAGGTGAGATGCGTGACTGCATAGATGTGTGTTCAGGTATGTATGAAACCAAAATGAGATGTGAGATGTGCGAGGACAGTAGCATTTATCTAACTGATCTTTAACTTGCCTTTTGATCTGTCCAAATATTGTACACTCATCATTTACTGAATCAATTCAAGAACAATATTCCTAACAAACTAGGTTTTTTTTTTACTGAATCAATTCAAGAACAATATTCCTAACATACTTTATTTTACTCTCACAGTGTAGGCACTTTAACACAATTGATCGTATACATTGTCAAAGAGGACATAAAAAAGAATATGATTGCACCTGCTCAGTAAAATGACAAGGATTACATCTTAATTACTGGGTATTCTTTTCTCTTTTTTTGCTTTTCGAGAATATCTACACAGTTGCAGGGTGGAAAACTTAACTAGTCATAGAATAAGTTTAGATCTGGTCAAAACTCAAGAGTCCACATGATTGCACCTGCAAATAAGTATAAATTGACACATACTCATGTAAATTGACAGAGAGAAAGCAAAATTGAAGAGATTAGGTGGCGAAGAACTGGTCGCCCACTGTTGTGGTAGGATGAGATGGAGATGCAGATCACATCAACAAGCATGCAACGGCCAATGTAACCTGATGCCAAGGAACACCAGCGAGGCTACACGCCTGCACCACCTGGTGTGAATCAACGGCATCAAAGAAAGTTGGACAAGATGAGAAGAAACTTCTTGTGGAATGCCGATGAGGAGGCTCACGGTGGGAAGTGCCTGGTAAACTGGAGACGCATTTGTGCGCCAAAGTCTGTTGGTGGACTAGACATCAAAGACCTTGCCGCTTTCAGCAGAGCACTGAGACTGAGATGGGCTTGGTTTGAGTGGGATAACCATGATAGACCATGGAAAGGGACACCGACTCCATGTGATAGTTCTGATATGCAACTCTTCAAATCTTGCACAAAAATATCCATCGGCGACGGCTCACGGGCCTTTTTTTGGACTGATCGATGGATGGATGGAGTTGCTCCGAGGGAGGTGGCGCCCCAGCTGTTTTCCCTCGCCCGTCATAAGCAGACCACGGTTGCTGATGCTCTTCAGGAAGGAAAATGGATGATGGGACTGCAGCGATTGAACTCAGCCGAGATGCTTTACTCCTTCGTCCTCCTTTGGCACCAAGTCTAGCAAGTCCAGCTCGGCAATGCCACGGATGAGATTAGGTGGACCCTATGTGCTAATGGGATTTACTCTGCCAAGTCGGCGTATACACAACAATTCATCACACGACTACCAATGCCCCGCTTGCTAAATGTATGGAGGATTAGGAGCGAGTCCAGAAGAAAATTCTTTGTGTGGACCTTGCTCCAAAACAGACTCTGGATGGCTGACAGGTTGCTTAGAAGAGGTTGGGAACATCATATGTGTTGTGCTTGCGCTCAGGTTCTCGAATCGGCTGACCACCTGATCTTGCAATGCCCCTTTGCAAAGGAGGTCTGGCATCACATGTCTACAAAGTACCCAAAGGCTGCTGATGTTGCACTCCATGCCACTTCAATTAATGATTGGTGGGACAAATCCTGCTTGCTTAGGCAGAAAGGAGAAGTGATCGATGATTGCATGGCTGCGACATATGTGGCGTGGAACATTTTGAATGAGAGAAATAGGCGTATCTTCATAAACGAGCACAAATCAGTTGAGTGGGTTTGTATGCTGATTAGAGATGATCTAGGCCTCCTTATGGAGGCGAGGGAGTAGTTCTGTCAGACTTGTACAGCCGGGTTGCTGGGTGCAGCACCAGACATGTAATTTCTTTGTTTTCTCTTACTGAAACTCTCAGTATGTACAGTTTTCCCTCTACTATAATGAAAAGGCAGAGCATCTGCTGTCCCGGTCAAAAAAAAAAGAATCAACGGCCACCCGCGTGCAAACATCTAAGGCTTACATGACTGAATGCAAACACAAGCAATAATGGTAAAATATAAATTACCTCTTGGGGCAGAGGATGTCTGATCTCACCACATAGTTTCCAAATCTAAATTAGAAATTGAACCCCAAATTAGCAATTTGGGTACAACACAAAGAAGGGAAAGGCAACAAGAAGTCGATTAGAATTTCAGAAAGCAAATCATTAGGAGTTTAGAATTGAGCTGCTCACCTCCTCCCGTTCCAATAACAAGGATTTGGACTCAACTGCAGCGCCGCCAGGAGGGCAGCCGCACACCACGCTGCATCGCCTGCCAGGCCACCACCACAAAGTCACGCAACAAGCCGCCAAGCAGTACGTCGCCCCGCCCGTGAGGCAACGACCAAAACGTCGAGTTCACCGGCTGCCGCGAAAAGCCGACGATGAGGGACTGGGCGACTCGGGCGACTCGGGCGACGCCCGTTGCGTCCACCGCGGTCTTGCCGCCGGCGACCATCTCTGGCGTGGGGCACGTCGGTGGGAGGTTCTGGGCTCTAGCGGAGTCTGATGCGGAGGACGAAGACGACGGGGACTGCGCCGGAGGCTCGCCGGAGGTGTACTCGCCGACGCCGTCGTCAGTGATCTGCGAGGCGTTCGATCCCGGGTACTCGGAAGAGGAAGTGGCCACGATTGTTGATGGCATCGTGCCGATTGATGATCCGGCGCGGCAAGGCTTGGGGGCAGAGGACAAGATTGAGATTGTTCGACGCATGGTTCATCGACGGACGGCGGCGGCTGCGATCCGGCCATGGAAGGGGCCTATTCCTAAGGTAAGTCTTCCAAAACCTATCTTGTCAGATTTCATTACAGAGGGATCGTGGAAGGTAGTGAAGAGGAAGAAGAATCGGCGACCGTCGGCGGCGCAGGCGCCGGCGCCGGCGATCGACCGAGCGAGCGTGATCCGGTCGGAGCGGATCGCGCGTTTGAATTGTTTGCTGCGCACTGATGGGCTCGAAATGGTGGGCCGATGTGAGGGCCGGCCCGCGTTTAGGCCGTCGGGCCAGGGAGATTTGTCCGAGGGTGGGCCGGGATTAGCAGGGCTTTAGGCCCAGGAAAAACCGGCCGCCGACGAGAAGGCTGGGGTGGCTCAAGTGCATGTGATCGCATCGGATCGCGTGTTATCCCATGCACGATCGGCCTCTCCTTGCCGATACGAAGTTTTCACTAGGGTTCGCCGCCGCGGAAGATTTGGCTTCCCTTCTGCTGCGACTCGCCGTGTGAGGCGGGTGCTGCAAACTTGCCGCGGCTCTCCGACGGTAGCCGGCGAAGTTGACATGCCGCCCAAGGCCCCGCCGCTGGCCAAGGCTCCGCCGCCGGCGAAGCCGCCTGCGAGGGCAGCGTCAGGTGGCCCGATTTCGGCTGTGCCGGCGTCGGCTGCGGCTTCGGCGCCTGCGCAGG
Organism: Triticum urartu; assembly: GCF_003073215.2. NCBI lineage: Eukaryota > Viridiplantae > Streptophyta > Magnoliopsida > Poales > Poaceae > Triticum > Triticum urartu. The sequence goes on along the minus strand of NC_053028.1, from coordinate 656,763,692 downwards.
CTGCGCCTCCTACCGCCAGGGCTGCGGCGCCGCCGCCGCCCGGGGCCGCACCCCCTCAGATGCAGCGCCCCTGGCCTCGACAGATGGCTGCCGGGCGGGGTGGAGCTGCCAATGGTGCTGCGGGCCGCGGGTCGGGTGCGTTCGCGGGTGACAGCCGTAACCCTCCCCGTGGTCAGTGGGGTGACGATGGATACGACGCTTACGGTCAAGGTCTTCATCGCGGTTCGTCGTCCACCGGTGGTGGGCGGGGCTATGGTTGGACGGATCACGGTGCTACCGGTCGAGGATTTCAAGGTCCGCCGGGGAATTTTGTTGAGGGTGCGGTTGGCCCGAGTCGTTTCCGGGGCCGCTACCGCGGTGGTCGTGGTGGTCACCGCCGCTATCCTCCGCGCAACTTGCCCGGTGCCACGGTCTCGGACACCACAGAGATGTCCACTGATGACGCTGGTCTTACTCAGGCGGCGGTGGAGACGGTTCAGGCGCTCGCCGATGTGACAGTACCGGCGACCATGCAACCTGATGATGCTGATTCTGACAAAGGTTCGGAGAAGGCTGGGGGTGACAAGCTGTCCAAGTGGGCGGCTAAGAAGAAAAAATTGATCTGTTTCCGGTGCGGTGAGACGGGTCACTTTATGGTCGATTGCTCTGCTGAGTTATGTGATATTTGTCGGAAACCCAAGCATGTAGCGGCTGAGTGTCCGCTTCTTCTAGGCCCCAAACCGACACTTAATATATATGGGCTCTGCTGTTCTGAGTTGATATTCTTTGAGTCACCAAGCGTGGCTCCAGTGGTTCCTGTCATTGAAACTTCCTTCCCCGGGGTGGTTAAGGTGGTTAATGGACCTCTCACTGAAGCCCAGATTATTCAGCAGTTGAGGGAGTTGGCTCTTGGGAATTTTAACTGGTCCTTGATGAAGCTTTCAGATCAGACTTTCAAAGTAGACTTTCCATCTAAGGAGGATCAGAAGAGAATTCTCAAGTTTGGCATGAGTAGAGTTACAGGCACAAGTTTTGTGTTACAGTTTGATGAGTGGAAAAAGAAGGAGCCTCAGGGCACGCCACTGACTCAGATCTGGGTGCATTTTCTGGCGGCGCCATCTAAGCCCTTGGATAACTTCCTGGTCACATGGAGCCTGGGATCCTTGCTCGTAAGATGGAGCAGGTAGATATGCCCTTCACACATGCTCATGGTGTGGCGCACTTGCTGGTTAGTGTGGCTAACATCGAGTTCTTGCCGGACGTGGTCAGATGGTGTCACGAGGGTATTGCTTATATGTTGAATGTTGAGTATGAGGACCCTAATTTGTTTCAGGAATTTGAGGAGGTACATCATATGGACACTACTGAGGGGGGAGGTGCTCCTGGGAACCATGGTGATAGCGCACATAATGATGGTGACAGGGCTTCCAGGCCTGTGGATTCGTCTAAGGAAGGAGAGTCTGCTCAGGGGAAATCGCCGAGTTCGGTCCCGTCTAACATGTTGCAACTTGGTTCCGTAGGAGCTTTCTCAGCGCCTCCTCGTCTCTGGAGTGATCACGTGGACATGGATGACCCGTCGGAACATTTGCCGCCGGCGATTACGGGGATTGAGTCCGCCTTGTTTGTCGATGGACCGGGAGGAATTACTGGACAGGAGGTTCTCGCTACTCCTCCTACATCGCCGTTGCCTAGGCTGGAGGTGACGGCCACGCTGGACGGCTCGGCGGATTTGGGCGGGCGGGAGGCCCGGCCCTCAGCCGCGCTTGATGCGCCTGCTTCGAGGGGGCCCATGGCCTGTGCGGAGGCTATGGCCTCCCCGGGGGCTATAGCGGCCTCGGGTGGGACATGCGGGCAGGAGGCCCGTGCACCACTCTCTCCCTCCATGGCGATGAGTTCCCCTACGGCGGATTTGGCGCCATCTGAGGCGGTGGCAGCTTTCTTCGGAGGGTCGGCCGCTGGAGGTGGTCAGGGGCCGACTATCGCTTCTTTGGCCAGACCCGCTCCTACGGCGGGCGCGACGTTCATCTCCACGTCACCGCGCGCGGGCGGGGGTGTGGTTGGGCAGGTGGCCGCCGGCTAACCGGGCTCCGTTGTGGAGGGAGGGCTGGGTGACGCGGCCATCTCACCGGCTGTTGGGGGATGGGCAGGAGGCCTTTCCCCTAGCAGAGCTTCCCGCGAGGAGGTCATCGCCTTTGGCGGTATCCCGGATCCTGTCTCCCAGGGGAGGCGGATCAGCGGGAGGCTGCAGGAGCAGCCGGACGTTGATGACATGCAGCTCAGGTGTGCTTTGAGGGCTGCCAAGTTGCGTGACGTCGAGATCTCCACTGGTATGTCTGTTAATAAGTCGAATTCCATTTTGCATTTTACTGATGATGAAATTATTCATAATGCAACTCAAGTAGGAGTTTCACTTGGTAATAATGATCTTGAAATATCCAAGTCGGTTAACGACATTCTTGATTTGGAAGCTGAACGTGCGGTAGATATGATTCGTCACATTGCTGCCGTTAAACCAATGAACGACTCGGAGATAGATGCGCTTGGGGTTAAGGTTCTTGATGGCCTGTGTGCCGATCTTGACCCTGCATTAATTGAGACAGAGGAGGACACCAATCCTGAGACGTCTCTTCATGCAGATGAGCCTTTAGTGCTAGAAGCAGAGAATATGAGTGCGGTGAGCAGGCTGATGCTCACATAAAGCCAAAACGAACGTGGAAACGGAAGGTCTATCCAGTCTCGGCAGCGCGTAGGAGTACTCGGATCCGTACGGCCAAAAAATTTCACAATGAATTATGAGAGGCATTTTCTGGAATAGCAGAGGTCTTAGAGACTTGGCTAAAAGGAGGTTTCTAGCGGATGCTTCTCTTGAACATCATTTAGATTTTATTGCTTTGTCTGAGACTGGAAGAAGCAATTTCACTTCTCAATTTCTTGCAACTTTATCCGGGGGGTTGATTTTGATTGGCATTGCCTCCCCCCTCGAGGAAGATCCGGTGGGGTTTTACTTGGGGTCAAGTGCGAGACGTTGGAAGTTCGAAGCGTAGTTATGGGAGAGTTCACTGTCAAGTTTCGAGTTAGAACTAAGGCAGATGGATTTGATTGGGCCCTGGTGGCAGTTTACGGAGCTGCGCAACCAGAACTCAAGCCAGATTTTTTGGCGGATCTGGTATGTATTTGTGGTAACGAACAGCTCCCTCTCTTAGTGGGGGGGGGGGATTTCAACATTATCCGTAGAAAGGAGGAAAAGAATAATGACAATTTTGATGGCCGATGGTCGTTTATGTTCAACACTATTATCGAAAGCTTGGATCTCAGGGAGATAGAGCTATCAGGAAGGAAATTCACTTGGGCTAATTCGTTACCGGTTCCGACATTTGAGAAACTTGACCGTGTGCTAGCAAGTGTCGAATGGGAACAGAAGTTTCCTTTGGTAATTGTGCAGGCATTGACACGAGGTGTCTCAGATCATACACCATTACTAGTCGACTCCGGAGTTCAAACCTTTGTGGGCAACAAGAACATTTTCTCGTTTGAACTTGCCTGGTTTGAAAGAGAAGGGTTCCTTGAGTTGTTAGCTAGGGAGTGGGCTAAAGACTCAGGAGGAAGGACGCCTATCGAGCGATGGCAATGCAAGATTCGTCATCTCCGAAGGTTCCTTCGTGGTTGGGCGAAGCACACGCATGGAATTTATAAGGCGGAGAAGGAGAGACTTCTTCTACTTATTCAAAACCTTGAAGTTAAAACAGAAACTTCTATCTTGGATTCCAATGAGTTGGAAACAAAGATAGAAGCAGAGATGCAACTTAAAAAGCTTCTTCGCGAGGAGGAATTGAAGTGGGCGTTGCGAGCTAAAGTTCGCAAAATAGTGGAAGGCGAGGATAATACTCAATTCTTTCATATGATTGCTAATGGGAAGCATCGTAAAAAGAGAATTTTCCAACTAGAACAAGACGAAGGGACGATAGTTGGTCAAGACAATCTCAAAGTTTACATTACCAATTATTATAAGCAGTTGTTTGGCCCCCGGAAGAGACTTTGGTGACGTTAGATGAGTTTAGAGTTGAGGATGTGCCTCAACTTGAGACTGCCGAGAATGAGCTCCTAACTGCTCCTTTCTCGGAGAAAGAGGTGTTTGAGGCCATTGCACACATGGAGAATAATAAGGCTCCAGGACCGGATGGGTTTCCGGCGGAGTTCTACAAAAAGTGTTGGCATTTTATCAAGGGAGATTTGATGCCCATGTTTCAGGAGTTTTTTGAGGGTCAGCTTCAGTTGTTTAAGCTGAATTTTGGGACGATTAATCTTCTTCCTAAGAAGACAGAGGCTGTTCGCATTGAGCAGTTCAGGCCTATATGTCTGCTCAATGTGAGTTTCAAAATCTTCACCAAGGTCGGGACGAACAGACTTACGCAGATTGCGCACTCTGTAGTTCATCCGTCCCAGACTGCTTTCATGCCTGATAGAAACATCCTTGAAGGGGTTGTTGTCTTGCATGAAACGCTTCATGAGATTCACTCCAAAAAACTTGATGGCATAGTTTTTAAAGTGGATTTCGAAAAAGCATACGATAAAGTTAAATGGTCTTTCCTTCAACAAGCTTTGCGTATGAAAGGTTTTGATCCGGCCTGGAGAAACCAGATTGATTCCTTCACGCAAAAAGGGAGTGTCGGGATTAAGGTGAATGACGACATAGGTCACTATTTCCAAACACACAAGGGGCTAAGGCAAGGAGACCCTATGTCACCGATCTTGTTTAACATAGTGGCTGATATGCTGACTATTTTAATAGGTCGGGCTAAGGATGCAGGGCAGGTAGGTGGCCTGGTTCCACATCTAGTTGACGGCGGGATTTCCATTCTCCAGTATGCTGATGATACTATCATCTTTATGGAGCACGACTTGGCGAAAGCAAGAAACATAAAGCTGCTGTTATGCTTATTTGAACAATTGTCTGGCCTCAAAATCAACTTCCACAAGAGCGAATTATTTTGCTTTGGAAGAGCAAATGATGACCAGGAGATGTATCAACAATTGTTCGGATGTGAAGTGGGCTCATTACTGTTTACGTACTTAGGTATACCCATTCATCATCGTAAGCTGACTAACATTGAGTGGAAATGTATCGAGGATCGTTTTGAAAAGAAACTGAGCTGTTGGAAAGGGAAGCTCATGTCATACGGAGGACGATTGATTCTGATTAATCCGGTCCTTACCAGTATGCTTATGTTTCTCTTATCTTTTTTCCTGGTTCCAGTGGGCGTCAGGAAAAGGTTAGATTTCTACCGATCTCGATTCTTTTGGCAGAATGATGAGCTTAAACGAAAGTATAGGCTTGCTAAGTGGGATATTATCTGTAGGCCGAAGGACCAAGGAGGTCTAGGTATTGAAAATCTGGAAGTCAAAAACATATGTCTCCGTAGCAAGTGGCTATTTAAGCTGTCATCTGAGACGGAGGCCACTTGGGCACAGATTTTGCGTAATAAGTATCTTTATGCTAAAACCTTGGCTCAGGTGAATGTGAGGCCTTCCGACTCACCCTTTTGGAAGGGTTTGATGAAAGTTAAACAACTCTTTTTCAACAAGACAAAATTTATTGTCGGGAATGGTGCCACTACGAGGTTTTGGGAGGATACGTGGCTTGAGGCAACCCCCCTTGCACTTCAATATCCTACATTGTACAACATTGTCCGACATAGATAAGCCTACGTGGAAAATGTTTTACAATCCGCTCCCCTCAATATTAGTTTTCGACGGACGCTAGTTGGAAATCGTTGGAAGGCCTGGCTACATCTCGTTAGACGTTTAATGGAAGTCCGGCTGTCTCAGCAGCCAGACCAGCTGCATTGGAAACTTACTCAGAACGGTGTGTTCTCGGTCAAATCAATGTATCTGGATGTCATTAACTCTAGCGTCATCCCGACCACGTTGCACGTTTGGAAAGTTAAGGTTCCCTTACGAATCAAAGTGTTTATGTGGTTTGTGCATAAACAAGTCATTTTGACTAAGGATAACCTTGTAAAACGCAATTGGGCGGGTTCGTCTAGATGTAGCTTCTGCGATCATAACGAAAACATCAAACACCTCTTTCTCGATTGTCCGTTGGCTAAGATTCTGTGGCGGTCGATCCATATTGCGTTTAATATTAATCAGCCCACTTCTATCAATATGCTATTTGGAACATGGCTTGATGGGGTTGATTCTGATACTGCAAGACACATTCGGGTTGGCGTTTGTGCTTTATTGTGGGCAGTATGGAACTGCAGAAATGATTTAGTCTTTAACAGATCAACAAACATTCACTTTTTGCAGGTTATCTTCAGGGCCACGGCGTTCAGCCGTATGTGGTCGCTACTCACTCCAACGGAGGCCAGGGAGCGTTTGGTTACTGCGTCTACCCGATGGGAGATGGTAGCTCGAGATATTTTCAACCAGTTTGGATGGCGGTCATGTAATAGGATAGGCATGTAGTGCTCCTATTGTTTTTGTCAGCCGGTTGTGGCTTTGGGTCTTATCTCTTTTGAGCTTTTGTTTATGTTGGCACTACGACCTTTTGAGACTTTGTTACTGGATTATCTTTTTAATAATATGAGTCGTATGCATCTTTCTGATGCAGAGGCTGGGGTACACCCCCTTTTCGAAAAAAAACCTGCCGTCGCTCACCGCATCGCCTCATTGAAATAAAACAGGGAGGTGTGCCGCTGAAACTGAGCACGGGCGGCGAGCACCGCCGGAGACTTGCCGCCATGGACTTGCCCCACGCCATCGACCGCCCGAGCCAAACCATCAAGCACCACGCCATCGCTCGCTGGATGCCGCTCACCTCGTACTGGTCGCCGTCGAGATTCTGCTCGAACCAGATTGTAAAAGGACGTGGGGAGTGGGCTGGATCCGTGAGTCAACGGAATAAATGTAAAATTACTTCGATGTCAATGGCCATTTTTTATAAGTATGATGTTGGCCATTCTTTATGTTGATAAGTATGATGTTGGCCATTTTTTATGTTTTACTTTATATATATGTGGTTGGCTATGATCTCATACTAGCAATTTAGCCGAGGCAGATCGTTTTCTAATTTTTTCAGGAACAAATCCATGAGTGCAAATGTTTTGGCGAAATGTTAATTGTCAAAGTTTCGTCAAATTTCTGGCACTCAATTTGTTTCAAAATTAGCAAAGGTCATGCCAAAATTTTGTTTGAATTTTGTAGATTTAAAAATATTAGGGGGATTCCCGTGAAGAGGTGGGACAAGGAAGACACTAAGTTAGTTACAACGAGCAAACCAAATCCGTACAAGCAATTAACGAATCAGAGGCATAAATAATTTTATCCGATCCTAGTACATTTGGGATTCCCGTGATAAACGATTTTGCCTTGAATGACCCGAAAGTAACACGAGTCAAGGAACTCATGGTAATTCATTAAGTCGTATGTATTTTGTTACCTTTATGAAGTGCATTTCTTTATGAACAATCACATATCTAAACGGCCACTTGCCTGCATGTTGCAGACACAATATTATGTGAAACAAGATGAAGCCTCAGTGGAGTCCTATGAAAGGTGGAACGACCCTCTGAACAAGGCATGGCACGTGGTCTTAGGCAAGGACTCGTTGGCGAAGCCGGGCACTGATCGGGTGACCGGCCCCGGCTATCATGAAAGATGGGGTAGAAGAAAACAAAGAAAATCAGCCTATGATCAACAATATGAAGATGCATAAACGGTTTGGATCTAATCGTTACCGACGCCGAGTTGCAGCGGAAGAATACGAGCCGGTGTAGATCATACTTAGGGTCCCTCAAACCGTAGATGAACGGTCCCGTGAACCGCCCACAAATAGTCCATTGAACGGAAGACAGAAAGCATAGCCTCTCTACGAGTTGCAAGCGTACGGTCTTCACGATCCGGCAGCCTTCATCATCCAGAGCTAATCGTCGCTGGAGAAGTAGAGGGAGGAGATTAGAACCACACTGGGCTTCTAATTATGAGGATTATAGAATCTAGGCCTAGCTCTAATTGATCAACTAGGACCAACTAGAACTAGAACTAGAGAACTAGAGTAGGCTCCAAAACTTGTGTGTCTAAAAGTGCTAAAAGCCTCTAGTATATATAGGTTAGAGGGGAGAGGAGGGGCGCCACAGGGACGAAAGGATTCCCCTCCTTGCGCTGGCTAAAGGAGGAACAGGGAGTCCTTCCCCCACCCCAATTCGGCCTCCCCTCTTGGGCCCTTGTGGCTCAAGTTGCCTTCCTCTTCTTGGTCCTTTAAGGCCCGTTGATAACTAATTAATTATAAAAGCCTCCTAACAATTATTAGAGCCTTTTATTATTAATTTAATATCTCTGAGAAAAAATTACACCTATATATTATTTATCAGAAATACCCGAAATTGCCCGGTAAACTCCGAAACCCTTCCCGTGACCCCGAAACGCTTCCAATTCCTCTCGAAACTATTCTGAATATTAATGAAACAATTCCACAAATATATTCTAATTATTATCGTCCTACTAAAACTTAGCAGATCGTGATTACCTTAAGCTTATGACCTTGTAGGTAAACATAGATATGAACGAAACCCCTTTCGTTCAATGATCGATAGCGGAATATTGGATGTCCATATCGATCCCTATGAGTACATGAATGTCATTCGAGTGAACCTTTGGTTATCATGTGATGTTTCCTTTGCTTCGCGGTACTTTAAAAAACCCGAGGTGAGATGTATTGGTATCTCTTGAGTCATACACTTGCTCATTATACCGGTCTCCTCATTACCAGTTTTGTTTTTCTTTCTCGTTCATGTGTTCCGGCATCTTCGTGGCATAGTCACGTGTGTCTGGCTAGAAGATGATAGATGTCGTCACACGGGAGGGCCCTAAGAATATATCTCCATCTTCGGAGGAACAAATTCCACTCTCGAGCTATCTAGTCCCTTGTCAAACTTTCCGACGAATCTGTAAGTTGTCGTTATGATCACTGTGTGGTAGATGACGTTTGAGCAACCCCAAAGTCCAACATATAGTAAGAAGTGACTATGATACTCTCATGGTCTAAGTAATTGAAAACACATGTTAAGTCTCCATGTTATAACAACTGATTTCAAACGATGTTAACTCAAAGTATAACAAACAAGTTTGGATCGATTCAATATGATCGTTCTTCTAACATCATACTCTCAATGTAATTTTAGGACTATCATTACACTTAATGATATCCTAAGATCCGGAAAACATGAACACCAACAACACTTGAGTCAGTCTTAGAGGCAAGACCAGGAACCTAATTTTACTGTTTATCATTCCACACGTGCATACGACTTTTCCATCGAATCGCATATTCTAGGATCATAGTAGTTATAGCATAGAATATAAACTCTTAATTATGAATACAGAAATATAATAATACAACAGTATTGCCTCTAGGGCATATTTCCAACACACACACATCATATTGCCAGAGTAGCATCCTCCGCGCATGCCGAAGTGAAGAAAATGTGGCCAAGTCTAATTGAGATCAGGAGACAAAAATTAGCAATAGGGATGCCTGCTAAACGATCAACCCAAATCTTCTTGACGCCGGCCAACATGAACTTGGATAAGGAGCCACTGCCCAATCCAGCACTTCATAGCAGCCCATCTGTCTCTTATACTGGCTAGAGGACATCACCGACTGATATCGACACCCTTACGGTTATTATCACTGCCTTAACACATGCATGTACCTTCTTGCATTGGTATGGTTCCTTCATTCAAATCTCTAACATCAATGAGGAATACATGTTCTGTAGGTGGACGCACCGTGCATTCTCCAAGCCATGGTGAACGGCAAACTCAAGGAAGTTGCAACCGGTACCGTCGTTGCACCAAAAAGCAAAATGATGCACAATGTAGTAATGCCAACAAACCTTGCTAGGGTGTCACTGTGTAGTGTGAGGTTTCAATGATCTAGAGCCTGCTGAACAACCTCTAGGTGCACATGATGGTATACGTTATACACTCATACAATCCTTTGGTTGGAACCTTAGGTGGCCTAAGACGCAGATCCTGTTGGAGACACAGTCCCCAATAATGATAACAGCCTCATTGTCGGCGCCTCGTACGACCAGCCTTGCATAGTTGGAACCATCTCCTTTGGGTCAAGGCACACTCGAAGGTCCCAAGGACAGCATACCTCCCATAGATCAGAAGCAGCCGAGAGGGAGGCAGCCGAGAGAGATGAGGTCGCCTGGTATGCTGAGCATGGTGGCGATGCCATCGATATGTTTTTGAACTATATGAACTATGATGGTAACATGCCTCCTGCTACAACTAACCCTAGTAGTGTTGCCAAGAGTCTTTTTAACACGCGGTCAACCGATGATACTCAAAATGACCAATCTCAAAAACCATCCGAAGCCAAGGTGACTCCAAACACCTTGAATAGGCCAGTCCGAGATAGTTTGGCATATGTCCCAGCCAAAGTTGTACCAAAGAAGAGGAAGCAACGAACTACAAAGAAGGATTACCAAGCCACAACCGGCAGTCAGAAACAGGCAAAGACAAACGAGTTCGTGTCTCATGGTCCATTGTTTCGAGGGGTCCATTTCCCTAGTGAAGCCATGGTACCGAGTTTCATGTATGAGACCATTGTGCCTGACATGAAGCTTCTTCATGATGACATCCTGAATAGAGGGTCACGTCTTTGTTCAGGATTTCCATGTGGACAAGTTCTATTTGCATTTTGACCAGATCTTCGACATGATCCACCTCCAGCAGTTTGAGGGATGCTCCTTAGCCAGGCTATGGACGCTTCATGCCAACAGGCTCAAGTTTGACAACATGAGGACGATCGCCGTGGTGGAACCTTATCACATGCACCACGTAAACCTTAAAAATCGAGAAGGTATGAAAGTGATGAAGACGTACCTTGCCAAATTCATGGTCCAACATAGACATGCACGCAACCATCTTGTGTGTTACGCTATGTGGTAAGTCTTCACTAGCTAGCATCAATGCACATATGCTTTCTCAGATGTAGTATATATCCTCTACAAAGACTGAAGATAGTTACTGCTCTGTTTGATTGTTTGCGCAGCGACGATCACTGGATCCTCTTTGTTCTATCCTCAAAGACTTGCAATTCTTATGTCTTGGATTCACTCAAAAGATCAAGAAAGAGTACAAAAAAACTAAAGTCTGCTCTGGAAGATGCTCTCATAGAGTTTGAGAACAACGAACGATGTGGCTGATTACAACACAACCTTTTGTTTCACGCAACAACAAACCGAGAGAAGTCATATGTCTGCCTACTACGCCATGAACCATATGGTTGATTACATGCGGAAGCATACGACCTTCACAAGAAACAATGACATCACCAATTGGAGGGGGGCCCTTCCATTCTCGCACTAGATGATAGTCGTGTTGAGTTTCGGATCCAGACCACCCTTGCAACCGTCGTCAACAATGATGTCGACAACAATGAGGGGATGTACTACAACGACTTACACGATCCTCTTGAGGAGCGGTGGGATCGGCAGAAACGGCAACATAATGACTTCCACGCCTTTACTATGTCCATGAAATGAAGGGCATCATAGTTGACTCGTGGTCTTTTGTATGGTTGTTTTGAAAACGATGTTCTAAACAAGGCTGGTAGCCTTACAGTACCTTTTGTGTCAATGAGAACTTAATCCCTTAAAGTCTGTAACTTTAGTACTTATTGCACATATCGAGACATGATGCATGATAGCAAAATGAGCCCTTTGGTTCATAGATGCTGCCATGGCCGAAAAATTAGCCCTTTGGTTCATAAATGATGCCATCATTTACTATGTAATCTTCCTATAGGTTGCCATGCATGTTCTATGTTAATTTGGTATCTATGAATGCATACATTGTTCTTTTCAGATGATTCGTCGACCTCAACTACAACAGTACAGAGTCGCTGCCTCACAACCAACGAGGCGCTGTGAAATGCACAATTCATTTACAAATTTGGCATGTGAAATGCATATGCTGGCAATTCCATAGTATCAATGTGTTACGTGAATTTAATATGTATATGTGATGACCCACAAGTATAGGGGATCTATCGTAGTCCTTTCGATAAGTAAGAGTGTCGAACCCAACGAGGAGCAGAAGGAAATGATAAGCGGTTTTCAGCAAGGTATTCTCTGCAAGTACTGAAATAAGTGGTAACAGATAGTTTTTTTGATAAGGTAAATTGTAACAAGCAACAAGTAACAAGAGTAAATAAGGTGCAGCAAGGTGGCCCAATCCTTTTTGTAGCAAAGGACAAGCTGGAACAAACTCTTATAATAGGAAAAGTGCTCCCGAGGACACATGGGAATATCATCAAGCTAGTTTTCATCACGTTCATATGATTCGCGTTTGGTACTTTGATAATTTGATATGTGGGTGGACCGGTGCTTGGGTGCTGTTCTTACTTGAACAAGCATCCACTTATGATTAACCTCTATTGCAAGCATCCGCAACTACAACAAAAGTATTAAGGTAAACCTAACCATAGCATGAAACATATGGATCCAAATCAGCCCCTTACGAAGCAACGCATAAACTAGGGTTTAAGCTTCTGTCACTCTAGCAACCCATCATCTACTTATTACTTCCCAATGCCTTCCTCTAGGCCCAAATAATGGTGAAGTGTTATGTAGTCGACGTTCACATAACACCACTAGAGGCTAGACAACATACATCTTATCAAAATATCAAACGAATACCAAATTCACATGACTACTAATAGCAAGACTTCTCCCTTGTCCTCAGGAACAAACGTAATTACTCACAAAGCATATTCATGTTCATAATCAGAGGGGAAATAATATGCATAAAGGATCTGAACATATGATCTTCCACCAAATAAACCAACTAGCATCAACTACTAGTAGTCATCAACACTACTAGCAACCTACTAGCACCAATCCCGGACTTTGAGACAAGAATTGGATACAAGAGATGAACTAGGGTTTGGAGATGAGATGGTGCTGGTGAAGATGTTGATGGAGATTGCCCTCTCCCGATGAGAGGAGCGTTGGTGATGACGATGGTGATGATTTCCCCCTCCCGGAGGGAAGTTTCCCTGGCAGAACAGCTCTGCCGGAGCTCTAGATTGGTTCCGCTTCGGTTGCTTCTGATTTTTTTTCTCATCGAAAGACTTCATATAGGAGAAGATGGACGTCGGAGACCCACCAGGGGGCCCACGAGGTAGGGGGCGCGCCCTAGTAGGGGGGGCGCCCCCCACCCTCGTGAGCAGGGTGTGGGCCCCCTGGACTTCATCTTTGGCGAGGATTTTTCTTTATTTATTTTAAGATATTCCGTGGAGTTTCAGGACTTTTGGAGTTGCACAGAATAGGTCTCTAATATTTGCTCCTTTTCCAGCTCAGAATTCCAGCTGCCGGCATTCTCCCTCTTTATGTAAACCTTGTAAAATAAGAGAGAATAGCCATAAGTATTGTGACATAAAGTGAAATAACAGCCCATAATGCAATAAATATCGATATAAAAGCATGATGCAAAATGGACGTATCAACTCCCCCAAGCTTAGACCTCGCTTGTCCTCAAGCGAAAGGCCGATAACAATAAATATGTCCTCATGTTTAGAGGTAGAGGCGTCGATAAAAATAAGATACGGACATGAAGGCATCATGATTATTCTCATAACAGCAACATATATATTTTGTCATATGATTACTTATGTTCAAGCGATGATCTATTCACAATGCAAAAGCATGAATCATAAATCTTATTGGGCTCCAACAAACTATAATCTCAGTCATTGAAACAATTGCAATTTATCATAACATCGGAAAGAGTCTATGTCAGAGCTTAAAAGCAAGTCCACATACTCAACTATCGTCTAGTCCTTCATAATTGTTAACACTCACGCAATACTTGTGGTTATGGAGTTTTAGTCGGACACAGAGAAAGATAGGGGCTTATAGTTTTGCCCCACAACCTTTTAACTCAAGGGTAATGTCAACAATAATGGTTCATGCTCCCCTACATCCAATTAGATATATATATCATGTTCTTTCCAACATGCTAAGCTTGCCAAAAGATAAAATGAAAAAGAAAAGGTGAAGATCACCATGACTCTTGCAAAAGGTAGAAGATAATAATAAAAGATAGGCCCTTCGCAGAGGGAAGCAGAGGTTGCCATGCGCTTTATGGTTGGATGCACAAAATCTCAATGCGAAAGAACATCACTTTATATTGCCCCTTGTGACGAACCTTTATTATGCAGTCCATTGCTTTTATTACTTCCATATCACAAGATCGTATAAAGCTTATTTCTCCCACACCAATCAATCATACATATTTAGAGCAATTTTTATTGCCTTGCACCGATGACAACTTACTTGAAGGATCTTACTCAATCCATGGGTAGATATGGTGGACTCTCATGGCAAAACTGGTTTTAAGGGTATTTGGAAGCACAAGTAGTATTTCTACTTAGTGCTGAGAATTTGGCTAGCATGAGGGGGAAAGGAAAGCTCAACAAGTTAGAGGATCCATGACAACATACTTTATCTCAGATATAAGAAAGACATAACTCATTACGTTGTCTTCCTTGTCCAACATCAACTCTTTAACATGTCATATTTCAATGAGTGCTTCCAATCATAAAAGATGTCAATGATAATATATCTATATGTGAAACCTCTCTTTCCTTATTACTTCCTATTAATTGCAACAATGACCAAAGCTATGTTTGCCAACTCCCAACAACTTTTAATCATCATACTCTTTCTATGTGAAGTCACTACTTTTAATAAGATCAATATGAACTTTTTGTTTCTTTTTATTCTTTTTCTCTTTTCTTTTATTCACCCAAGATCATGGCAAAATAATCAGGCCCTTGACTCAACACTAATCTTTATTATCTATATCTCATGGACTCGATTACAAAGAGAGATCATAAAGCAAAACTCAAAACTAGATCATGCTATAAACTTTATTCTACTAGATCAAGATACTACTAATAGGATCGAACTAAGAAAAAAACGGTAAAGATAGGAGTTGTGATTGTGATACGATACCGGAGCACCTCCCCCAAGCTTGGCAGTTGCCAAGGGGAGTGCCCATACCCATGTGATTATGTCTCCTTTGTCGGTGAAGAAGGTGGTGGTGATGTTGGCTTAGTTGATGGCTTAGGCTTCTCCCTTAATTTGCGCTTGAGGACGACATTTTGATCCCTCAGATCATCAATCTCCCACTCCAGGGTTAATATCTTTTTGCATAGGTCCTGCTTATTTTCCTGCAAGAGACGAAAAGGGATAAACTCGAACTTGGGTTTCTTTACTCTATCAGGGAGACTTGACTTTTTGAACTCCACGTGCATGTCCCCAGGTTGAGGTAATGGGGCTTCATCTTCATCTGAGCTCGTCTCCTCCTTCCCTTTGGGTTCATAGTCTTCTTCTTCCTTCGTGGTCCAACCATCGTGTTCCACATCTCCATAGACCTTGGGATTTGCTAAGTAATCATCCACATAGCATTCTCCTTCAGAATCCTGGGAAGACATGTTGATTTAACCTACAACCGGACAACTCGAAACGAAAACAGAGGATATTTGCGTGATACGGGAGTCAAAGCCTTCGGGAGGATATATAATGAATTTTTACCGACCAAAATACGTATCGTGTAAGAAAACGGAGTCCGGAGGGCACACGAGGTGCTCACGAGGTAGGGGGCGCGCCCACCAGGCCACCACCCTCGTGGGGCCCTCGTGTCCTTCCCGGACTGCTACTTATTTTTCTATTTTTCTAAATATTTCAAAACGGAGAAATATTGCCTTAGAAATTGTTTTGGAGTCGGTTTACTTACCGTACCACATACCTATTCCTTTTCGGGGTCTGAAACGTTCTGGAAAGAGTCTCTTATGTATTCCTCCGGGGTTACGGTTTCAATAATATTGGTTTCAACATTTATGGGATTATCTGAGATATAATATTTGATTCTTTGACCGTTTACCACCTTCGGATTTGTGCCTTCGAAGTTGTTGATTTTTATGGCACCGGAACGATAGACCTCTTCGATAACATAGGGGCCTTCCCATTTAGAGAGAAGTTTTCCTGCAAAAAATTTCAAACGAGAGTTGTATAGCAATACATAATCACCTACGTTAAACTCACGTTTTTGTATCCATACAATTCTTGGCGACAGCGGTTTTTTGAACTAAAAGACCAGTAGTATAGACAAAAATTCCTACGAAATAGGATCCTACAAAATTTCCATCGGACAAGGCCGCATCTCAACTAGCGAGGCGAGATTACATGCTAGGCACACGAGCGGCTAGACTTCAAAGGGCTGGAAACCCGTGGCTCTGTTCAGAAGAATGCCAGAGACGCAGGTGCATGCGAGGCATGCGAGCTGGTAGACTCCGAAGGACTGGGCTAGTTAGTTACATCAGGTGCATGCTAGGCACACGAGAGGCTAGACTCCAAAGGACTGCACTACTTAGTTACATCATATGTACAAGTGTTACCGAACAGAGACGGAGATCAGGACTCTCCCCCAGCCTTTCTACTTCAACAGCCAGACCTTTCTTGTTCTAGAGCCGTCTGTTCCCCATATCTGCAGTCGATCCCCGGTGTTGCTGAATATACATCTGCACATAAAGATGTCAGTTTTTTTTTCATATCCTCATTGGTACTATTATCGTGAGCACAAAAATAAACCATTACCAGGATCTCATCCAACGAAAGCCGGTCAGCAGGTTTCAAAGCGGTCATTCTATCATAAAGCTCGCGGTCGCCCTCATAATCACCCTTCCAGCCATCTGGAGGCCCTTTATCTCTCAGTTCCTCAAATGCCAACGCTCTCTCCAATAAAGACCCAAATCGTGTCAGCAGCTCAAAAAACATTACACCGACTGAGTAAATGTCAACCTGCCAAAAGATAACCACGAATATTCAGTGTTTTACCAAGCATAACGCACAAGTGCAAGAAACCGAATGAGCAGAAACCAACGGCAAGCACGGATGACAACGCAGCAAACAAGGAGGAAGACAGCAGGATGTGAAGCAAGTTGAAGGCGAGACGGGTGTCTCATGTCACCAAGAAGCAGGGAAAAGCACAAAGAAAAAGGAGTAAAAATGGAAAGAAAAGAAAAGAGAAAGAAGCAAATGGCAAGAAGAAACGACGACCAAAAAGTAGACTTGTCTCTCTCAACCAAGCAAACCAACGGCAGCGATCGGAGGAAAGCATGTTAATAGCCGAAGCTCTAGCATGGTGAAACCACAAGTTAGCTACAGAAGTATCCTTTGAGGGCTACGGAACTGTCTTGATGATTTGGTGTTTGACTCAATGTTAACCACGTGGGGCGAAAGGTCCTCTGCGCTACTTAAGAGACTGGCGGCTGCTGCACAAGGAGACATTGAAGGTACTGGATTGCTTTATAGCATATCTAGTAAATATCCTGCGATGACCGCTGGGCCTAACCACGATGATTCACCATGGGTGATGCAAGCAAGCAAGAATCTTGGCCTGACTTCGGCGAGAATGCGCCATCACACAGTGCACCTGGAGGTAGTGGGCTCCTCTGCACTTGTGCTTGTACCATGTCTGCTTTCTAGTTTATGGGGCAAACATATTTCATATTCTCGCAAGTTTTTATGCAGTTTCCTTCTGTTCTGAACTCCAGGCACTTATCCTACACTACTTTCCAGCTGTTTTTAGTTGTAGGACTGGACTCTGTATGGTTTCATTGTGTTGCAATGGAACTGGGGAGAGACTCTCTGGTCTTCTGGAAAAAAATAGCCTTGGGAGTATAAAATGCAATTACTTGCTGCTGCTGTTGCCATGAAATACAAGTCCACTACCGTGCATCTCCCGGACACTGCTTCCTATTGCAAGTCTACTAGCTAGCAACGTGCACAGTGGACGCCCCCAACACCGCTATCACTAGGTGTCCACCAGCCATGGTTTTCAATTTCAGTTTCAGAAAAATTTCAGCACCAACCGAAATCACTGAAATTCAGTGAATTTCAGTGATTTCAGTTTCCATTTCAGCCAAATGACCGAAATATTCACTTGAATTCAATTAAAAATTTGAAAATTTTAAAAAATATTATGAAAAATATTGGAATTGTTGTGCTATACTGAAATTGCTGAAATATTTTGGCCGAAACGTAATATTTCAGTGTCTGCTGAAATTACTGAAATTCAGTGAATTTCACCGAAATCTCACTGAAAGTGAAAACCATGCCACCAGCCATTCCCAGACCTTGGAGCACCACCTGCACCTACGATTCCAGCAGCACTACCTCCAGGACCTGCAATAGTAGCATCTCCAGCAGCCCACCCACGACTTACGCTTATACTGGCAGTGATGGCAGCCCGACATGAAGAAGGCCTATGTAACAACTCCACTGAGAAATTCGTGGCTGGCCACTGCTGCAAAAAACACTTCGTCCTGGAGATTGATCCAGGTGCAGACGACAGCAAGGAAGACGTTTCTATGGAGGCTGCAAGGGGCTAACAGCAGTCCGTAGTCCAGTTCGAGGATGAAGTGTCCAAAAAGGGAGAGAGATGTTATGTCGGGACATACCTTCTAGGAGCCACAATAAGGCCAGAGTAATGGTACATTCACAGACCAGTACGGGGGTTTTATGGGGTCATTTTAACTTGGGGAGGGACCCCACCCACCTGAAATTCTCGCGTGGGGGTGGGGGGGGGGGGGGGGGGGGGGGGGGGGGGTGTGAGGCCGGCAGGGGGCGGATGCAGGCCCCGGCCCAGGCGAAGTCAACGCGCCTGGTTCCTTCGATGTGGGGAAGCAGGGGATCGAGCTCGTGCTCGACAGAAGGCAGCAACGGCGCAGGGACGCGGTCAACGCAGGCGGTCGAGGCAGAGGCGATGCAGGTGCGGGAACACCGGATCCAGGCAGCGGCGCGTCCGGCAAGAACTTGGCGACGGCGGCTCCTTGCTGCAGCAACTACAGGGAGAGAGAGAGAGAGAGAGAGATGTGAGCCGAGAGGGAGAAGGAGAGGAAAGAGGGAAGGGCGGAGGGGAGCAGAGGGGTGGCCTGATAGTCGAGGTCGCCGGCAGCAGGTCGAGCCGGGGTTAGAGGAAGGGGCCCATGAACACCCTGTAACTCGTCCGTGCGTCTAGCAATTTCGATAAGGCCACCAAGGAGGTCACGGCTGAAATTAAAGGGGATAAGTATCCTTAGTAGTTTAAATCTTAGATATTTTTTTATTCTCAAGTTAGTTATTTCCTAAAGTTTATTAGTTCAGCTAGGCGTCCAAGTTTGTAAGCTGGCTATATAATGCCTAGCAATATCAATCAATAGACAAGCAGAAAAATAATCGCAATTATCCTTCCAGTTTTTCCCCTGCTCTTGTTGTGTGGCAGCCTCCTTTTCCTGGGCGCCACACCTCATCTGTCCAGGGGAGATCTAACCTATCAGCCTAGCACGTTCATAACACATTACGAAACAAAAGAGAGACTGCCAATATAAAGCCAAAAGGCAACAAAAAAACAAAGATCCAAAAGAGGAGCTACTGAGGAAACCCGGCTGAGACACAGAAAAAACAGACATGCTGCGAAAAGAAACCTAGCAAACGGAACGGGAAAAGATGGCATGTAACAACAAAAGTGGACCCTGGTTGTGTAAATAACCAAGTTGGCAACAACTAATAGAAATCAAACACATACCTTCTCAGTTATCTTCTCATCACTGTCAAGCTCTGGCGCCAAATAACTTTTTGTGCCACAATTAGGCGTACCGCCATATTTTCCGAGCTCGTCTTGGCCACAACAGGCATCTCCAAAGTCTCCAATTCGGACTTCATAATCAGAGCCCAGGAATATGTTATCTGGCTTAAGATCCCGGTGAACAATAAATTCACGATGCAGTGTTTTGACACCTCTTACTATCTCTTCGAAAAGTTTCCGCCTATCCGGAATTGAGGCAAACTTTTCAGGCAAAAGCACGTCCGTCAGTGTGCTGTTTGGAAGTTACACGAAAAGAGAAGCAAACAATCAGGCATTAATAAGGCTAAATGATGATGTAATAATGCATGCATTGAGATATAAAATGCAGCTCCCTCCTTCCACCAAAAGCTAACATGTTCATGACACAAGTTCATCCATCTGTGGTTGCATTAGATATATAGCTAGCTAATCTAGTTCCACCCTTGTGCACAAACTTATTCAAATTGGCAAGATTGAGAACATTGCATAACTCCCAGACTTGGCAAGATGGGTGCAGGCCAGTACGACTCCCACTCCCGCGTGCTGCAGATAAAACTCAAGCGCTTTCTTTGTTCTTATGTGATCTAAACTACTGAGCACAAAAATCATAATGGCCGAACAACTTAATGACGACACAGTTGTGCGTCACTCCATTTTTCTTCCCTGACTGTTGCCCATAAAAGGGCTTGGAGCAGCATAAGTGCAAGGGGGAAAAGACAAAAGCAGAAGGCATCAAGAACACGAGCGCGAGAGCAAGACTCCCAACTCATCATTCGTCAAATCAACGACATTACTGAAAGTGATGCTTAATCATTTAGAACTATTCTCTCAAGTTCCCGAAGAGCATCTCTAAATTACACAAATTGAAATAATAGGGGCTGCTGGGTGGTTGGAAATTGTAGTTGAGATGATATCGTCTATATATCTGCATCGAGTAGCTTATTGAATGATGCCAGCTGCAACCATTTCGGCTTTCAACATTAGGCAGCATCATCATCTGTCAAGACAGCCTACTTACCACGTCACATATGGAAACTGGAAGGGGATTAATGTACTGCAGAAGCTAATACTCCCTCCATTTCTTTATGTAAGGTGTATTATTTTGGACACGGTGACCAAGGCGCACAATTATAGAGGTGTTAGGACAAAAGTGTACCCTTGACAAATTTGTTAGTGGCAAGTAAATCAGTGAGTGCAGTAAAGTAAGAGATACATGCAATCGAGACAGAGATAGTCTCCTTTTGATACAAGGAGAGATACAGAAAATCAAAAGAGAGATACTTTCCTCTTTCTGGAGGGATAAAAAGGGAATTATGAGGATTTAGAAGAAATGCACCTTACATTGTGAAATTTTATCAAAAAACAAATACACCTTATATAAAAGAACGGAGGGAGTAGTTACTTATTCTAGAGCATATCTCTCAGATATGTACTGGAAAGACTCAGCTAATCCAGGACCTTAAAATTCGAGATGGGATTGAATTGCGATCTTATATGCATGTTGCTGCCTCTGCCTTATATTAACAACGTAGAGCTTCATAACGCACACCAAATTTGAGAACTGTCCTTATTTGCATAGTATTATGGAGAATGACAATGATTAATCAGTACCATGTGTCAGAACAAGAACATAAGACAAACAAGATTTCCCGCTCGGGTCACACAAATCTGCAATGATATTGCTGAAATCCAAAAAATAAATACTCCGCTTACGTCCTATAATTTGCATAGCTATTTAGTGAAGAAAATTTGAAAACTGCCTGGTCAATTAGAACCATCATATTTTCAGCATCTTCACATTAGGCTATATGTATGAATGAGTGAGCATATGCAGTGTAGATGAGTTTTTAATGAACTATGTGTATTTAGAATCAGGCACAGGTTAAGTCCTATGTGAAGATAAAATATGCAGGCTCTGGCTACTGACATGAAGCATATGCATAACTACGTTACTGCTAGATAAAATATGTGTTGAGCTAAAATCATAGTAACAGAATATGAACCTTGCGCAGAGCTCTAGATGGAGAAACAGATAATCTTCTTGTGGGGGAAGCCTTTTGTGATTCCACGGTTCTATCCAGGCCTAAAAAAAAATTCAGAAAAACCTCGAGAGCAACTGGAGGGAAATTCTTGTAGACATTACTTGAAAAAGCATCATAATGCGCCCATTCCTCAAACTTGAAATGATGCTAACTTCCCTAAATAGAGAAAAATAACTTAGTTTGAAAATATATTTAATAGATTAGGTTTAGAAAATAAAATAATTTTAAATGACCTTGGCTCTTCGAAGCAAGATGCACGCAGAGGGATGCATTTAACAGCACATTTACTACCCGAAATAAGGCACTTAAAATTTTTGCAGTCGCTAGCTTTGCCTATGACAAATAGAAATACAAATATCAATTCATAGACTGACAAACAAAATATTTGTACGAATAGTATTATTAATAACTCTTACCAAGTTTTTTACAAACATGGAAACTGTTGATTGACGGTTTCAAACAAGCTAGAAGATCATCAACAGTTTCAGAAGGAACCTAAGATTTTGAAAACTAATATTAGACTTTTAAACTACAACACAAGCAAATATAGGGTTAAGGGATAATTTATACATACGTTCGTTTCAAAATTGATTGAACTGTTCGCATTTTTGAAAACCTGTAAGAACAACCATTCTTAGTTATAAATACATTACAAAGAGTGTTAAAACAGTACAAAAGCTTAAGCAAAACTTAGTTATGGGCCTACACTGACTGTGGTAAAGGGAGCAGGAATAGGACCATCCATTTTAAGAGAAAACTTGCATAGCTCTTCCAATTCATCACGTTTCAACCAGATTAGGCGGTAGGCTTTTGTTAATTTCCATTGCTTGCCACCTACAAAAAACAGAACATCACGGATCTTTTATGGCTAGATGACTTACTTTTCTCCATTGAGAAGTTGAACCGGTATGGGCCTGGCCCATCTACCTTTGGCCCAAGTGGCATTTCTAGTTTAAGTATCTAGGAGGGCCCTCTTCTTGTGCAACCTAGCAACTGGCGCTCCTGAACAGCCGCCACAGCAATAGAAGGAGAGGTGAGGTCCTCTCAGTTCAACAAAAAGGTTGCCCATTTTTCCCTTTGACATTGATTACCTTACCTCCGACAGAAAATCAAGTTTCTAATCCATATATGACCAACACGCATTACAACAGAATAAAAGAAACAGCGAACAGAACTCCCTTTCCTTTTTAAGGTAACTAACTGTCTCATACTCTCCAAACCTCCCCTCTCTTTCTATCTCATATTTATATTTAAAATCACTTCTTAACAAGACCTGTACCTGCCGAGAATCTTCATTAAATGGACCAACTATGCATGTGAAGGCAATCCAGATGATCACAACATGTGCAGGTGTATTTCAATTCAACAAGGATGTCTCATGATGCAACCAAACAACCCGACAAGTTTAAATGACTAGATCTAACTACCATGATGCATGTGTCAAACTAATTACACAAGTCACAAATATAAGAAGAGTGACATAAATCCCCCAAAACATTCATATGCAAATCTGCAGACCCTGGACTGTACATGGCTGGTGGGTGGAAAGTCTAGCTCACGGTTTCAAATAGTGCAAAGCCTTGAGTTTGCAAAATCTAGCCCTTGCTGCTGGCATCTGGATAAGGACAGGGGACACTAATTTCTACAATGCAAGGCCTTGATTTTGCAAGGGTTGACGTGCTGTATTCCCCAAGCAGCAATTTCATTGCTCACAAACTTGCCAGCTGGGAGCCTCATTGGACCTTAAACTACAGGAGCTAATCCAAACATGGTTGTTGGGTGTAAACTCTAGTCCATGGTCTCAATCATTGCTTGAAAACTTAATCTAGACGTGTTAACTCTTTTTGCTGACACTAGTTCCTAGCTTATTCCATTGAGTATTGGAGAAGGTATGGCACTAAATTCAGTACATGCATTAGGTGAATATACTCTATGCCTGGGAACAAACATTTTCCCCGATGAGTGAGAAATTACATATATAGTTATCAGATCATATGATCGAATTTAAAACAAGTTGAGAACTTACTAAAAAATTTAAGCAACAGGTGCTTCTGCGCTGGCCAAATACGAAGCTTAATCAGATCTTGGTCAGTATCCCCATGCTCCTCATCTCCATCCTCCTTGCTGCATTCTGAATCATCACCACTATCATAACCTCCAGAAATTGATCCATCCTCATCCCGATCCTCATCCTCATCCTCATCCTCATCCTCATCCTCCCCATCCCCATCTTCATCCTCATCCTCCTCATCCCCATCCCCATCCTCATCCTCATCCTCATCCGCCCCATCCCCATCCCAGTCCCAGTCCCCAATCCCCGAGTTCTCCTTGCACCCCAGCCCTCCCAAAAATGACATAGCACCACCTGTTGATGGGAGGGCCCAGTCATCATCGCTCCAGTTGGATTTCACCATCGCATAGTCGTCAAGGGTCAATGGGAGGGACTGGTCGTCTTCGCTAGAACTGAATTCCGCCGCCGCATAGTAGTCCTCGGCCTTGTCAGCTTCCAGCGCAGGCTCGCCGCCGTGGAATAGCAGCCGCGCAATGTCGATGGTGTGGCCGTCTTGGACCACCGCCAGATACAGAGCGGGCTCACCGGCGAACTCTTGGTCGGGATCATCAGAGCCGCCCTCCACAGCTCGGGGTGGTGCGACAGGGACAAGACCAGCTATTTGAACCAGCGGCGATCCATATTGTGATCTCTTGTAGAGACGAACTTCGGTTGCCCCGCCGCACAACACCGGCGAAGGAATCTGTAGGCAACAACAATATACATGAGCATATACAGAACATCTTATTTCTGTTCGCTTCCTCAAATCGAACACATTAACGTACGCACAAGGAGCGTCCGCTCGCATGGTCCACGTGGCGCCTTCGCGATTGATTGGTGCGTGCTGGAGAACGAAGAGAAAAAAAGGGAGAAACACATCAGCCAACCCTAGCTAGCCCGTCGATTCCTCTCCCTCCAGCTGTCGCCGCCACCAACGTCCTCCCCCACGGCCTGCACCCCACCCCTTCTCTCCTCCCCTCACCTTCCTCCCACCACTGGCGACCTCGTCCCCTCCCCCTCGCTGTAGATCGAGCAGCAGGTCCAGATCCCGGCCACGGCGACGTGAGCACACCAATGCAGGGTCAAGACGTGTGAGGAGCTCGCTCGCTGCGACCTGATGCCAAAGGAATGGACAAGGTGAACATCTCTGTTCGTGACGCAACCCCAACCCTACCCTTTCCTTAGCGAGCGACGGTGTGATGCACCTCTGGGATCCACATGTCCCTGTCCATGCCGATCGTTCGCGCCTGCGGCCGCTGCCGCAACAGCCGCTGCCCTGCCGCCGCGCCGTGCCTCCCTTGCAGTCTCCCACCGCAGCCTCCTCGTGCCTCGCCTCGTCGCCACACGCACCATCCGCGCCTCCCCGGAAGTACGTGCTCTTCCTGGTTTGGTTTCCTTTTGATATCTCGTGGATACTTAGTTTATGGACTGGACTGAAGTTTTCCAACAATTTGATGAAACAAAGGTTTAGCATGATATTCCTCAATTTCATAAGATGCACAAGCATATTTCTATGCTCTTTGTAGTATTATGTCTTTCAACTCGCGTAGTATTGCAAAACTTGTGTATAGTCTTTGTCTCCTTTTTCTACAACATCAGAAGTTCAAAACTGAACATGTATAAAAATATTGTTTAAAGGAAATACAATGTTATAGAGGTTAATCTTTGTTGAGCCACATGTGTTGAAGTTTGTGTATAACTATGTCATGTAAAGGGAATAGTCTTAAGTAGAGGTTTACCCTTGATGAGCTACATGTATTCAGTATGTTGTGCTGATTGTCTGTTCTCATTGGTGCAGCGCTGACTGAGCCTACTGATATGTAACTTGAATCCAACAAAGAACTCTTTACTCTATTGAGTTGGTGCAACTACGTTAGGCTTATCTGGACCTGAAACTAAAGATTGAATTCTTTTTCCTGTAAATACAGTGAATAGGTCGACAAGTGCGAGCGCGTCAACACTGTCGGCGATGACGATGGTTGGTCGACTAGCAAACAAAATGGTTACTATTATGACTGTAATGCATTGGTGTTATCGCTGACACCTTCAGCTACTATGGGATCCGCCTCGCCCAGGTATGCCCATGTCCATTGCCCTTATCTGGATCCACAGCCCCTCTTTGTTTCTGATTATTGTTTGTTCTTATATACTCTCAAATTTCCATGAGTGTGATAAGATGAACGAGTATCCCGTGTCTGCGGCAACTCGCATAGCCTGATCCGGAAGTACGTGTGTGCTGCAGGCATTGCTTCCGCAGCAACGCCAAGGACATTGGCTTTATCAAGGTATGAGCCACCCCACTGTTTATTGATTTCCTGAATCATGTGCCTGAGTTTGATGACTGCTGAGTAGTAATATGTTACCCCATGTTTTGCTTTGAACAATATATATGCTTTATCTACAAGGCCTCTTGGTATGGCGCACCAGTTTTAATTTGTTGGAGACTACCATTTGGTAGTGGGAGTTATTGCATAATGTAGTGTAATGTATGACATGTTAGATTCAGTTATTCAGAATATATCTGTGTGTTGCTCTCCTCTTTCCTAGAGTAAACCTGGTTAAGTTCAGCGATCATCACATCATGTTCTGCCTTGCATTATTTTGTATTGATTTGATGAATGTGTAATTTGTACGCACCATAAGGCATCTTGGAATGGACGGAGTTGTGCATAACTACATGATATTTGCTCTGTTTGTTTGCTGTTCACACCTATATAAGTCTTACTCTACTGCATCTATCTCCAGTCTCAGCTATTTTTACTAACCGTCAACTACCAAGTTTTTCTGAGCATGCCAGTCCATTTCAAAGCAGAACAAATTGAGTGTATTGCAATTGCTCAAATATTTATTAAGTAGGCATTTATACATTGTATATATATCTATTTCCTGAATAACGATGATTTATTAGAAATTGAGATGATTTTCCTTTTGAAGAATGTTGTTTTCATTTCCACTTTTATCTCATTAATTGTAGGTTTTATGCTTCAGTTTTTAGGTTTGGGTAAATTATTTTTCAGATGCATATGTTGTGTCTGAATACCTGAATGTCTGTGTGTAGCTAATTTCTTGTATTCCTGTTCTTTTGTATCATCCCAATCTTTTTATACTGATAGCTGCATTTGCGCACTGAGAATGGATTTTCAGTACCCGGGTGTCCAGACACCCCTTTATCAGCACCGTACATTTACAATTCAATGCCTGGAGATATGTACCAGAGAAGAGTAGCTATCTTTCGTTTAACAGGCTTGTTCGGTCGCCAAGCCATATCGGAACTAGACTGGCACAGTTCCTACTAGGCGGATTCCAACCATTACCTGAGACGTCGAAAGGACATGTTGAAAAGACGTGTCTCCTTAGACATGTTGATACTGTAGATAATGAGAGAGCGTAAGCGCATTAATAAAAAGAAACAAAGGGTGGCTAGACCGCTAGAGTGCCTGTATGCGTCTGAAGCAGCAGGAGCAAGGTAAAAAAAGGCTACTTACATTTTACTACTCAGTGGGATCTTCTGTGAGCAATGTATATACTCTGGTTCACAAAAATACTGTTTGGGGAAGGGATACAGAAGAAGCCACATAGCTCTTTACATAAGTAATCTGAGGCCTTCAGAAAATTACTGCATGCATGTTAGACCGTGGCTAACATGCACCGGTTATGAGTAGTCTCATCAAACTGACACGCTTGACCTGCTGCCATCCCACGCATAGGCCTAGTGCCTGTTGCCTAGACCTTTCTTTATCTTAAATGACCTGTTTAAGTACTGTGACACTGCAAATCGTATGCTGATGTGCAGATCATAGCACGAATCTCAGCGGAGCTGAACGGGCAGATAAGGGAGAGTCTGGACTCCCGGGTGCCATAGCACCTTTTCGTTTGCGCACTTGTTTAACAGTACCATTAAGAATGGAAACCTCAAAGGAAGCAAGGACTAGGAAATTATCATCAAACTGTGGTGTTTCATCGAGGACGACCTTTATCAACAATGAAGTAATTGTGCCTGGAATTTGCTTTGAAATTTTCAATGCTTTGGACCTAACTCAAGTTATAATTTTGTAGTTAAACCACATGATATTGTTTTCCAATCGCATGTTTTTCCTACACAAACCATATGAATTTAATGAGCTTGCTTCACTACTATATGCAAAGGTATCATCTAAAAGGAATTATGGGTTTCAGATATGCTCCAGTTTTATTGCATTTCATTATATACATGCCAGGCGGCTGCACCCACATAAGGGACAAAACTTGTTTTTGGCTCACGCCTAGCTGTCCATTGTGTGGATCATGCACCAATTCCATCTGCCAAATCATATTTCTGGGGTTTCCCCTCTTGCTTACATTTCCATTTGTATACTTTAT
Source organism: Triticum urartu (assembly GCF_003073215.2). Taxonomy (NCBI): domain Eukaryota; kingdom Viridiplantae; phylum Streptophyta; class Magnoliopsida; order Poales; family Poaceae; genus Triticum; species Triticum urartu. The sequence continues at coordinate 656,735,576 of NC_053028.1, read as the reverse complement.
GGATTATTCAATTTTATTTGTTTAGTATATATAACCTGGATGTCCCATGCTTGGTAGGAGATACATAATAAGGGAATTGAGGCAAAGCAGTTGAAATTTAAGAACGTCATGTGCTCCTATTACTTTGATCAATCTGCAGTACTGTTTAGCCTATGAGCCAATACGGGTGACCAGCGTGAGAAGATGGGGCAAGGATGAGGCCCCTTCGTTTGGCCATGGTAAGATCCATGCGTGGACCTCAGCCACCCGAACGACGAAGCCGTCGTCGACCAGATCGCGAGTTGTACTCGGTGGAAGGCAACGGAAGACTTCCCTTTTCGATCAAGGCCAAGCACGCATGTCTAATCCATGGTTGGATCACATACCTCTTTCTTTTTTCATGGATGCTCTAATTTTCAGATTATGCCAGCATTTTTTTAGACATTGAATTAAATGACTATGCATGTGTTGTTGCACAAACTGACTCACATCAATGTTTACATTCAATATGGTTCTGTCAGTAATTCTATATGCCTGCTCCTTTTTTTAAAAGTAGGTTGTTCAACTGTCGTTTAATAGTCTTTATATAATGGTGGTACGACGACAAGGATATGCATTTGAGCTTCTTTGCCATAGTTCAAAGTGTGTAGTCCGGGCTATGCTTTATATATGTTCTTTTTGGCGTTGATGATCCAACAGAAAGTGTGCCCTAAATTATAGATCAGTCCATTCATCTCGCCTCTTTTTTTAGGTGGCAGGGTCAGATGGATTTTCGTGAGCTTCGCCATGGTTTTCTCTTCTGTTACTTGGTGCAGGGCCTGATGGAATTATGCTGAACTGTAATATTTTGGTAGTACAGAACGGTTCATTTATTATAGTTGTTCGTTGTAGTTTTAGAACCGTGGCATTCGATTATCTTGTTATATTCATTTTCCCCTCTGGTGGCGTGTGTGGTCGATGCTTCAGGTTTGCATCTCCTCCCGCATCCCTCGAATCCTTTCTGTATTTTCCCTCCCGCCAAGGAAAGGGAGATAGAAGCATCTACTCGAATTAGTGGTCAAATCATCCTAAAGAATCATGGTTAGCTACATCTAACTATGTGATTGCATTTGGAGCTAGAATGAAGTTAGGTTCGTCTCTTCCCTGGAAACTAATCAGCTATGTCATCTCCATGATTTGGGAGATTAAATAAAGAGCTAGGTTGAGGTTTCACGGGTCAGCCTATCAATTTGTGTTAGGCTGATACAAATAATATTTGTTTAGTTTATACAAAGGTTACCTGACAAATTCATCTTGCTCTTTGCAAATATTAGATGATATAAGTAATGGAAGCACTATCTTTATGCAAACAAGAGCGCACACCTCCACCTGAGACTTAGAGGTGTGCGTCATGTGTTTCAATTTCTGATAGAAACACACAATATTTCTATTTCGCTCTTTAGACAATCGCATGCACGTTGCACACTTATGGCATGACCAGGAATGGAAATGCACAAAGCAAATGCATTATGACTCGATGCTTTAATTTATAGGAACATGTATAAATTGTGAGTTGCTTTTTGTTTGATCAACATTGTTTCTTCGTACGCTTACATGGTTATTGATTTGGTGATTATTCATCATTTAATTTTACCAGTACTTACATGATTAGTGCTTTTGTACATCCCTTGCAGTGAACAAGCAGACTAGCAGAGAAAAGATTGAAGGTACTTCAAATTTTATTGAAGAGGATTCTGATGGCCGGATTTACAAGATGCTTCATATGTTGGATCAAATTCTCAGTATGATCTTTGTGTGCTCCTTTTTTTATACGACTATGTTCTAAAAAGAAGAATTAATATTTCCTCTATGACGGCAGTGGCACGATGGTTGAGAGGGGTGCTTTTTTCTTTGATGCCTCCCCAATACTATTTCATTCTCTCCCATGTTTCCAAAATCTGAAGTTACCATTCCATGTTCTGTTTCTGTACTTTCAACTCCTAATCTCAATAATCAGAACCTCCATGGCAGATGTGGAGACCGATCATGAACCTCTCCTTTCACATCAGATTGTGTCTCATCTAAAAAGCTTAGGTCTTATTCCATCAATTTTGGCTTAATACATATACCTAATAATTAAGCAAAGAATTAACGCATAATTTGTTGAATGACTACAACTTTCTGAACTCAATCTACAAATTTGAGAATGTACCTTTTGCATTTTTGAGCAAGGAAGTGAATGTTGTGTTCATATGACTAATGATGAAGCTCTGACATTCAAAGTTTAGCAACCATCTTGTGAGAAGAGAGATGGATGCAATACACAGATTGTATTGATGTCAGAGGTATATGCTATTTTAAGGGGCTTTGCTAGCACAGATTCAGTATAGTATAGTGCAATACGATTAACCTGAAAAACTAGATAGATACAGACACTTGTTGTGAACTAATCTACTTCAATATATCTCAAATATTGATGACCTTCTCCTATGATTTTTGTCTTTTCGGATTCTCAATATCACTTCCAAAGGTTTATTTTAGTAACCTTCACTTTTTTGATATTGAGTTGTTCCTTGAACATAGATCCTTCGGAGAGGAAGAGTTTATATTGCGGGCAAGGAATCAGATCTTGAGGTGACCACACATCCATTCAAACCAGGTGACCCATACTTCCTTTTATCTCCCTTGCAATCTTGATTTGGCTCACCTCCACTTCCATCCTAGCTTGCTCTTTTGGGTTACTGTAGGTTCGTTGCTGGTTCGTTGTCGGACAGTTAAGAACTGAAATAGCTGAAGAGAACATTAGGAGGTGATGTTAGAAGTTTGCTTGTGTGCTACCTGCTGTTGTGATTAGAAGGAATTTGCATGTTCTCACAGAATAGAAAAGGAGGCACTATGGTGAGACTTGACTAAATGTAGAGTTTTGAATCCCTTTACCATAGTAGTTTACATATTCTTTTCATGAGGCAATGATTAATCAGTGTTAAAGCTGCTCCGCATATTAGTAAAACAAAATTGTATTTTAATTGGAAAGTATAGTTTCTTTACAGAACCAGCGACCGATCAATGTTGAATTAGCTTTGAATATTTTGTTGAAGTTCATTGAAGCACTTATTTGAATCTTTATATACCAACTATGATTGTTTCAGTACAAACAGGAGAGTGGAGAGGGCGCCTCCCATCTGGCACCGCCCCAACCTTCTCTCAGGCGGCGCCACCAGGTGGCGCCCCAATTGCTAGTCTGTAGACAACAGGGCATCACACACGCATGAATTTCCTCTAGTGACAGCAGCACATCTACGGAGCAATATACATGAGCATCTACTATCAGTGGACAGATCCGTGAGCAATATGCATGAGCAGTAAACATGCCACCGCACATCACAGCACAGATCCATGTATTTGTTCACACATGTAGCAGCACATCACCATAGCACATCACAAGTCATTGCCAGATGCAGATTAATATATATAACATTTATAAACTATCGGGATTTTAGGGCTAGAATAGCTACCATATGCAGTAGTAATATTCTGGAAACTCAAAATCAACATAAATAAGGTTACGTTGGTTCACTGGATGAAACACTAAATAAAGCAATGCAGAAGGTACATATGAAAATCACAAATCCTCGTGACATTGTGCATTCTAGCTTTATATATGCGTTGGCACCACTTACGAGAAACTGGTACTCCCTCCGTCCGAAAAAGCTTGTCCATCAAATGGATGTATCTAGAAATAACTTGGTGCTAGATACAACCATTTGAAGGACAAGCTTGGGACAAGCTTTTTTGGACGGAGGGAGTAGTTAGCAAGTATTCATGTAACTGGCTAAGAGCAGCAGAGAACTGTCCAATCACTCAGAAATTGTAATCACATACCTTTTCTCGTTTGTTTGTCTCAGGTTCCATTGCCTTGAGCTCTTTCTCCTTTTTCTTCACATCCTAAAGGGAGATAAATGCATGCATGACATAAGGAATCGTACATAAACAAACTACTGAAAGGATAGCCAAAACTATCTTTGCACGTGAACAGTGTAAATAAAGGAATAACTATCACATTTCCTATACAGTTTTACTCCATACAATGAACTTTATAAGGCGCATTTTGGCCTGGCATATGAACTAAGAAACTTCCAAGACTGAGAAAGTCACCAAACAGAATGACTAAAATACCCTTATATTTACTGCTTTTGAAAGATGCAAGAGAATGTTTTATGTGGTTGGTCCATGCATATATTCTTATAAAATTATAGTGAAACAAATAATTCACAAAAATAACAAAATTAATTATGCATGGATGCCTTATTATTTTGGAAGACAGACCAGACTTTTAATATCTTCACCAAAAGTAATTTGGTAATAATAAAAAATAACCAACGAAAATGGCAAAGAGAGCATTTATCCACTTATAGTAAGAAGCTAAATTGACACAAGAGTGAAGAAAAAACTTCTCAAAACTAGAAGTACCTTAGTTGAATCCATAGGAATGTCCACATTATAAAAACCCGCTGGCTCGTGGGAGAGAGGTGAGAGCCGAGAACTGGGGGCAGGGGGAACGCTTCCTCCCTGTAGAATATGAAGCATTTGGAAGATATTAGGAACAGACAGCTAAAAAACAAAATTAGAAGCCTCTGAGCAACTTAATAATAGCATGATCTTCTTTTTGCCGGAACAATTAATCTGCTGCTCAACAACAATATTTTATGTAATGTATACGTAATTACATCTGAACCATCAACATACCATAGCATACTATGAAAAATCAGACGAAAGAATCTAACGATTGAAAGAGACCAAAAGCTTTGATGGGAGCAAAGATAGTTACTTGCTGCATGCCTGCGCAGTTACTTGATATTAGAACTTGAGACTGGTTTTGGCATTAGATACCCGGTAATCAGTAAATATGCATGACAAAAAATATAAAATATTTTGGCGTGCTAGTATGTTACTGAGCATTGCCTGCCAATGCATATATGCTTCCATGGGCATGTGCATAGGCACTTTAAGTTTTGCATACGATCAACACAACGGGGCGTGTTTAAGTTGATTACACTCAAATGTGGTCTTATTACATCAGCTCAATGACATCACCAAGAAATAAACCTACGTGTTCTATGCGATGACAAGCGACATCACAAGTTGGGTTAGCTAAACTAATAGGCTTGTGCTTCACTGCAGTTTGTCTATATATACACACATGAATGTAGCTTTGACATCATTTGTTCTGACTTCTAGCGCTGCCACTGCCGGGTGGTACAAAACACCTTGCGACACGTACAGTTCAATTTTTGGAAATTTCCACCTAGAGCCCTAGAATTTGAGAAATCTCAGACTTACGATTTTTATCCATGAGCTATCTATACAATGGCACTGGTATCATTAACCATGTACTAACATACATTTACCTTGTAGCACATTGGTGCATGGAAACCACTTGAATTACTGAACTCAAAGCATTGGATCTATAATTAAAGATGTCCTAAAATGCCCTGATGTTGAACATATCATACAGTAGTAGCCAAGCTCCGACAACTTCGCACTTGTATTCATCAACTAATTAACAAGCAAACCAAGTCATATAAGACCGGTACCACACACACCATATTGTGTTGGCCTGCTACGACAGCAAATCTCAAGTTCCAGCAACCAAGCTACATTTTAGTTCACGCATCGCGCTTCCAATCACCTAGCACAGCTACTAATCATCCACTGGGCAGCCTAGTTCATCACACGAGCACAAAACCAGAGCTAACCAACCATTTCCAGAGCAATTAGCGGACACAACTACCAAAGCGTAATCCCCAACTCGAAGCGCACAAATCGGCACCTCCCCATCGCATCCCCATCCCGCGTTCGGAGCCTCAGATCCAAGCAACGCCAGCCCCAAATACGAGCACAGCCCACGCGAACCAGACCGGTTTAAGAAAATAAAGGGATCCCGAGATCTACGCATACGGGGGAAGTATCCCGAGGGCTGTTGCCGACGAGTGAAGCAGGGATGGAGGACTCACGGCGAAGGGGTTGACGTCGTCGTCCTCGAAGTCGTTGCGGCCCGCCATAGGTCCGGCCTCCTCCTTCTCCGAAGGCGGCGATGGACGACGCAGGCGGCGGGCGGCGTGCTCGCCCCCTCCCTCTCTACTCGCGTTGTGAGACGGGGTGGCTGCGCGAGAGGTAATCGCTGGCAGGTGGGGCCCGCTGAGGCCGCCAGGTGGGGCCAGGAATGCGAGACGCCAACCTGGCGGAGTGGACTGGCGGTGCGAGGCTGAAGGTCTACTTGTGGTCAAACCTGCCTAGATGGCCCGGCACGCCACACGGGCCCCCCTGCCTAGCCGAGGCACGGGCCCCATATTACACGCGCCGGCATGGCCGGCCCACTTGGCCTGCGTGGCACATTTCGCCCAAATACCTCCAAAAAATACTGGAAATTTGGAGGTATAAATTCAGATCATCGTGTGGGTAGTATCATAGTAATAGATGGAATAAATAGTTACTTTCGGAAAACGGAACATCAAAGGGCATTTGGTCTAGTGGTATGATTCTCGCTTAGGGTGCGAGAGGTCCTGAGTTCAATTCTTGGAATGCCCCCTATATTCATCTTTTTTTTTGTTCTTTTTACCGAAAAAATGAATTCCTTATAGATGCCATGAAAATCAATTTGTGCGAGGTAATATTTGCATTCAGAGATGCATTACGACTTGGGCAAGTGTGCATGTACGGAGTAGTAGCTGGAGCGTTCTTGCGCGCAGCTGCCGACGCACACAGTATCATTAGGCTTCAGTATGGATACGACGGCGACCTAAAACCCCTCTCAGGCGATTAGGGTTTCGCGGTGGATACGACGGCGGCCGCCGGATCTGATCGGCGGGCCGCACCAGATCTCCGACGAGGGATGGCCGCAGCTTCCCAACACGCAAGTGGGGGGACGCCTCCTGACCCTCCCCGGTCGGCTAGGGAAAAGTTGGAAGAAGCGCTCGGGAAACTTGGCATCACTGAGGAAGAAGCTACGCCCTTGGTGATTGATGACGCAGATGATGGCAAGGCGAAGAGGTGGTTACTGGCAGGCAAGGTCCTTCATCGGCACCTATTCCACATCCAAACTATTACCAGTGCCCTCCGCCCAGCCTGGGGGAACCCAAGGGGTCTGCAATTCAGATCCATGGGGGAAAACACTTTCGTTGCAGAGTTCGAGACACAAAGAGATCAAGATAAAATTTGGATGGGCTCGCCATGGCATGTCAGCAAACATGCAGTGATTCTTGCAGATTTTGAGGATCACATGAGACCTGATGAGGTGACGTTTGACCGGCTCCATCTATGGGTACGTGTCCCAAATTTGCCCGACAATCTGCAAGATGATACATGGGGCAGATTGATAGCCCAGCAAATTGATAAGAATGCAACTTCGGTTCAGTTTGATCATGTGGGGGGCTTTTTGAGAGCTAGAGTCTCCATTGATGTCAACAAGCCTCTGCGGAGGTGGATCTTGATTAATTCAGCCAAGAGGAAAAAACAAGAGATGTATGATATTCAGTACGAGCAAGTGCCTCACTTCTGCTTCTCTTGTGGCTGCTTAGGGCATAATGATCTTTACTGCCCTACTCCAGGGCCCAGGGACAAGAATGGCGATCTTCCCTTTGGACTCATGTTAAGGGCACCAGAAGAGAGGAGGAAACCTGCCTCGGGTGATAACACGAGCAAAGAGCAGTATTCAGGCCCGAGCAGCAAGAGAGAATCCAAGAACTCAAGTAATGTGGGAGAATCTACTGAGGTGAACTCTCCAAGCAAGAACCGACCCAATGCAAAACGGAAAGAGGCACCAAAGCTGGTTTATCGCAGAGTTGAGCAACCTCTCCTTATCACCGCGGGAGAACAGATGGATCTAACTACATATGATAGTGGTAAGGGGAAGGAAAGAGTCGAGGATGCAAGGGATGAAAAGGGACTGGAAAGGGAACCGAAAAAGAAAAAACCTACACCTGACAACTCAGCGGCGTCTGCGGAGCAGCGCTGCCCATCCCAATGAACATCATCAGTTGGAACTGCCGGGGGCTTGGGAACCCCGAGGCAGTTCGAGAGCTTCGCAGCATGGTGAAGCAAGAAGGGCCCACCCTTCTCTTTGTTATGGAGACGAAGATAAGGGCAGCGAGGGTGGAAAACCTAAAGTTAAATTTGGGTTTCGATGGATGCTTCGCAGTTGACAGTGTCGGTCTAAGCGGAGGCATTGGTTTGTTTTGGTCAAAGGATGTTTCAGTCCAACTAAAAAACTACAGTACCGGCCACATTGACACTGTGGTGCGGAAGAGGGATCAAAGCTCTTTCGAGTGGAGATTCACGGGTTTCTATGGTGCGCCAAGGTCAGAGGACCGTCATCACAGTTGGCGCTTCCTCCGAACCCTGAACACGTTACCCCATGATGCATGGGTGTGCATGGGAGACTTTAACGAGACCTTATACGGAGAAGAACACTTTAGCCGCTCAGCACGTCCTGAATGGCAGATGAGAGCGTTCCGTGAGGTTGTCGAAGAGTGTGCTTTCCAGGATCTGGGATGGTCAGGAGTCCCGTTCACGTGGGACAACCGACAGGCTGGAGAAGCGAATGTCAAAGCTAGAATTGATCGGGCCTTCGCAAATGAGGCGTTTAGGCAGCAGTTCAGCTTCACCAATGTTCGTCACATAAGTGCAGCCGAATCAGACCATTGTTTTGTCCATATGGTGTTTCGGGAGCAGCAAGGGGACGCAATGCATAGGGGTTCACGACCCTTTCGTTATGAAAATGTCTGGCAAACACATTTGGACTATGAAAAGGTGGTGACAGAATGCTGGCTAGCTCAGCAACGATCACCAAACCTGCAGGGCATTGTTGATTCATTGAGTGCCATGCAACGGCGACTCGAACCCTGGGGTAAGAAAGAATTCGGATGCCTCGCAAGGACAGTCAGAAAGCTACAACAAAGGTTGGACAAACTGCGACGGCAGTCTGTAGGACGTGGGCCTTCTGATGAAGAGAAAAGCATGATGCTTAAGCTGCGTGAGGCTCTTCGACAGGAGGAGATATGGCTTCGCCAACGATCGCGAGTGTTATGGCTACGCGATGGTGATCGAAACACCGAGTATTTCTAAGCACAAGCGAAACAACGACAGAGAATAAACAAAATCCTGGGGCTGAGAAGGCCAAATGGCTCGTTGTGCGCAAATGCTGAGGAAGATATTGAAGAGATCTTGTCTTTTTATCAGGCTTTATACACCTCTCAGGGTCCTGTGGATGCCAGTGAGTTGTTATCGCATGTGCCTGTCCGCATCACTCCGGCGATGAATGCAGCTTTGGATAAACCCTTTGAACCGGAAGAGGTGCATAAGGCACTATTTCAAATGGCACCGTCCAAGGCACCAGGGGGCGACGGCTTCACTGCAGGCTTCTTTCAGAAGCATTGGAAACTACTGCGAGATGATGTAACTACTGCAGTGCTGAGCTTCTTAAATGGTGGTGAGCTACCTTTGGGTTTGAACGACACATCGATCACACTCATTCCAAAGGTACGGAACCCACAATCCATCTCACAATATCGCCCAATTTCCTTGTGTCCGGTCTTGTATAAGTTGGCTGCTAAAGCAATCACAAATAGATTGAGGGAATTTATTGATGAGATAATTAGTGAGGAACAAAGTGCTTTTATCCCCGGCTGACTGATAACCGACAATGTACTAGTTGCTTTTGAGAGTATCCATACAATGAGAAGAAGAAAGAAGGGGAAGAATTACGCTTGCGCGGTCAAACTTGACATGATGAAAGCTTACGATCGAGTTGAATGGAGTTATCTGGAGGCCATCTTGCACAAGTTTGGGTTTGGCGCTGACTTTGTTAGGCTGATAATGAAGTGTGTAACTTCGGTTCGGTTCTCAGTTCGAGTGAATGGGCAATTGTTACCTTATTTCAGCCCCTCCCGAGGGCTTCGGCAGGGATGTCCCATGTCACCTTTTCTGTTCCTCCTGTGTGCAGAAGGTTTCTCATCGCTCCTCAAACACTATGGCACAATTGACAGAGGAATGAGAGTTAACTTTCGTGCTCCGTGGGTCAACCATCTGCTCTTTGCGGATGACAGTCTCATCTTCATGAAGGCTGACACCGCTAGCGCGACGAGGTTAAACAGTATCCTGCAAGTGTATGGCAATGCATCGGGCCAGTGTGTGAACCGTGAGAAGAGTGCAATCTTCTTCAGCCCGAATACACCAAGCGGCTGCAGGCAAGCTATCAAGAATGTTTTAGATGTTCATGTCGAGACATTCAGTGAACGGTATCTTGGTCTTCCAATAGCAGTGGGTAAAATAACCAGCGGTACTTTCGATCACATAAGGGAAAGATCAAGGAGCAAAATGCAGGGGTGGTCAGAGAGGCTCTTTGCTTGTGCGGGTAGAGAAAATCTGATAAAGTCTATCGTTCAGGTAATCCCAACTTTCAGTATGAGCGTCTTTCTCTTGACCAAGAAGGTTTGCAAGAGTCTCACGTCTTGCATGGCAAGATTTTGGTGGAGCAGCTCAATTGACAAACGCTCTCTACACTGGATATCTTGGAAAAATCTCGCTACACCAAAATGCACAGGTGGAATGGGATTCCGGGACCTCCATCCTTTTAACTTGGCACTACTGGGTAAGCAAGGTTGGCGCCTCATCACAAATCCTAATACCTTATGTGCTAGAGTGCTCAAGGGCAAGTATTTTCCGGATTCAGAATTCATGCAGGCTTCAACTCCAAGATCCTCCTCGGCCACCTGGAGGGCGATTGTAGCTGGGCGGGAAGCACTTGCCACCGGTCTCATCAAGCGTGTGGGGGATGGATCCACCATCTCTATATGGGATGATCGTTGGATCCCCTCGACCACCACCTTGGCTCCCTTATTCCGTTCTCCTAACGCGAATGTCAACATGGTCAGTGAGCTGATCGATGAGGATAACTGGACGTGGAGAAGGGAACTTATCCAAGACACCTTCATCCTCCCAGATGCAGAAGCGATCCTGAATATCCCTTTGCGCAATGGTGGAGGTGCTGATTTCCTATCATGGGCACATGAAGTTTCAGGCAACTATACCGTCAAGTCGGCGTACCGAGCTCTAATGACTCGTAACGAGCGTCAAGCTCCAGAGGAAGGGCAGGCTACCGGTTCTTCAATTGACAATCAACGGTTGTGGAATGCTCTTTGGAAGCTAAATGTTCTACCCAAAGTTAGGGTTTTCTTCTGGCGAGTACTACGGGGCATCCTTCCAGATGAATGCACTTTGGTATATCGCCATATAAGGCATCAGAAATTGTGTCAAATTTGTTTGGCCAAAGACGAGGATCTCGTGCATGCACTGATGGAATGCTCACATACAAAACTCTTCTGGGACGAGGCGCGGCAACTGCTGGACTTCCATATGCCTAGACTGCATCCATCAACATGGGCCAAGGATATCGTATGTGATGAGCAATTCTCCTCTAGAGACAGGGCTGTTATAGTCTCGGTCATGTGGGCCATCTGGCACTCACGGAATAGGCTGACCCATGGAGAAGAAAGGCTCGATCCGGTGAACTCAGTGCGCCGGACAAGGGAGACGCTGGCACTTTTGGATGTACCCCGCCAGCAAGCCCTGGTGATGCCGGGTCATGGATGGCGGCCACCTGACCCTGGCTTTGTCACGATCAACACCGACGCTGCTATCAAGCGTGAAGATGGTAAAGGAGGAGCCGGCGGTGTTGCCCGCTCCCCTAACTCTTTTCTAGGGCCTGGAGTAAACCCTACCCCGGAATTACGGATCCTCTTATAGCTGAGGCAATGGCGGTGCGGGATGGTGCTATCTTTGCAAGCTTAAGAGGTTTTTCAAACGTCATCTTGGAGACGGACTGCCTGGAGGTCGCCAACCTCTGGACCACTCGCCACGACTCTCGTTCGATCGTGGCTCCTATTTTATTAGAGATTGGAGAGCTTACTGCTAGTTTTAATTCCTTTACTATTCGTCATATTGTAAGATCAGCTAACGGGCCTGCTCACATCTATGCTAAGTACGCTTGCACGATTGACGTGACTGAAAGCTGGATCGAATGTACTCCGAGCTTCCTGATCAGTAGCCTGTTGGCGGACTGCTCAGCGAATGCCTTTATTAAATAAAGCTCTCAATTTAGCCCGCAAAAAAAAAAGCTGCCGACGCACACAGAAGGCAGAAGCCAAGCGAGACGACGAGGCAGTACAAATTGTGATTCTTGCCACGACGAGAAAGAAACCCACAATTCTTGGTAGAAGAAAAAGGGAAAAGAAAGAAAAGGCCATTCAGTTTAATTGTGATTCTTCGATCACAGTGCGTCGAATCTTTCTTGCTTGAGAGGAACGTGTACACCACACATACCGATCGACATACATATGTGACTGGCATCGATCTTCTTTTCAAGAGTCTTTCTCCCCTCAGTTATACGTAATACTTCATCGTCGTCTCATCAATTCACACCGGCGCACGGTGCCGTGTCCGTCCATATTTTGCAGCGGAATAAGGAACAAACTTGCCAACCGAGGGACATATGTACAAGTTGTTACAATCACAACTATTAGTGCTTATATACACATGCATTTGGTTTGGTTTTTTAATAAAAGATGAGCTCTTGCATGCCTGACAAAGTCTATAAAAAACATACGAAATTTTACAATACCAAATTCGTCATGAAATATATATTTTATGAAAATATATTTGGCCGTTTTCCATTCGAATTGAGTTAAACTTCAGTCTGATATGCCCGCAAGGAAAAACTTCAGTCTGATATACCCGCAAGAAAAAACTTCAGTATGATAAATAAATGACCACATGATCTTCAAAAGCAGAGCTAACGACAGCAAATCACACTGAAGTTCAACTAATCGGGGTTTGATCCTCTGACAGTAATTAATCCATCCGGACAGCAAACCCAAAGTGGGCAGCAATATTATTAATTTTCTAGTGCCAAAGTGTATTTTCTGAATCTACGTGCATACTATGAGGCAACCTGGAAAATCAGTGTGGACGCCTTATGAATGAGAACTAATATATGTGCTCCCATGAGAAGGAAAAAAGTAGCAACCATCAAGGAAAACCACTGCATCCTGGCAGCCTGAAATAGTGAACCAGCCTAGATAAATATCCACACAGAGCATCAAAATTCTCCAGGAGACAATCTTTTATGCCACTGGTCTTTTCGGTGACCAGGGCGTAGCAACTAGCAATGTAAATCCCACCCTCCAAAAAAAACATCTTATATATATCATCCAGTGCTTCACCTTCACCGTGCCCTTCACCAATGCCATTGCCTAGGGACAAACATATATAACTAGTCAGTAACCAATGCGTATTCTAATGGAAAACGACCAATACAAAAAGGAAGGGATTACAATAGGAGCACAGTTTAGATGAGCCGCAGCCGGTGCGTAGTTGTTTATCGACTTGGAAAAGTTATCACTCCCATACAATATTTTGGAATAGTTAAACAAATAAATTTGGCATGTGCATACATATAGTGCCCCAACACAATTTATGAAAGACAAAAGTATGATCTGAAAATTATCTCAAGCAGACAAATTCCGTGTATGTCAAAGCTCTACATGAGAGCGAGCTCCCGCGACGCCGCCGCCGCCGCCGCGTAGATTCGATCCCCGAGCTCCTCCTCATCCTTGTCTCATGGCCTCCTCAGCTTCCACCTCCCTCTCCCCAGCAGCCCTCCCAGCCACCACTCCACCTCCACCCCCCGCTCCCTGCCCCCCTCCCGATCCAGATCCAGATCCCTCGCTTGCTGCCGCCGTTGGAGGGCTGGAGGCTCCCGTCCCTTGCTTCCTGGGGTGCTCTGAGCTCCTGCTGCCACCTCCTCCACCTCGCCTTCCCGCGAACTCTACGCCGAAGCTGGTCGCCGAGGCACTTGTGGCGTCTTCCGAGCAGCCTTGGGTGGAGGTTGGGGGATAGCGTCGTTCGTGGATGGAGAAGGCGCCTGCTCCATCTCCCAGGAAAGGGGTCGGTCTCTCCCTCGCCTTCAAGAGGAGAACGTACGGCCGCTGCTTCCGTTGCCTCGCGTCGGAGCACTTCGTGGCTGACTGCCGCGACCCTATAAGGTGCCTGGGTTGTGGCATCTCTGGCCACCGCGAGCGGGAGTGCCCGACACGCCTTCCGGCCAGACAAGCTTCAACCCGCCACTCCCCCTCGCCTGCGGCCTCTCCACGTCGGTCACTGGATGCGCCACCCTGCCACGCGCCTCCGCCAGATCCGCGACTTCGCTCGTGGGCCTCCGTTGCTGCCTCTCCGGCTGTGCTCATTCAGGAGGCGCCTTGTAGCAACTCCGGCTCCCCCTGCTCAGGTCTTGCCGACCTCGTCAAGTCTTCCATTGCTGCTGAATTGGGGCTGCTCCAACCCCACTTTGCAGCTCAGATCGAGGCGCTGCGCACCGAGGTGCAAGCCCTGGCTGCTGCTCGTACTGAGGAGGTCATTCAGCCTCTCCGCGACATGGCGTTCGCTCTGCAGGGTTGGGCGGTTCAGGTTTCGAGCCTCTTAGAGCGGCTGGAGGCTATCAGTGGCAGTGTTGTTTCTTGGCCGGCCATCAATGGGTCTCCTGAGGTGCGAGAGGGTGGGACTACGAGGATCAGTGGGGGACCTTTCTCTTCCTCGGCGCCGATGGATCCGCCTCCCCCCTGGTGTGAGCATGAGGAACAGGCGCCTCTCGTTGTTGCTTGTGCTAAGGGTGTCAGTGAGATTAGTGTGGCTGGTTGCTCGTCCGAGGTGCTGGCTACTATGGCGCTCCCTGCAGATGTTTTTCCTACTTTGGATGTAGATTTGCACAAGATGGTGATTCAACACGAGGAGGAGCAAGGAACGGTTGAGGAATAGTCAAAGTGAGCAAGGACATGGAGCAGATTGAGGTGGTTTTGCCTGCTGGCTTGGCTGCAGAGGTGCCTCCCTTGGTCTCCTCTCCAGTGATGCTTTCTTCAGGGGGCACTACCAATATGATGTCTTCGGGGTCCGAGGAGCTACTTGGTGACATTGGCATGCCTCAAGGTCCGGCTTCAACCACCTTGCTGGATGAGTTCCTAAGTAGCTTCAGTTGCACAGCGCCGCGGTCCTTGCTCGAAACACCGATTCATGTGCAGATTGAAGGGGCATCTACTTGTTCCGAGAGGCGTAGTGGACGTTTGGATAAGAAGAACAAAAGTTGCAACATCCCGACTGCCAAGCGTGCTGAATATAGGTTGGCGGAGGCTTTTGGGGAGATACCAAAGGGAACGACATCTAAGAAAGTCACCGAGGAGGATGTGCAAGAGAAGATGAAGTCTTATTTGCGGATGTACAAGAAACCGCTCACGTCGACGGTGATCCAGGCAATTCGTGCCTTGGTGGAGGTTAATGTGTAATAGCATTTTTCTGAAGGTTAGGCACGAGTGCACATCTGGGTGCAGGCGTGTTCTTGAGGTTGCAGAGGTTGATTTGGTTGGGTATGTTGTGTTGTCGATGGTCTTGGGCCTAGGCACTCTTGTATCCAGCTCGGACGATGTTCCTTGAGTGCTAGTCGGGTGTGTGTGGTCTTCGCCGGTTTCCCTTGATTAACCGTGCCATGTACGGTTTTTGGGTCCGGTTTTCATTATTAACTGGACCAATTCTCTTCTTCTTAATGCAATGCGGGAGCTCCCCGCCCTCTGACGAGGTTCCGTCAAAAACAAAGCAAACAAAACTGGAACATGCCAGACCTCAAAAACATAAGTAGCTATAGGTAATTAGGCATTCAGATTTAAATAAGGCTGACAAGAGGCAAACTAAAGTGAATTTCATTTTCACTGGTACAAATGGAGCACTTGCAGCAGGGCTGTTCGACTTGTGAAAAAAAAAGGAACTACCATCTAAAAAGTTAAGGGCTCAAAGCAAGTACTTATTATCAGCTTAAGAGCTATAGCAATATCAAATGAGATTAAAGTACTGACGAGAGATTGTAACTAGCGCCAAAGTACCCAATGTAACTACCAACCGAGCTACTTGTTTGACATTTAAGTTGGTCCAAGGATAATTAAATGCTCTTACATTTCTTTACAGAGGGAGTACTGCTCATCAGTTTCAAACTATTAGCAAACCTGATCCTGAAAGGGAACATGGTGCAGCTATCCACATAAGAATACTTCTGTAACACAAACTTATGCACATGGCTAAATAGACAAGAACAATACCCACCCTTGAGTACTGTTGTTATTAAAGAAATTCATCCGGCAGAAAAAGAAACAACTGAAACAATATGTACTAAAATGATAATTACAGAACTCAAGCATTATGACAGACATTTCATCAAGCAATTACTGAATATATCAAAAGGCTATTTTGTTATGCTGGAAAGTGATTATATAAAGTAATGCTATTACAAACGAGTGCTATTATGCAGAATCAAGCGAGCTAGGAGCCACCACATCACTAGTGCAAATGGACAGATGTCAAAAATGACGAGACACTACAAACTGTCAAAATGAAAAGCAATTCAATTTGGTGTACGCTAAATAAATGCCCTCACGATCTTCATAAGCACGTTCGATTATGTAGCAGTAATTAATCTGGCCCACAATAACCCAAAATGACCAGCAGTATTATTAATGACTAACGCCAAAGTGTAGTTTCTGAATCTAGCTGTTCGAACAGGTGTATACAGTTACTACTATCAATCCGGAAAATTTGTGTGGACGCCTTACCAATCACAGTAAGAGCTAGTAATACTTCCATGAGAAGAAGAAAAAATATGAATCCTCAAGGAAAAACAACGCAGCTTGCCAACCTGAAATAGCAAATGAACCTAGATAAATATCTGGAGAGCATCAAGATTCTTCAGGAGAAAATAATCTTATGCCCCTGGCCTTTCCACTCACCAGGGCATACCTACCACCAATGTATATAACACCAGAAAAAAAAACATTATTATATATCGTCCACCGCTTCACCTTCACCATGACCATCACCAATGCCATTGCCTAGTCACGAACTTAAGTAGTCAGTAACCAATGTGTATTTTGACAAAAAGTAACCAATACAAGAAGGAAGAGATTATAGGACAGTTTAGATTCAGAAACTACACTTGGGAAACGTTACTTGCTTTGGCACCAGATTAGGAGTAGAAAAACAAAAATTGCACGAAGTTGCAAATACAGGGCATTCATATGTGCTCAGAAATTGACCAACTCATTTTGGTACTCCACATCCACCTCACAACAATACCCATGGAAATGTTGTTCATAGACTAACAATAGATCGATACAAGCAGTAGTTGTTCATTTGGATAAGCTTATAAAGGTGACAATTGAGTCTATCATCATTTAACGTTCCAATTGGTTCAAGCTCAGCTTTCCACCTCAATTAGTACTCTTCAATTTTCAACTGTTATGTCTCACGCACCAAAAAGATCTCTAGCTGTATTACTAATTTATTATGTGCATGTACATACAGATTGTTATGAGCGGCATATATTACAGCCAATGCAGTTAGGGGCCTGGCCCAGTTATCTTATCGTGTTAGGGGCTTAGCAGGAGGATTATATAAACTCATGTAAGGACCCATTTTGAGATTAAGCAAGAAGCAATCATAATTGCTCGGCTTCCTTAGGGAGCCAGGAGACCTAAACCTAGCCTCCTCCTCCCCTGCGCCATCTCCTTCCTGTCACAGCCGCCGCCACCTCCACCGCGCAAGGACGGCTCCCAGCCGCCGTCCGTCGCGCCCTCAGCCTCGTCCTCCTCCGTCCTTCCACTACAATCTCCGCCCTAGAACTGGCAGAACCCTAGCTCCTAACACAGATAGTACCCGAGCACAATTTATGCAAGACAAAAGTATGTTTTGGAAATTATCTCAAACATACTATGTCAAAGTGAACAAAATTAGAACGTGGTCATATACAAAAAAAGTATCCATAGGTAATTCGGTATTCAGATTGCATAGCCTGATAAGAGACATTATTTCATTTTATTTTTTCACTGGTACAAATGGAGCACTTGAAGCAGGGCTCTTCGACTTGCAAAAAAACAAGAACTATCTGTAAACATTTAAGGGCTCAAAGCAAGTACCTATTAGAGTTATAGCAATATCAAATGACATTAAAGTACCGATGAGAAAATGTAACTAGCACTGAGGTTCCAAATGTGCCTGCCAACCGAGTTACTCGTACGACATTTAAGTTGGTCCATGGATAATTTCCATGTACCAATCATCGATTTCCAACTGTTACCAAATCTGATGCTGAAAAGGATTATACTGCAACTATCCACATAAGAATACTTCCGTAACACATACTTATGTAGTTATGTGTATGGCTAAATAGACTACAACAACGCCCTTGAGTACTGTTGTTCTTAAAGAAAATCATCTGGCAGCAAAAGAAACAACTGAAACGACATGTACTAAAATAATCATTACAGAAATCAAGGATTATTACAGGCATTTCAGCAAGCAATCATTGAACATATGAAAAACTATAATCTTGTCATGCTGGAAGGTGATTGAACATATGAAAAACTAGTACCTTGTCATGTGTATTACCTGCATCATAGAAACTTGAGAATGCATTGTAGATATGGATATCCCTGGCGCTGCCACTGTTGCAGAGTCTCTTAAACGTCATTGACTGGAGATGGACCAGGAAGATGCCACAAGATGTCCTTACAAGGGTCACATTGTTTTCCTCGTCGAATCCCACTAAGGCTAGAGGCTTCCTCTTGCCTGCTGCTCCTAGAGGAAGAAGCTTGTCTAGTTCAACGATCCTTCCCAGAACCCATGTCGCATCATCATGACGAACACCAGCTTTCCACTTCCATAGTTGGGCACGGAAGTCCAACACAACGATTAAGCCAAGGCCACCATCTTCAGCCGGCATAACCGCAAAAACGGTATCATCGTGGGCATATGCATCTGGCGGCGGCTCTATCAATGCCAGCCTCTGCGCGTCCAAATCAAACTCAATTATGCAAGCTCCACCAAGAACATACGACCAATAGACTGAATTCCCAATCAAGATAGTGGGAGTGATGACAGGTTGAAAATATTTCATAGCTGTAGATGCCTTGATCCTGGAATGTATGAACGGCATTGAGATAATTTCGCCCCATTTGCTGGTCGCCGACGAGTAAATGGTTGCGAAAAGATGAGAATGGCTTCTTCTGACAGTGGCTATCAGAGCCACTTGGAAATGGCCGGAGCGACGACAATCGCCGTGCGCGTGTCCCTGGTCGCCGGCAGAGCAAAGCAGCGCCCCGGTCAAGATGACGGTCCCGTCTCCGTAGAGCTCGGGGGGGGACGGCCAGGCGGGTCTGGTCCCCGGTGACGGGGTCCCACAGCAGGAGGAAGGGCCGCGGATACATGTTGACGGCGAGGGCGCGGCCATGGCGGCAGCCGAGGAACTGGAAGTGGTCGCCTTCCTCGAGCCGCAGGGAGAAGCGCGCGGAGGGGATCCGGTCCGGCGGGTCGAGTGCGGGGGTGAAGGTGGGGTTCCCTAAGGTGGAGAAGAAGCCGAGGACGGGAGGCCTCCGGTGGTGGGCGCGGAAGCGGCGGAGGAACGCGGGGTCGGCGACGAGGCGGCGCCAACGCTTACAAACGAGGGAGGCACGAGGGAGCGCCGACGGCTGCGGGGGCAGGCGGAGCAGGATCTCCCCGAGGAGGTCGTCGTCGTCCATCAGGGCCGCCGGCGAGCGGCGGAGGCGGCTCATCGTGATCGCGCCAGGGTGAATGGTCGCGGTTGCCAGGCCCATCAGTGGCCCATGGATACCCATTTGAGCCCAGAAAAGAGGAGAGAAAGAAAGATGGCGCGAACCCACCTCGTCGTTCCCGCCAAAACTAAACCATTTCCGTTGTTACACATTTTGGTTGCAGTCTCCTGTTTCATCTGCTCGATTTCGGTCCTTGTTCTGTTCTTACTATAATACTAGTAAAACGCCCGTGCGTTGCTACGGGCAAAAACCGAACACCCATACATTGTCACAGAATAATAAAAATATGAACACATTGATTAAATTATTCTTGTAATTTAAAAATACAGGTTAAGCATGGTTACATTCGGTTTTCATCATGCGACGAAGAATATAGATTCTCTTCCACTTTTCTCGGCAATCTTCATATCTCCTTAACCATCCTAATCGCTCGCCACCCAAGAACTCATAACTGCATATAGATTGTCTATTTTTTAATAGTATTAGTACTCCCTCTAAAGAAATATAAGTGATGTAAACGCTCTTATATTTCTTAACGGAGGGAGTATCACTCAACTTCATGCATCCATGTGTCACTATTACAAGGTACATAAAGATTGACAGGCACTATTACAAGGTACACAAAGATTACCAAATTCATAAGCCTCTTATTACAACAATAATAGCCCAATCAACGCAACCTTCAACAATAAGCTCATTGTGTATGGGAAAGATTCCATTTATCTTGAATCAAAAAATTTCAATAATAAGTTGGATATGTATCTAATGTTTGCGAAGCTCATTGTATATAGGAAAGGTTCCATTTATTTTGAATCAATATTTTTCAATAATAAGTTGGATATTTATCTAATGTTTCCGAAGTTGAGGGATATGTAAACAATTAGTATCTTTATTACCAACACAATGGTCATGATCATGATCGTGGTCGCGGCAGCAGGCGTCGAGCTCTTCACGACGCCACCGCTCTTCTTCCACGTCCCCACCAAGTTCAAAGAAGGTGCGATGGCGGCGAACCTGTCACCAGCCTTTAGGCCTTTAGGTCTGTCACCTTTCACACCGGCAACGGTGGCCAACCTCGCCTGGGGCTTCGACTTCTTTAGCTACGCGATGGCGGATGCCTCGCTCTCCCTCGGAAACATCATGATGGCCACGGTCAATCCTGCCCTACCAGCCGGCATGGTCGCCGTCGCACACATCACCTTCCCATCCAGCCTGCGCTCGCCGACCGTCTTTCGCACGACCCGCTCCACAACTATCCGGCTCCTGCTTGCATGAAAACGCCATATATTTCATATTCACCAAGAAGTAACAGAAGTAAGATCACTAATTAAATCCTACCAAGTAAACTTGGCACCGGAGTACACTTGGCACCGGAGTACACTTGGCACCGGAGTAAACCCCACATTAAACAATGTGGTAGATACTTTTTACCTGAACGCTGACAGAGGTATACCAAGTAACAAAGCTAGTTAGAGCCAAAGCTCAATGCCTCCAAGCCAAAGTTTAAGTCCTAACATGAAATGTATCCAAATCAAGCTAGCTACGGTCAAACTTTGGAACCTAAAAAAATGGAGGGGATAGCGAAATCATGAAAGGCAAGAGAAAGAAAGTCATATAGGAAAAAAATTATCTTACTGCTCCAAACATATACAGTACTACTAAGAAATCTCCTTATTAGTTGTTCTATAGGATTAACCCACTAATGAGATAAGATACTAAATATAGTTATTTATTACAATAATCTCTGGAAGATTAGTATTACAACAAATTTTGTCGAGAAACATACACATCGAGAGTTGAAGTGGTTTTGTTTCAGAGAACTAACTGAACAAAGAAACTACAATTGATAAAGTAGCACATAGTTCGTGATGTAATTTGTAGCAGTCAGTTCCATTGATGTGATTGCATCAAGAAAGTGGTGCAATTGATTCTTACCACACGAATACAAATTACTTGAAGCCTGCCAATCAAATCGAGTATGATACATATTAAGAGAACTAATGTGTGAGTCAAGGAAGCAGCATCAAGGACACGCAAGGAAGTCACTTGTCAGTACATTCCCCTAGTCTCACCAATTATACTGCATGCTCATACACTCTGTTTTTGCGTCCTATATTATGTTTGATACATCAATTGATCATGAATTACACCAGATAGAATATCAATTCTTTTGGAAAGGTAGACATCCATATAAAAGAAATGATGTTTAAATACTTCTGAAAGCCATTACTTAACTTTGCATAAGCAATCGAAAAAATGATCTATGGTTTCCATGTGCTCTAGATTGTAGGTTTATCTCAGGTGCAACATGAGAAATTTAATTGCTTTGAAGAATCTAAAGATAGCAAATGAAGAAAAAGTTGAACTATGCACCATTGAAAGAAAAAATAGGAAGTCATTCAACATCTATTCACAGAAGACAAAAAAAGGTCAGTCGATTTGCAAAGCACATATATGCATGGATATGTCACAAGTTATATGTTTGTATTAAGGTTACAGAATGGTGACCAATTCTCAGGATAAAACTACCTGTAACATGCCTCTCATTCTTATTCTTGTCGCGAAATTTGGACAACCATGTAAGATCTCAATATTGTTCTTGATTAAAAGGACAAAAGATAAAGAAATGGAAAATCTCACCATCAGTACTCAATAATGTTTGCGCGCAATATTGGCGGCGGCGTAGTACCCGGCCTTCAAACCTAAGGTATCAAATGAGCGTAATCTCTATCAGGATAACAGCGGTACCTCTTATAAAGAAAATTATGTACAATACTAACTCTCAATAAAATCGATTACCAATTTGTATCGCTCCATCAACAACCTGACATTACCATGTTCACTGTGATGCTTCGGCGCACCATCGTGCACTTGTCCTTGCTGTCCTAACAGGTCTGGGAGATTCAAAAGGAGTTACCACAATAGATCACTTCAGCGATAGTCACACAAGCTTAGAGTTCAGAAACTGCTTTCGTAGATAAGTTCAGAGGGCCGTTGAACTTGGCATGAATAAACTACAAAAAGAAGACAATGTAAATTAATTAGTTCACCTTTGGAGGAGTGATTCTGCTTCATGGTGAACAACGCATTCACCTCCGTCACTTTGAGCTGAAGAGCAGAGAACTTATCTGTCATCTTGTTTATGTTAGTACGTACATGTCCTCCTGCATGAGGCTCAAGCGGGTCCTGGCGATGGCCACCTTCCTGTTGATCTCCGTGTACCGGCACTGCAACTCCAGCAGTAGTGACAGCCGGACAGACCCACATTCGGCGACACTCTCCACACCGTCCTCCACCAGCCTTTCAGATTTTAATTTCAGTATCAATGAGTACATGCCTGAATTCTAAACACCAATACACACCACGTGACTGAACCGGACAATATATTTCTTACTCTCGGAGACTACACATACATAATGCTAAGATGTAGGCTACATAGATAGAAATCTAAAGCATCAAAATTGTGTACTACCTCAGTAGCTTGGGAGCCCTGGGAATCACCCCAAATGAAAAAAGCTGCTTAGTGCATCTACGCTAGTCAAGCAGAGCACATGTCAACAAGGAGAGGAGAACTCTGCAGAAGGAGAAGCTGTATACCGATGTACCCGACGACACGGCGACCGCCGTGGAGCACCTTCCACTGCTGCATGTGCTCGTCTGCGCACATCTTCACCAGTGCCTCGTGCCCGGCATTGTTGCTGTAGAACACGTGCTGTAGTGTGTCAAGGAACCTGAACGTCAGCAGAAAATGATGATTTTCCTCTACCACTTGATTCAATCACACAACTTCTTATACGGTAGATGATATCAATTGTTGTCCAGATGTTAGTTTCTGGATCGAAATTGACAAGAATACAAAAGAACTCATTGAAGAAAAGAACAAAACTAAAAGGGCATGTATCAAGCGAATTAAAATCAATTAGTTTTAGGGGTTATGCACAAACCTCCAGTCTAGCCCGGCTGCCCGCTTCAGGCGCTTGTTCTAGTTCCCGTATACTGTCGCCCAAAAAAGATACAGTTCCATTTTTTAAGATGACATTCCATATTGAGATGATGTACTGAATGATTCTTCGACATCTGGAAGTAGTTTTCGCTATACCATAAAAGCACAGCATTTCATTAGGAGGCAAACAGTTAGTTTTTCTTGTAGCATAAAGCACAACATTTCATCATGATTCACTAATCCTCGGACTGT
This sequence comes from Triticum urartu, assembly GCF_003073215.2. Taxonomy (NCBI): domain Eukaryota; kingdom Viridiplantae; phylum Streptophyta; class Magnoliopsida; order Poales; family Poaceae; genus Triticum; species Triticum urartu. The sequence continues at coordinate 656,711,726 of NC_053028.1, read as the reverse complement.
ATGAATTAAAGCTAATTAGCATTACCTTAGCATACCAAGTGTACCCATAAAAAAGCAAATGAAGTGGAAAATAAAGAGTCACTGCTCCATGCATACACATTGTTGGATCTGATCTGTACAAAAAGTACACCACCAGGAAATCATCAGGGCTTTATAAAAAGACCAAAACACATAAGTACATATTTTCTCTAGAAAACATCATGAGTCAAATTGAATGTTGCACAAAAATTTCAGAACACGATCTCCCAACAGTATTGAAAAAAAAATTACATGTATACTGTTACATCAACAGGAAAGGCGAATGCACGCATCTATAGATGTACATAGAAGCAGTTGTGGAGCTAGACAAGTTTTTTTGTATTACCTGTTTCGAGGTTTCCATGCCTATGTGGCAATCCTTCCATCAATGGCGACAGTAGACCCTACTCGAGGAAGCAACATGCTTCTTCAATTTAAGAAAAACAATACAAAGAGTCATACCATTTCGAAATGCAACAGTATTGTATAATACCTCAAGCAAGCAGTTCACCATGCCCTGCGTCCATCCTTTTTTGAGCACTCACTCGCATAGTTGTTTCACTTGAAAATACCGCCTATTCCTTTCCATTTTTCTCAATATCACCAAGAAATAAAAAAAATGGATAGGTTGTGCACCATTAAATTCCTGGTCATTGTACAGGTAGTAGGCCAGATTAAGATGTTAGTTCTAGGTTGCAGACTTAGAGTAGATAGATTCAGTTGCATAATTTGAGAAGGTACTCAAACTTGCAACCCATGATCTGCGATAGACACGACGACAACAATAGTAATAGTAAGCACGTCGATCACGAGCAGCTACTTGATAGGACGGACAGTACAATAACAAATAAGAGGACATTCCAAAATATAAATACTGGAAAGATGACTTTTCCGTACACCATTCCATAGTTAGAAGAAAATAAAATAACCTCTTCCTTTAACCTCTTCCTATGCATGTTTTCTTTCTAGTTAGTGTCTTTCCAACTGATGTAGTTTATTCAGTAGCCATTAATTGGTACTTCTCCATTCATTTACAGATTGAAACAGAACACTTGCAAGAGGGACGGCAATTCCATATGCTCCAGCGGGCGGCACTAATTATTTCCATCAAGAAGGAGAGTTGCAAATGCCGCTTTGATACAACTAATGGCTACAAGCATAGATAACTGAAATTAGAAATCAGCATTGCCTTGTTACATGCTAAACAGGATACAACCTGTGATCTTGGGGAAAATGGATATGATTTTGTAGTACCATTTGCAATATCAATTTGAGACCATATGCTTTCGGTAGAAATAATTGTTATGATCAAGACATAAAGTAATAACTGGACGACTTCTTAAGTGTGAGCTAAAGCTCATTTATGATAGGACGCTACTCATTTTGAACTTTGAAGAGCAAACACTTCCCTTACTATCACAAACCTTAGAGCAAGTCGTGGATTCCCTTTGGCCAAAGACTGTAATGTAGGGAGCAATAACCTAACGTCTTGTCACCCTAGGCCAATGTTGTGAGCAATCACCTATATCCACAACCATTTATGTGATGTTTAGTTAGCCCAGCTAATTCACAGAAGATTTGGCACTGGTTTGATTTCAGTTTTGAATTTAGAACAGTGGCAAATAAATAAAAAACAGAGAAGAAAAGAAACAGAAAGAAAACCAAAAACATACCTGAAGCCAAGCCAGCCCACGGCCAGGTCTTCTTGAACATCTGCCTGTAGGCAGAGGCGTGTTGCGCGGGCTCACCCTGCTGCCACCTCCTGCTTAGCGCTGTCCCCCACGTCCTCGTCCCCATCCGCTCGTCTGGGAGATGCCCTGCACCCCCTCTCACTTTCCCGTTGCTCTGGAGCTCTCTCCCTCTCCTCTAGCGCTCGATCTCAAGCTCGCCCGAGTGCACAGCCGTAGCCGCCGTTGATCGTCCGTGTGAGCACCGCCGAAGAATTGCCGCGCCTTCGTGTCCACAAGCATCACCAGGCCTCGCAGTGTCTCTCCGCGGAAGCATTTGAGAAGAAGAGCACCGAGATGATGCCATCGACCACAACTTCGCCCCTCTGCCCGACGATCGCCTCTGACTGATTCGGCCGCTGCAGAGCCTCCCCTAGCCCGATGGGCGCCTCTACATATTCCCTGTTAGGTCCTCTTCGATTCCAATATAGCATATGCTCAATTACGTCCTGTAGTCGCGTCGCCCGCAAGTCCGATCGCCATGGTCCCTATCACAAAATCTGAATAAAAACTGAATACACTTGGATGGAGGTGCACAGGAGCACATGCGGTGGGAGGTACATGGCAAAGAGGTGGTGATTAAGAAGAAGAGGAGACTTACCATTGAGGAAGGAGTGGATGATGGAGGGCAAACGTCGGACGGAGCGCGGCCACCACGAAACAGTCTAGGAGTGGATTATGAAGGACAAGAGCTCGTCCATCCTCTGACCCGCGCGCACCAACCGCATGTTGGAATTTTGCTAGTAGGCCTTTGGCCCAAAGCTCAACTAAAATTCTGAAATTTTTTTGGCTTATTCATGTACACATGTGAGTGGAATGAGTGAGGCTAAAGTTTAGTCCCACCCTGGAAGTTGAGAGAGAGTTGCACCTCTTTATAAGATGAGCTCTTCTATCACTTGTATGAGCATGAGAAGAGGAGACCTACACGCGCGCTCCTCCTCCTCGCGCGCCGCGCCGCGGGTTGCGGGATTGAGCCGAGCCGAGGACAGAGCTATGCACGTTGTCTACCCTAGCCGCCGCCGCTTCGTATGGTTTCTCACCACCGTTCGCGCCGCCAAGCAAGTCTTCTCCATCCCTCCTTCCGGCGTGCACCGCGAGAAGTGTAGAATTCATGCTTCTAGTATGTGCCCTAGATGTGATATGTTCATCTGCTATGCTAGTTCGCATGATTAGTTTAATCTCTGCTGCTGTGGTCATGATTTATCTTCTGTTTATTTGGATTAAATCTCGTAGTAATTTGCTCATATTTCCAACAATCCAAAAACCTGATTATAGGCAATTTACTCCAAGTGGTTTTGCTGCGCATCTGAAGCCGCCTGCCTTTAAGGGGGCGCAATATAAGAGGTGGCGCACGAGAGCAGTCTACTGGTTTCAGACCATGGGCTGCTACGATGCCACCAAGGGCAAGCCTGAGGGCGATCTTAATCCAGCACAGCTGGAAGCTTTTGAGAAAATTGATACCCTCTTTAAAGGCGCTCTTCTGATTGTTCTTGATGACTCTATTGTGGATTCGTATATGTCGTTTGACAACGGTAAAGACATGTGGGCTGCGCTCGAGGCCAAGTTTGGTGCCTCGGACGCCGGCAGCGAGTTGTACGTCATGGAGCAATTCTATGACTACAAGATGACTGATGAGCGCCCTGTTGTACAGCAGGCTCATGAGATACAGTCGCTCGCAAAAGAACTTGAGTACTTCAAGTGTGTGTTGCCGGACAAATTTGTTGCCGGAGGCATCATTGCCAAGCTTCCACCTTCGTGGAACAATTTTGCTACTTCCCTGAAACACAAGAGACAGGAGTTTTCCGTTGCGGATCTCATTGGTACTCTTGATGTTGAAGAGAAGGCGAGAGCAAAGGACACACGTGCTCGAGTTGCTAAGGGAGGTTCTAGTGCCTACATGGTACAGAAGAAGAACTCCCAACCCAACAAGTTCAAAAACAATAAGAACAAAACTCAGGGCAAAGGCAAGTTTGATACAAAGAACAAGCCATCACATTCTACCAACTTTAAGAAGAATTCTCATAAGAAGGGGAAGGGACTTTGCCATGTCTGCGGTGATCCTAATCACTGGGCTCCGAAGTGTCCTAACCGCTTTGAGGAGCGCGAACATGAGAAGAGCGGCAAGTCCGCTAATGTTGTCATCGGTGATACTGATATGAAGGAATCAGGATACGGTATTTTTCCTACCATCATTTCAGTATTTCAATCCCCTGATTGGTTAATTGACACCGGTGCCAATGTACATGTTTGTGCTGACGCCTCCATGTTTTCTTCTTACCAGGCAACAGGGACTTCACCCGTGCTGATGGGGAATGGGTCACATGCCATCGTTCGAGGTGTTGGTACGGTCGATCTGAAGTTTACTTCGGGGAAGACTGTGCGTCTGAAGAACGTTCATCATGTGCCGTCCATCAATAAAAATCTCGTTAGCGGTTCCCGTTTATGTCGAGATGGTTTTAAGTTGGTTTTCGAATCCAATAAAGTTGTAATTTCTAAGTGTGGACAATTTGTTGGAAAAGGCTATGAGTGCGGAGGCTTGTTCCGCCTATCTTTGTCAGATATTTGCACTAAAGTTATTAATAATGTTTGCCACAATAATGAGTCTGATATTTGGCATTTACGACTCTGTCATATTAACTTTGGTTGCATGACGCGGTTAGCCAATATGAATTTAATTCCAAAAATCTCTACTGTCAAAGACTCCAAGTGTCAAGTATGTGTGCAAGCTAAGCAACCTCGCAAGTCCCATAAGACTGCAGAGGCAAGAGACTTGGCGCCACTAGAGCTTATACATTCTGATCTTTGTGAGATGAATGGCGTGTTGACAAAAGGTGGAAAGAGATACTTCATGACGTTGATTGATGACTCCACTAGATATTGTTATGTGTATCTTCTAAAATCAAAAGATGAGGCTTTGACTTTCTTTAAAAACTATAAAGCTGATGCAAAGAACCAACTTGATCGAAAAATTAAACAGCTTAGATCCGATCGTGGTGGAGAGTATTTTTCCAATGAATTTGATCTATTTTGTGCGGAACATGGTATAATCCATGAGAGGACGCCTCCCTACTCACCCCAGTCAAATGGGGTAGGCGAAAGAAAGAACCGAACTCTAACTGATATGGTTAACACCATGTTAGACACTTCGGGTATATCCAAGGAATGGTGGGGGAGGCGTTAATGACTGTGTGTCATGTCCTAAGCCGAGTTCCCACAAAGCATAAGACCATGACTCCATTTGAGGAATGGGAAAGGAAAAGGTTGAAACTCTCTTACCTACGTACTTGGGGTTGTTTGGCGAAAGTCAATATACCAATTCCCAAGAAGCGCAAGCTTGGACCAAAAACCGTGGATTGTGTTCTTCTGGGCTATGCTTTGCATAGCATCGGCTATAGATTTTTGATAATAAAATCTGAGGTATCCGACAGCATGTTGGTACGATTATGGAATCAAATGATGCAACTTTCTTTGAGGACATATTTCCTATGAAGGATATGTCGAGTTCATCAAATCAGGAGATACCTACTCCATCTAGTGAGGAATTCACTGTAATTCCTGAACCCACCATTGCGATGGAACACGTTGAGAATCCTGTTGAGGGTAACAATGGAACTCCTGTGAGGAGTAAGAGATAGAGGACTGCAAAGTCTTTTGGTAATGATTTCATTGTGTACCTCGTGGATGACACACCCAGGACTATTTCAGAAGCCTATGCATCTCCTGATGCTGACTACTGGAAGGAAGCTGTATGTAGCGAGATGGATTCCATCTTAGCTAACGGTACCTGGGAGATCACTGACCGTCCTTATGGGTGCAAACCTGTAGGATGTAAGTGGGTGTTCAAGAAGAAGCTTAGACCTGATGGTACGATTGAAAAGTACAAGGCACGGCTTGTGGCCAAGGGTTATACCCAGAAAGAAGGTGAAGACTTCTTTGATACTTACTCACCCGTGGCTAGACTGACCACAATTCGGGTGCTACTATCACTGGCTGCCTTACATGGTCTTCTCGTTCATCAAATGGACGTTAAGACGGCTTTCCTCAATGGAGAGTTGAAGGAGGAAATTTACATGGATCAGCCAGATGGTTTTGTAGTACCTGGTCAGGAAGGAAAGGTGTGCAAGTTATTAAAGTCTTTATATGGCCTTAAACAAGCTCCTAAGGAGTGGCATGAGAAGTTCGAAAGAACATTAACTGCTGCCAGCTTTGTAGTAAACGATGGTGACAAGTGCGTGTACTATCGCTATGGTGGGGGCGAAGGAGTTATTCTTTGTCTGTATGTCGACGACGTATTGATCTTTGGAACCAAACTTGATTTAATCAAGGAGGTTAAGGATTTCTTATCTCGCTGTTTTGAGATGAAGGATCTAAGAGTAGCTGATGTTATCTTAAACATCAAGCTGTTGAGAGATGAGAATGGTGGGATCACACTGCTTCAGTCTCATTATGTGGAAAAGGTCTTGAGTCGTTTTGGGTATAGCGACTGCACGCCTTCTCCAACTCCATATGATGCTAGTGTGTTGCTTCGAAAGAATCGACGGATTGCTAGAGATCAACTGAGGTATTCTCAGATTATTGGCTCGCTTATGTATTTGGCGAGTGCCACGAGGCCTGACATCTCTTTTGTTGTGAGCAAGCTGAGTCGGTTTGTGTCAAAACCGGGAGATGATCATTGGCATGCGCTTGAGAGAGTTATGCGCTATTTGAAAGGCACCCCGAGCTATGGGATTCACTACACCGGGTATCCAAGGGTACTGGAGGGTTATAGTGACTCAAACTGGATATCTGATGCTGATGAGATTAAGGCCACAAGTGGTTATGTTTTTACACTTGGTGGTGGCGTTGTTTCCTGGAAGTCTTGCACGCAAGCAGACCATCTTAACGAGGTCAACTATGGAAGCAGAACTCACAGCATTAGACACTGCCACTGTTGAAGCAGAGTGGCTTCGTGAACTCTTGATGGACTTACCTATGGTTGAAAAACCAATACCCCCTATCCTGATGAACTGTGATAATCAAACTATGATCGTCAAGATAAACAGTTCTAAGAACAATATGAAGTCCTCAAGGTATGTGAAGAGAAGACTAAAATCTGTCAGAAAATTGAGGAACTCCGGAGTTATTACGTTGGATTATATCCAAACATCGAAAAACTTGGCAGATCCCTTCACAAAGGGTCTATCACATAATGTGATAGATAATGCATCGATGGAGATGGGTTTGAGACCCACCGCATGAGTTGTCCATAGTGGTAACCCACTCTATGTGATCGGAGATCCCGTGAAGTAGATGTGGGAGACAAACTGTTGGTCAGCTGGGAGAAGAGTATCCCTATATTAATTATCCCACTCCGTGAAGATGCAATACTCTCCTGATCTACATGGCAGGTTGATACTTATCTTAATGTGTTTCAAGTGGCTTATTCGGGTACGCAGAGATGTTGTCCTGCAGAACATCTTCTGAGGAACACACCTATATGAATTTGACTGTTAACGTCGCAGTCTGTGAGAATTGGGTGTTCTCTAATAAATTCATGAAAGGCCCTGGAGTATGACGTATACGCTCCACCCGCGGGGAAGCCTTGCGGCAGCACAGTATCGGTCAAGAATTTGTGTGAAACTAGTTTCACAGAAAACTTGTAGTTCAAGGCATAGTCCACTATTCAAGTTGTGATCTAGTGTAGCATAAATTTCTAAGTGGAAGTTCAACTTCACAGTCTCCACTAAGCACCGATATATAAAACAATATTTTAGAACTAAATGATGAGATGTGTCAATGAGACTTTGTGGGGGATTGTTGAAATTTTGCTAGTAGGCCTTTGGCCCAAAGCCCAACTAAAATTCTGAAATTCTCTTGGCCCATTCATGCACACATGTGAGTGGAGTGAGTGAGGCTAAAGTTTAGTCCCACCCCGGAAGTTGAGAGAGAGTTGCACCTCTTTATAAGGTGAGCTCTTCTACCACTTGTATGAGCATGAGAAGAGGAGACCTACACGCGCGCTCCTCCTCCTCGCTCGTCACGCCACGCCTCGTCACGACGCGCCGCGGGTTGCAGGATTGAGCCGAGCCGAGGACAGAGCTATGCACGTTGTCTATATTTTTGTTGCATGGAAAAATTAATGAGTCATTAATTAATAATTAACGGACGCGTTAATTACTGAACTGTTTCCGATTCTTTTGGATCGTGACGACTCGGACGCGGGGTTTACTCCCACGACCTACCCGGCCCGCACTATATAGTCAGGTAGACGTCTACCCTAGCCACCGCCGCTTCGTATGGTTTCTCACCACCGTTCCAGATCATTGCGCCGCCAAGCAAGTCTTCTCCATCCCTCCTTCCAGCGTGCACTGCGAGAAGGGACAGCAGGCCTCCGGAACCCCGCCTCTCGTGATCCTGTACGGGAGAGGGGCGATCAAGTTTTTGGGGAGCGCACTCGCGTGACTGCTGGCAGCGACGACTTCGCGAACGACGACTTTTTCCCCGACCTCGGCAACCTCGTCCTCGACGACATGGGCGACAACGTCAACGCCGGTGGTGCTACACCCGCTGCACCGTATGTGATTCTATCCTTCCTGTTCGAGATCGTGATAGAATTCATGCTTCTAGTATGTTCCCTAGATGTGATATGTTCATCTGCTATGCTAGTTCGCATGATTAGTTTAATCTCTGCTGCTGTGGTCATGATTTATCTTCTGTTTATTCGGATTAAATCTCGTAGTAATTTGCTCATATTTCCAACACCGCATCTCTTGTCATTGGATCGGACTGGGAGGAGGGGTGGAGAGGGCCGGATCCAGCAGCAAGGACCGGATCGGCAGCATGGCGGCTGCATCCACCTCTCTTGAACGCCATAGAGTGAATCCCTGCCGTGGAGGCAGAGCTGTGCGGGGCTGGCAGTGAGGAGTGGCGAGGAGGAGAAAGATCAACGGATCTGAGGAAGTGTGTGACGGCGGCGACCTGGAGGAGGCGGTGCGTGACGGTGGCGACCTGGAGGCGGCGGCGACCTCGTTCCCCGGCGGTGGCGGCGGCTCCTCTCGGGGCTGGGGCATCTTCTCTCGGCGGCGGCGGCGGTGGCTCCTCTCGGCGGCGGCGGCGGTGGCTCCTCTCGGGGCTGGAAGCTGAGATGAAATAGATCGAGATTGAGGGAGCCTCGTTGGCTGTTTGTTTTAGGTGCGGAGTGAGATACGAAAGAAAAACCAGACGAAAAAAACCTATGAAGATTAACCTACGAAAAAAAAACCCGGACGAAAGTGGTGGGACGAAAATTGACCGGCGGAGACTACCAACTGCTCTATTAGGAGTAGAGATTACTAATACTATGAAATATTGGTATATACGGAGATTTCACTATGGACTATATATGGAGCAAAATGAGAGAATCTACACTCTAAAGTATGTATATATACATCCGTATATAGTCTATAGTGAAATCTCTAAAGGTCTTAATTTAGAAACGAAGTGAGTAGCAAACATGCCCGTGCGTTACAATGAAAGGAAAAAAACAAATGCTCCTAGCACAATAAACACAACTCTAGACTCCTCTACAGGTCCACGTTATCTATTTCAACATAGCGCCTCATCTGTGTTATCACTTATCATCATTCCAAAAAACCATGATCGCATTGTGTCTGAACGTGGCCAATCCCATGGTGACGATCTCGGCCTTGGTCTAAACCCTAAACCCACTCACACTTGCTTTTTTAACTTTCAAAACTAATCTCGGCAAGATAGACATGACGTCCGCCCTTCCCGCTACAACCTACACCATACACCATCCCTCATACGCTACACTCACTTTTAAATTGTATAATTGTTTTTTCAAAATGCATCAACATCCTTTTTTTAATACACACAAACACTTTCTAAATCACATGGAGTTCTTAAAACAGAATATATATGTTTTAGATTATGAAAAAAAAGCACATGCCATTTTTTGGAATTACATGAAAAAAAATCATATAGAAAAGAGTTTTTTTTTTCAAATTATATGAATATTATTTTAATACAAGAAAACTTCTATTAAAACTTCACAAAATAAATTAAATGGTGAACGATTTTTAAAAATTACCTAACATTTTTAAAAGGAAAAAAACATTTTAAATAACAAAAAAAGAAAAATGCATGAAAAAAAATCAATTGGTATTGTTGCCCTCACCAACATGACCATAAATTCTCATCGTACATGGATCCTGTGGCTTCTTTTATATTTCCTTTTCATCCTGAAGACCCAATCCTCATGAACTTGACATAGTTGTTAGCTGTAAGTAAAGAGACATCTAAGTTCAATGTGATTCATCTCATCAACCAAAATGAAATAGAAACTTCCCAGAAAAAACTGCCTAGCCACTCTCTGCACATTAGTGTTTGTACTTTGTTGCTCAGTATGAGTGTTTTGCGGACTTGTGATGCTATTTAATTGCCGATGTGTAACAACAGGAACCTGGAAATCACACCTGGTGAGGTAAGCTCTGGAGAATCCTTGGCTCCAAGAGAGGCAGAGAAGCATCAGGATGGAGGTGCTGATGGTGGCAGCAAGCCAAGCAAAGTCGAGCTAACGGAAGAGCAGAAGGTGCGCACAGAGGCCTTTTTTATGCCCCCTGCTTTCAGACTTTTGAACATGGAGAAGGTTTCTGAAATTCCTGAGCATACTTTTTGATAGAGGACCTGATGCTCTCAACACAAATTTGAGTACATTTATCTGAGAATTCTGAAGCTCTGAAGTTTAATGTTTGCATGCAGCTCTAGTACAGCCAAGCCATCATTTGTGCAGAACATACTCATCCAGAATTTGAACTCATCACAAGCATGTCAATAGAAGAAATTAACTAACTCATCCACTCCACTCATGCAGATAAAAGCTAAGTTCTCTCACTCTAAGTTACTGATAAATAGATCATCTCAACTAAGGACATAGATTGAAAGGCGGGTCACAAGCAGATAAAACCCAAGCCTTCCAAGTTCCAACACAAACATCAGTACACAACATAAAAAGAAGTCTTAGGTGTCAGTGCTGGTCAAATTCAACCTGCTGACAACATATCCTGCTTACATACATACGATACTTGATACGGACATGTCATACTACATCAGCGCCATCTTGAACATCCGCCATCCTACTCCAGATGTATGGCCCAAGCAAGATCAAGCTAGCGAGCTTAGATCTGCATACATGTATTTAGTTAGTTGGAAATTTTAGGCAGCCGCTGTTGATGCAATGGGAATCTTTCCTATCCCATTTTCTTAGGAAGGATGCATGTGCTAAATAGCAGAGTACAGTATAGCTTAACAACAAAGGCACACAAGCTGCCATAGTATATTGCAGCCTAGAAGGAACATAGACAAAAACTTGGCAGACCATAACAGGCGAACCCTATCTGTTCTTGAAAACATAACAATGTAAATAAGAAGTGCTCATAAATACAAGACTCAAGGACTTCAAACATCAACCTACTGGTTATGCAACATTCTTATTTTGAACATCACTGTTGAATTGAATGAATGATGTTGTAGTAAGTGCTAAGTATGACTAATGATGCAAACGTGAAAGCCATTTTCTCTCCTCAAGATATGGAACAATAAAAATTATCTTTCCAAACTATTGAGTAATCTTACTTTGGAATTAACATTCTCAAATCACAATCACATATAATTGTCAAACATGCATGCAGAACCAAACCATGAATTGACTACCTATCCTAGCTAGTTGGACAAGGTAGTCAAGCCCAATAGAACAATAATTAACTTTCTTTATAACCATGGGAGTAGAAATTTGAAGCAACTGCACGGTTGATGTAATGGGAATTTCCTATTTGCTAAATTGCAGAGTACAATATAGCTCAAGAACAAAGGCACACAAGCTATTTGTTCGTGCTTCCCAAGAATCCCAGAGCTATCTTATTGCAGTTTGGAAGCAAGGTTAATACAAAATAGCAGACCTTAACATCTGAATTCTATGCTCTTGAAAACACACGGTAAATAAAGAATACTCAAACATCAGCTTACAAGTTGTGCAACGTTCTTGTTTTGAACATCATCATTCAGTTGGATGAGTGATGCGTAATTACTAAGTATGACTAAAGAAGTAGTATATGAAGCGGCAAGTGAGAGAGCCATTTTCTCTACTAAGATATGGAGCAATAAGAACTAACTTTCTAAACTGGTATGTAATTTTTTTTTCATTGATCTTCTCAATGTGTCTGGCTAAATAGACTACAACAACGCCCTTGAGTACTGTTGTTCTTAAAGAAAATCATCTGGCAGCAAAAGAAACAACCGAAACGACATGAACTAAAATGATCATTACAGAAATCAAGGATTATGACAGACATTTCACCAAGCAATCATTGAACATATGAAAAACTAGTATCTTGTCATGCTGGAAGGTGATTGAACGTATGAAAAACTAGTACCTTGTCATGTGTATTACCTGCATCATAGAAACTTGAGAATGCATTGTAGATATGGATATCCCTGGCGCTGCCACTGTTGCAGAGTCTCTTAAACGTCATTGACTGGAGATGGACCAGGAAGATGCCACAAGATGTCCTTACAAGGGTCACATTGTTTTCCTCGTCGAATCCCACTAAGGCTAGAGGCTTCCTCTTGCCTGCTGCTCCTAGAGGAAGAAGCTTGTCTAGTTCAACAGTCCTTCCGAGAACCCATGTCGCATCATCATGACGAACACCAGCTTTCCACTTCCATAGTTGGGCGCGGAAGCCCAACACAACGATTAAGCCAAGGCCACCATCTTCAGCTGGCATAACCGCGAAAACGGTATCGTCGTGGGCATATGCATTTGGCGTCGGCTCTATCAGTGCCAGCCTCTGCGTGTCCAAATCAAACTCAATTATGCAAGCTCCGCCAAGAACATACGACCAATAGAGTGAATTCCCAATCAAGATAGTGGGAGTGAGGACAGGTTGAAAATATTTCATAGCTGTAGATGCCTTGATCCTGGAATGTAGAGTCAATTGCAAGAAACCACCACATTTGTGGCTAGGTTTGCAGAAAACCACCAACTCGTTAATCCGTTGCAGAAAACACCGGAAAATTTGTTAAGTCATTGCAAAAAGCACTGGTCGGGTGATTTAGCCCGTTTCATCACTTTCTGACAAGTGGGGCCGGGTTGTAATGTGGTGGAACGTTGCAGAAAACCCCTCACCAACATGATCATAAATTCTGATCGTACATGGATCGTGTGGCTTCTTTTATAATTCCTTTTCATCCTAAAGACCCAATCCTGATGAACTTGACACAGTTGTTGTTAGCTGTAAGTAAAGAGACATCTAAGTTCAACGTGATTCATCTCATCAACAAAAATGAAATAGAAACTTCCTAAAAAATAACACGAAAGCCGTGCCTAGCCACTCTGCACATTAGTGTTTGGACTTTGTTGTTCAGTATGAATGTTTTGCGGACTTGTGATGCTATTTTATTGCTGATGATACAATAGGAGCCTGGAAATCACACCTGGTGAGGTAAGCTCTGGAGAACCCTTGGCTCCAAGAGAGGCAGAGAAGCATCAGGATGGAGGTATTGATTGTGGCAGCAAGCCGAGCAAAGTCAAGCTGACGGAAGAGCAGAAGGTGCGCACAGAGGCCTTTTTTATGCCCCCTGCTTTCAGCCTTTTGAACATGGAGAAGGTTTCTTAAATTCCTGAGAATATTGATTGATAGAGGACCTGATGCTCTCAACTAAGGACATATATTGAAAGGCAGGACCCAAGCAGATAAAACCGAAGCTTCCAGGTTCCAACACAAAAATCAGTACGCAACATAAACCAAAGTCTTAGACATCAGTGCTGGTCAAATTCAACTTGCTGACAACATATCCTGCTTACATACATACGCTACTTGATACGGACATGTCATACTACATCATCGCCACCTTGAACATCCGCCATCCTACTCCAGATGTATGGCCCAAGCAAGATCAAGCTAGCGAGCTCTGATCTGCATACATGTATTTAGTTAGTTAGAAATTTTAGGCAGCTGCTGTTGATGCAATGGGAATCTTTCCTATCCCATTTTCTTAGGAAGGAGGCATGTGCTAAACAAAGGCGCACAAGTTGCCATAGTATATTGCAGCCTGGAAGGAACATACACAAAAACTTGGCAGACCATAACAGGGGAACCCTATCTGTTCTCGAAAACATAACAACGTAATAAGAAGTGCTTATGAATACAAGACTCAAGGCCTTCAAACATCAACCTACTGGTTATGCAACATTCTTATTTTGAGCATAGCTCCTGAATTGAATGAATGATGCTGTAGTAAGTGCTAAGTATGACTAACGATGCAAACGTGAAAGCCAATTTCTCTCCTCAAGATATGGAGCAATAAAAATTAGTTTTCCAAACTAGTGTGTAATCTTTCTTTCGAATTAACATTCTCAAACCTCAATCACATATAATTGTCAAACATGCATGCAGAACCAAACCACGAATTGACTACCTGTCCCAGCTAGTTGGACAAGGTAGTCAAGCACAATAGAACAATAATTAACTTTCTTTATAACCATGGGATTAGAAATTTGAAGCAACTGCACAGTTGATGCAACGGGAATTTCCTATTTGCTAAATTGCAGAGTACAATATAGCTTAAGAACAAAGGCACACAAGCTATTTATTCGTGCTTCCCAAGAATCTCAGTCATCTTATTGCAGTTTGGAAGCAAGGTTAATACAAAATAGCAGACCTTAACATGTGAACTCTATGCTCTTTAAAACACATGGTAAATAAAGAGTACTCGAACATCAGCTTACAAGTTGTGCAACGTTCTTGTTTTGAACATCATCATTCAGTTGGATGAGTGACGTGTAATTACTAAGTATGACTAAAGAAGTAGTATATGAAGCGGCAAACGAGAGAGCCATTTTCTCTAGCTTTCCAAACTGGTATGTATTTTTTTCATTGATCTTCTCAATCGCAAACAATTGTTAAACATGCGCGCAGAATCAAACCATCAATTAGCTACATCTTCTAGCTAGTTTGACAAGGTAGCCAAGCCCAATAGAACAATAATTAACTTTCTACATAACCATGTGAACAGAACAAGCAAAGCATGCACCCAATGGCAACATAAAATAAAATAATTAGGCTTACCAGTTGATCAGATAGTTGGTTCCAATAACAGCGGCGGGAAGCTAAAGCAGGGGAGAGCACGTTTGCGATTGAGGAACTGCTCCATCCTTGTACAGACTTTGGTAATTTCATAAGTCTTGACCTCCATTGAGTAACAATCCACATTCTCAATACGAATACCTTTTGGAGCGCCTTGGAAGAACAAGAATCCCTCAGCTGCACCCACTGTGGAAATGGAATAGTCATGATACTGCCCTGGCAGGCTTATGACCTTCTCGAGCTTCCATTCTTGGGAATTATTCTGTAGAGAGGTATGGTAGAGAGCAAAGTAGCCATTCTCACGGACAAGAGAAAACATCTCAAGGGTTCCTTCCCTACCCGTAACAACTGAATTCGGACGTCCACGATAAGAGTTCTGGTGGTGCAGATCTCTGAGCTCCTGATGGTAACCGGTGAGAAGATCGACAGTGGAAAACCTCATGGTGCACGTGTCCAGCACCATCAAATGGTCGCTCCAAGTATAAGGTTCTGTCCAGTAGAAGCGACCGCGCACACAGTCAAAACAGGACATCTGATCCAAAGAAGGGAGGACAGGAGACTCCACCATACACCATTGCATAGTTGTGGACGGGAAGACAAAGAGGACGAGCTTGGTCTGGTATTTTGCTATGCATATCACCTTGAAGGGTTCCTCCTCCCCATTCTCGCTGGTGTTTGGAGCAAGTACAGGCTCGAACTCCCAAAGAGAATCTTGCGGCTGGGCGGCGAGGTCTTCAGGTATGGTTGGAAGCAGCACGTATCTGCTGGACAGGGGGTCGCAGACGGCGAGGTGGAAGTCGGCGGCGTTGCACCGCTCCCGTTCGGTCCACGTGGGGCGGTCACGCGGGGTGAGCTCATTAACGTCCATGAGGATGCTTACTTCGGCGTCGTCTTCGTGGTAGCAACAAATGCGCACGGTGCGGGGGTGGAGGGAGATCCAATCGAGGAGGACGCGGCCGCCGCGGACGTCGCGGGGGCGCCAGCGGGGGCCTTCCCCGTCGTCTTGGACGCCCGGCGGGACGTAGTAGGAGCAAGAAGAAACGACGGCCGGGACGAAGGAGAAATCGGCGGCGCGGGGGGCGAGGGCGCCGGCGAGCGGGGCGGAGGGGTGCGGCGCCTGGGCGTGGTGGAATCCGGCCGCGTCCATGAAGCCGAGGAGCGGAGGCCGGTGCAGCCCGCGGAAGCGGCGGCGGAAGGCGCAGCCTTTGATGACGCGACGGAAGGAGGTGCAGGCGGCGGAGGCGCGGGCGAGCGCGTCCGGGGTGGGCAGGCGGAGGAAGATCTCCTCCAGGAGGTCGTCGGGGATGGGGATGGAGGCCAGCGGCGGCTGCGGCGGCGCCATGACGGCCGTGGTGGAGAAAGGGGATCGAGGGTTTGGGCTTGGGATGCTGGAAGCGACGAGTGAGTGAGTGGGCTGTGGATTGTACGAAGCCATTTAGCGAACACCTGGTACGGCTCCATAAAGCTTGGAAAATTGTACTAGTCTTCAAAACATTTTAAATGAAAATTGTACTCCCTCCGTAAAGAATTATAAAAGCTTTTAGATCATTAAAGTGTGTCAAAAACATCTTACATTATGAGACGGAAGGAGTAATTATCTAAATGTTCTTATATTTCTTTATAGAAAGGGAGTAGTTTAAAGCGTCATTTCTTGTCTCATTTCATCTAGATATACACACTAAAATCTCCAGCTACATTAATATCTCATTAAAACTATATTTTCACATTTGAAATGTAAATTGCTGTTTGAAGCCACATAATTCTTGGCTCCATATAGGTTGGAAAATTTAAATTTTACGTAAAACATCTCGACATGGGCGGAACCCTATATTGTGATGTCGCCTCCACTACTCACCCCCATCACCCCCTTGGTCATCGGCTCGTCGCCGAATGACGCCGCCGGGCCAAGAATGTGTAGTCGACAGTGCGGCGGGGCCTTTTCCTTTCCCATAAGCAGGAGCATATGTGGGGGAGGCTCAGCCCCCTTCGCGGGCATCCTCTTGTGGCTTCACGGTTTCCTTGGGAACGCTTCTGGTGGGAGATTGATTTAACATCCGCCCGGTCATAGCGACGTCAACGGAGTACAAGGACTTCACTCCGATGTCCTCTGATTCGACGTTTAGGGGTAGGCTTGCTATCACCTCCGCTCAGATAGTGCTTACCATCGCGCATCGACGTTGTGTCGGCCTTTAGTGGTTTATGGGATAGTGTAGCGACGATGGGATGCTAGATATGGCTGAGTTCCAACTGGATCTGGCTCATTGGCGTGCCTCCATCAACTACCTGATGATGGGTGCACTACTGGAAAAAAGCTTATAGGTGGGCTAAAATTATTGCCGGGCGATGCATGGCACCCGCCACAACTATTATAGAAAAGTTACAGTGTCAGGTGGAAAAAAGCGTTGGCCACTACTAATGTCTTAGCGTGGTAGACAAAATTCCTCACCCACCACTGTTAGAAATATGCCCTAGAGGCAATAATAATTATGTTATTTATTTCCAAGTTTATGATCAATATTTATATTCTATGCTATAGCTGATATGATTGCCGCATATGCGACTTGAAGAAAAATTCATGGGAATGTGTAGAGTTATAAATGGTAAAACAAGATTCATAGTCTTGCCTCTAGGACTAGCTCAAAGTGTTGATTGATGATTCTGTTTTCCTGATCATGGGCATGACCAAAATGCCGGCAACATTTGAGATCACGATGTTGGAAGAACACTCGAGTTGAATTGACCCAAGTTGTTTATTATACTTAGAGATTATATCGTCTAAAGTCTGTAGTCCATAACATATGAGTTAACATATGTATGATTACTTAAACCATGAGAGTATCGAGTCACTCAGTATCGGACGGTGCACTTTGCGGTTGTTCCAATGTCGTCTGTAACAGGGTGATCATAACGGTAACTTACGGGTTCATTAGAAACGTATAACGAGGAACTAGATAGCTTGAGACTGGGATTTGCTCCTCAGACGATGGAGAGATATTCTTAGGGCCCTACTGGTGTGACGACATTCATCATCGTCTGGACAGACACATGTCACAGGGATGCTGATACGTCCATTTTGCATCATGCTTTTATATCGATATTTATTGCATTATGGGCTGTTATTACACATTATGTCACAATATTTATGCATTTTCTCTCTTATTTTACAAGGTTTACATGAAGAGGGAGAATGCTGGCAGCTAGAATTCTGGGCTGGAAAAGGAGCAAATATTAGAGACATATTCTGCACAACTCCAAAAGTCCTGAAACTCCACGAAAGTCAGTTTTGGAATATATAAAAAATATTGGGAGAAGGAAGCACCAGAGGGGGGCCACCCACCGTCCACGAGGGTGGAGGGCGCGCACCCTGCCTCGTGGGCCACCTGGAAGCCCTCCGATGCCCATCTTCTGATATAAGGTGTCTTTTGCCCTGGAAAAAAAATCAGAAGAAAGCTTTCGGGACGAAGCACCGCCGTCTCGAGGCGGAACCTTGGCGGAACCAATCTAGAGCTCCGACAGAGCTGTTCTGCCCGGGATACTTCCCTCCGGGAAGGGGAAATCATCACCATCATCATCACCAACGCTCCTCTCATCGGGAGAGGGCAATCTCCATCAACATCTTCACCAGCACCATCTCCTCTCAAACCCTAGTTCATCTCTTGTATCCGATCTTTGTCTCAAAACCTCAGATTGGTACCTGTGGGTTGCTAGTAGTGTTGATTACTCCTTGTAGTTGATGCTAGTTGGTTTATTCGGTGGAAGATTATATGTTCAGATCCTTTATGCATATTAATACCCCTCTGATTATGAACATGAATATGATTTATGAGTAGTTACATTTGTTCCTGAGGACATGGGAGAAGTCTTGCTATAAGTAGTCATGTGAATTTGGTATTCGTTCGATATTTTGATGAGATGTATGTTTTCTTTCCTCTAGTGGTGTTATGTGAACGTCGACTACATGACACTTCACCATTGTTTGGGACTAGGGGAAGGCATTGGGAAGTAATAAGTAGATGATGGGTTGCTAGAGTGACAGAAGCTTAAACCCTAGTTTATGTGTTGCTTCGTAAGGGGTTGATTTGGATCCATATGTTTCATGCTATGGTTAGGTTTACCTTAATTCTTCTTTCGTAGTTGCGGATGCTTGCGAGGGGGGTTAATCATAAGTGGGATGCTTGTCCAAGGAAGGGCAGTACCCAAGCACCGGTCCACCCACATATCAAATTATCAAAGTAACAACGTGAATCATATGAGCATGATGAAACACTAGCTTGATGATAATTCCCATGTGCCCTCAGGAGCGCTTTCCTTTATATAAGAGTTTGTCTAGGATTGTCCTTTGCTACAAAAAGGATTGGGCCACCTTGCTGCACCTTTTTTACTTTTTTTACTTGTTACCCGTTACGAATTACCTTATCACAAAACTATCTGTTACCGATAATTTCAATGCTTGCAGAAAATACCTTACTGAAAACTACTTGTCATTTCCTTCTGCTCCTCATTGGGTTCGACACTCTTACTTATCGAAAGGACTATGATAGATCCCCTATACTTGTGGGTCATCAAGACTCTTTTTTGGCGCCCTTGCCGTGGAGTGAAGAGCCTTTGGTAGGTGGAATTTGGTAAGGAAAATTTTATATAGTGTGCTGAAATTTACTGTCACTTGTTACTATGGAAAATAATCCTTTGGGGGGCTTGTTCGGGGTATCTTCACCTAGACCAGTAGAGCAAAGAGTTGCTCCTCAACCTACTGAACCTACTGAAAATGTTTACTTTGAAATTCCTTCAGGTATGATAGAGAAACTGCTAGCTAATCCTTTTACAGGAGATGGAACAATATATGCCGATATGCACCTAATCTATGTGGATGAAGTTTGTGGATTATTTAAGCTTGCAGGTATGCCCGAGGATGTTATCAAGAAGAAGGTCTTCCCTTTATCTTTGAAGGGAAAGTCATTGACATGGTTTAGGC
This sequence comes from Triticum urartu, assembly GCF_003073215.2. Lineage (NCBI taxonomy): Eukaryota > Viridiplantae > Streptophyta > Magnoliopsida > Poales > Poaceae > Triticum > Triticum urartu. The sequence continues at coordinate 656,691,888 of NC_053028.1, read as the reverse complement.
TATGTGATGATATTGGATCGTGGAACTACAACCAATTGAAATTTGAATTTCATCAAAAGTTTTATCCTATGCATATGGTTCATCGCGATCGTAATTATATATATAATTTTTGGCCTCACGAAGGATAAAGTATCGCTCAAGCTTGGGGGAGGCTTAAGTTAATGTTATATTCATGCCCCAATCATGAGCTTTCAAGAGAAATTATTATCAAAATTTTAATGCTCGGTTTTCTCGCAATAATCACTCCATGCTCGATACTTCTTGTACTGGTTCTTTTATGATGAAGACTATTGAATTCAGATGGGATTTATTGGAAAGAATTAAACGCAACTCTGAAGATTGGGAACTAGACGAAGGTAAGGAGTCAGGTATAACATCTAAGTTTGATTGTGTTAAATCGTTTATGGATACCGATGCTTTTCATGAATTTAGCACTAAATATGGACTTGACTCTGAGATAGTAGCTTCTTTCTGTGATTTGCTACTCATGTTGATCTCCCTAAGGAGAAGTGGTTTAAATATCATCCTCCCATTGAAGTAAAAGTAGTTGAACCTATTAAAGTTGAAGAAAAGACTATCACTTATAATGTTGATCCTATTGTTCCTACCTCTTATATTGAGAAACCACATTTCCCTGTTAGAATAAAGGATCATTCTAAAGCTTTAACTGTGGTTCATAAGAGTCATGCTAGAACACCTACACCCCCTAAGCAAATTAAAGTTGAACCTAGTATTGCTATGGTTAAAGATCTCTTGGTCGAAAATATTGATGGGCATGTTATTTACTTCTATGATGAAGCTGCTAGAATTGCTAGACCAGATACTAAAAATAAACATAGACCATTGCTATCATGGCTTATGTGACATGGGTGCTAGTGCGAGTGCAATACCTCATTCCTTATACGAAGAAATTATGCATGATATTGCACCTGCTGAGATAGAAGGTATTGATGTTACAATTAAGCTTGCCAATAGAGATACTATTTCACCAGTTGGGATTGTTAGAGATGTTGAAGTCTTGTGTGGGAAAGTTAAATATCCTACTGATTTTCTTGTTCTTGGTTCCCCACAAGATGACTTTTGTCCCATTATATTTGGTAGACCCTTCTTGAATACTCTTAATGCTAAGATAGACTGCAAAAATGATATTGTTACTGTTGGTTTAGGGGATATGTCTCATGATTTTAATTTTGCTAAATTTCGTAGACAACCCCATGATAAAGAATTGCCTAGTAAAGATGAAATTATTGGGCTTGCTTCTATTGCCGTGCCTCCTAATGATCCTTTAGAACAATATTTTCTAGACCATGAAAATGATATATTTATGAATGAAAGAAGGGAAATAGATGAAGTATTCTTCAAACAGGGACCTATTTTGAAACACAACTTGCCTGTTGAAATCCTAGGGGATCCTCCTCCACCCAAGGGTGATCCCGTATTTGAGCTTAAACCATTACCTGATACTCTTAAATATGCTTATCTTGATGAAAAGAAGATATATCATGTTATTACTAGTGCTAACCTTTCAGAGCAGGAAGAAGAGAAATGATTGAAAACTCTGAAGAAGCACCGCGCTGCTATTGGATATACTCTTGATGATCTTAAGGGCATTAGTCCCACTCTATGCCAGCACAAAAAAAAATTGGAGAAAGATGCTAAACCGGTTGTTAATCACCAACGACGGTTAAATCTTAAGATGAAAGAAGTGGTAAGAAATGAAATACTAAAGCTTCTGGAGGCAGGTATAATTTATCATGTTGCTGATAGTCAGTGGGTAACTCCTGTCCATTGTGTCCCTAAGAAGGGAGGTATTACTGTTGTTACTAATGATAAAGATGAATTGATCCCACAAAGAATTGTTACAGGTTATAGAATGGTAATTGATTTTTGCAAATTAAATAAAGCTACTACAAAGGATCAGTACCCTTTACCTTTTATTGATCAAATGCTAGAAAGATTATCCAAACATACACATTTTTGCTTTCTAGACGGTTATTCTGGTTTCTCTCAAATACCTATGTCAAAAGAGGATCGGGAAAAGACCACTTTTACTTGCCCTTTCGGTACCTTTGCTTATAGACGTATGCCTTTTGGTTTATGTAATGCACCTGCTACCTTTCAAAGATGTATGACTACTATATTCTCTGACTTTTGTGAAAAGATTGTTGAGGTTTTCATGGATGATTTCTCCGTGTATGGAATTTCTTTTGATGATTGCTTAAGCAACCTTGATCGAGTTTTGCAGATGTGAGGAAACTAATCTTGTCTTGAATTGGGAGAAGTGCCACTTTATGGTTAATGAAGGTATTGTCTTGGGGCATAAAATTTCTAAAAGAGGTATTGAAGTTGATAAAAGCTAAAGTTGATTCTATTGAAAAGATGTCGTGTCCTAAGGGTATTAAAGGTATAATAAGTTTCCTCGGTCCTGTCGGTTTTTATAGGAGGTTCATTAAAGACATCTCAAAAATTTCTAGGCCTCTGACTAATCTCTTACAAAAAGATGTTCCTTTTGTCTTTGATGATGATTGTGTAGAAGCATTTGAAATACTTAAGAAAGCCTTGATTTCTGCACCTATTGTTCAGCCACCCGATTGGAATTTACCCTTTGAAATTATGTGTGATGCTAGTGATTGTGCTGTAGGTGCTATTCTAGGACAAAGAATTGATAAGAAATTAAATGTTATCCAATATGCTAGTAAAACTCTAGATAGTGCCCAGAGAAATTATGCTACTACTGAAAAGGAATTTTTAGCAGTTGTATTTGCTTGTGATAGGTTCAGACCTTATATTGTTGATTCTAAAGTAACTATTCACACTGATCATGCTGCTATTAAATATCTTATGGAAAAGAAAGATGCTAAACCCAGACTTATTAGATGGGTTCTCTTGCTACAAGAATTTGATTTGCATATTATTGATAGAAAGGGAGCTGAGAACCTCGTTGCAGACAACTTGTCTAGGTTAGAGAATGTTCTTGATGACCCACTACCTATAGATGCTAGCTTTCCTGATGAACAATTAGCTGTCATAAATGCTTCTCGTACTTCTCCATGGTATGCTGATTATGCTAATTACATTGTTGCTAAATTTATACCGCCTAGTTTCACATACCAGCAAAAGAAAAAGTTTTTCTATGATTTAAGACATTACTTCTGGGATGACCCACACCTTTATAAAGAAGGAGTAGATGGTGTTATTAGACGTTGTGTACCTGAGCATAAACAGGAACAGATCCTACGCAAGTGTCACTCCGAGGCTTATGGAGGACACCACGATGGAGATAGAACTGCACATAAGGTATTGCAATCCAGTTTTTATTGGCCTACTCTTTTCAAAGATGCCTGTAAGTTTGTCTTGTCTTGTGATGAATGTCAAAGAATTGGTAATATTAGTAACTATTGACTTGTTATTGAACCATTTGATGTTTGGGGCTTTGATTATATGGGACCGTTTCCTTCCTCTAATGGGTATACACATATTTTAGTTGCCGTTGATTACGTTACTAAGTGGGTAGAAGCTATTCCAACTAGTAGTGCTGATCATAACACCTCTATTAAGATGATTAAAGAAGTTATTTTTTTGAGGTTTGGAGTCCCTAGATACTTAATGACTGATGGTGGTTCACATTTTATTCATGGTGCTTTTCGTAAAATGCTTGCTCAGTATGATGTTAGTCATAGAATTGCATCTCCTTACCACCCACAGTCTAGTGGTCAAGTAGACGTGAGTAATAGAGAGATTAAATTAATTTTGCAAAAGACTGTTAATAGATCTAGAAAGAATTGGTCCAAGAAACTTGATGATGCATTATGGGCCTATAGAACTGCATATAAAAATCCTATGGGTATGTCTCCGTATAAAATGGTTTATGGAAAAGCATGTCACTTACCTCTCGAACTAGAACATAGGGCATATGGGCCATTAAAGAGCTCAATTAGGATTTCAAACTTGCCAGTGAGAAGAGACTATTTGACATTAGCTCACTTGATGAGTGGAGAACCTAGGCCTATGAGAATGCCAAACTGTTTAAAGAAAAAGTTAAAAGATGGCATGACAAAATGATACAAAAGCGTGAGTTTAATGTAGGTGATTATGTTCTGTTATACAACTCTCGTTTAAGATTTTTTGCAGGAAAACTCCTCTCTAAATGGGAAGGTCCTTACGTTATCGAGGAGGTCTATCAATCCGGTTCCATAAAAATCAACAACTTCGAAGGCACAAATCCGAAGGTGGTGAACGGTCAAAGAATCAAACATTATATCTCAGGTAATCCCATAAATGTTGAAACTAATATTATTGAAACCGTAACCCCGGAGGAATACATAAGGGACACTTTCCGGAATGTTTCAGACTGCGAAAAGGAATAGGTACGTGGTACGGTAAGTAAACCGACTCCAAAATAGTTCTAATGGCAATTTTTCTCCGTTCTGGAATATTTAAGAAAATAGGAAAAATAAGAAGCAGACCGGAAAAGGACACGAGGCTTCCACGAGGGTGGAGGGCGCGCCCTACCCCCTGGGCGCGCCCCCTGCCTCGTGGGCACCTCGTGTGCTCTTCGGACTCCGTTTTCATGCACGATACTTCTTTTGGTCGGTAAAAATTCACTATACAGTCTCCCGAAGGTTTTGATCACTGTATCATGCAAATATCTCCTATCTTTGTTTTGAGCTGTTTTTCCGACAGATTTAGGTCGCCATGTCGTCTTGAAGTGCCCCCAAGGACAAGTTCTTCGAGAAGGTCATCAACCCCTACCTCGCGGAGGTGCTGCAACACCCTCAAACCATTGAGATGCGTGAGGGGTTGTTGCACATCCGCGATGTTGAGGGACCAAGGAGGACCGGAAGCGTGGAGACAAGGCTCGAGGCATTGGAGCAACAAGTTTTCAAGTGCTAGGGGATGGTGGAACGCGGACTCGACGCCAACCACATGATGATCGCGGAGTTCACCAACAACCACAAGATGGATGCCAAGAACATTGGGGAGACCATCTTTAAGCTTCACGAGAGAAATCGAGCACCTCCAAGCCCAGATCTATGACCTGCCAAACCAAAACTGTGAGTATGAATATAGATTCAAGAGGACGTGTTTGGCTGCAGATTTGAGGATCCCAGAGACTCGATCATCCTTCTATGTTGGTGAGCCTATGCCTTGGAAGATGGACGACAAGCCTACATCATCAACAACTCCGTCGTCACCACCTCCGAAGAAGGAGACATAAATACATGGGTATGGGCACTCCCCTTGGCAATTGCCAAGCTTGGGGGAGGTGCCCTGGTATCGTATCACCATCACACTTCTATCTTTACCGTTTTTCTTAGTTCGATCCTTTTCGTTATATCTTGATCTAGTAGAATAAAGTTTAGTATGATCTAGCTTTGAGTTTTGTGTTGATCCTTATCTATGTAATCGAGTCCGTGAGTTATATATAATAAACATTAGTCTTGAGTCAAGGTCTTGGTTATCTTGCTATGATCTTGAGGGAAAAAAGAAAAAAAAAGGGGAAGGAATACAAAGAAATAAAGAGATCATATTAATCTTATGGAGAGTAATGACTTCACATATAAAGAGTATGATGAATAAAAGTTCTTGAGAGCTGACAAACATAGTTTTGGTCATTGTTGCAATTAATAGGAAGTAATAAAGAAAGAGAGGTTTTCACATATAAATATACTATCTTGGACATCTTTTATGATTGTGAGCACTCATTAAAATATGACATGCAAAAAGTTGATGTTGGACAAGGAAGAAAACGTAATGGGTTATGTTTTCTTATATCTGAAATAAATTATATTGTCATGGATCATCCAACATGTTGATCTTGCCTTTCCCCCTTATGCTAGCCAAATTCTTTGCACCAAGTAGAGATACTACTTGTGCTTCCAAATATCCTTAAACCCATTTTTGCCATTAGAGTCCACCATATCTACCTATGGATTGAATAAGATCCTTCAAGTAAGTTATCATTGTTGCAAGCAATAAAAATTGCTCTCTAAATATGTATGATCTATTAGTGTGGAGAAAATAAGCTTTATACGAGCTTGTGATATGGAAGAAATAAAAGCGACGGACTGCATAATAAAGGTCCCTATCACAAGTGGAAATATAAAGTGACGTTCTTTTGCATTAAGATTTTGTGCATCCAACCATAAAAGCACATGACAACCTCTGCTTCCCTCTGCGAAGGGCCTATCTTTTATTTTTTGTCTTACACCTTATGCAAAAGCCATGGTGATCTTCACCTTTCCTTACACTTTATCCTTTGGCAAGCAATATGTGTTGGAAAGATCCATATATATATATATATCTAATTGGATGTGGGTTTTCATAAAGCAGTATTGTTGACATTACCCTTGAGGTAAAAAGTTGGGAGGCAAAACTATAAGCCCCTATCTTTCTCTATGTCCGATTAAAACTTCATACCCATAAGTATTGCGTGAGTGTTAGCAATTGTGAAAGACTAAATGATAGTTGAGTATGTGGACTTGCTGAAAAGCTCTTATATTAACTCTTTCCGATGTTATGATAAACTTCAATTACTTCAATGACTGAGATTATAGTTTGCTAGTTGTTCAATGAAGTTTTTGATTCATACTTGACATTGTGAATAGATTGTTACTTCAGCATAAGAAATCATATGACAATATATATATATATATATATATTGCTATTCTAAGAATGGTCATGATGCCCTCATTTCCGTATTTTATTTTAGCGACACCTCCATCTCTAAACATGTAGACATATTTTTCGATATCGGCTTCCGCTTGAGGACAAGCGAGATCTAAGCTTGGGGGAGTTGATACGACCATTTTGCATCATGCTTTTATATCAATATTTATTGCATTATGGGCTGTTATTACACATTATGTCACAATAATTATGCCTTTTCTCTCTTATTTTACAAGGTTTACATGAAGAGGGAGAATGCCGGCAGCTGGAATTCTAGGCTAGAAAAGGAGCAAATATTAGAGACCTATTCTGCACAACTCCAAAAGTCCTGAAACTCCACGAAAGTCGCTTTTGGAATATATAAAAAATATTGGGCGAAGGAAGCACCAGAGAGGGGCCACCCACCGTCCACGAGGGTGGAGGGCGCGCCCTACCCCCTGGGTGTGCCCCCTGCCTCATGGGCCACCTGGAAGCCCCCCGATGCCCATCTTTTGGTATAAGGTGTCTTTTGCCCTGGAAAAAAAATCAGAAGAAAGCTTTCGGGACAAAGCGCCACCGTCTCGAGGCGGAACCTTGGCGGAACCAATCTAGGGTTCCGGCGAAGCTGTTCTGCCGGGGAAACATCCCTCCGAGAGGGGGAAATCATCACCATCGATCCTCTCATCGGGGGGGGGGGGGGGGGGGGGTTAATATCCATCAACATCTTCACCAGCACAATCTCCTCTAAACCCCTAGTTCATATCTTGAATCCGATCTTTGTCTCAAAACCTCAGATTGGTACCTGTGGGTTGCTAGTAGTGCTGATTACTCCTTATAGTTGATGCTGGTTGGTTTATTCGGTGGAAGATTATATGTTCAGATCCTTTATGCATATTAATACCCCTATGATGATGAACATGAATATGATTTGTGAGTAGTTACGTTTGTTCCTGAGGACATGGGAGAAGTCTTGCTATAAGTATTCATGTGAATTTGCTATTCGTTTGGTATTTTGATGAGATGTATGTTTTCTTTCCTCTAGTGGTGTTATGTGAATGTCGACTACATGACACTTCAGCATTGTTTGGCCCTAGGGGAAGGCATTGGGAAGTAATAAGTAGATGATGGGTTGCTAGAGTGACAGAAGCTTAAACCTTAGTTTATGCGTTGCTTCGTAAGGGGCTGATTTGGATCCATATGTTTCATGCTATGGTTAGGTTTACCTTAATTCTTCTTTCGTAGTTGTGGATGCTTGCGAGGGGTTAATCATAAGTGGGATGCTTGTCCAAGGAAGGGCAGTACCCAAGCACCGGTCCACCCACATATCAAATTATCAAAGTAACGAATGCGAATCATATGAGCATGATGAAAACTAGCTTGACGACAATTCCCATGTGTCCTCGGGAGCGCTTTCCTTTATATAAGAGTTTGTCCATGCTTGTCCTTTGCTACAAAAAGGATTGGGCCACCTTGCTACATCTTGTTTACTTTTGTTACTTGTTACCCGTTACAAATTACCTTATCACAAAACTATATGTTACCGATAATTTCAGTGCTTGCAGAGAATACCTTACTGAAAACTACTTGTCATTTCCTTCTGCTCCTCATTGGGTTTGACACTCTTACCTATCGAAAGGGCTACGATAGATCCCCTATACTTGTGGGTCATCAGATAGCGGAACACGAGAACGAGAAAAGAGAACAAAACCAATATTGAGGAAGACCGGTATAGTGAGCATGCGTTGATCTCATGGGGATACTGATATATCTCATCTCAGGTTTTGTAAATGATCGGAGCAAAAGAAACAACATATGATAAACAAAGGTTCACTCAAATATCATTTGTGCAAGTATAGAGATCGATATGGATGTCCATGGTTCCGTTGTTGATCATTGAACGAAATGAGTTTTCATTCATGTCTATATTTTATCAAACCTGCAGGGTCACTGGCTTTAGGAAATACGATCCATTGAGCTCTATAGGAGTTAGGAATATGAGAAAATATTACAGACAAAGTTTCAGGAATAAAAGATATAGTTCTGAGAGAACCGAAAATGTTTCAGGTTTACGAGGAGAGTTTCAGAGAAATCCGGGTAATATCGGTAATGTTATGTCGGTGAAAAAATGTTTCCGATGACCTAATATAAATAATAGAGGACTTAGATAATGATCTAGGAGTCCTTAGAATTTGGAGTCAACGGGCTAAGAGAAATATCAATTGGCCTATTAGTGAATAGTTAATGGGCCCTAAGGCCCATATAGTGGAGGCGCCCCCCTTTGGGCTTATTGGACAAGCCAAAGGGAGAAGGGGAGTTCCTTGGCCGGCGCAAGGGAGGAGGGGAGCCGTCCTCCAAGTCGGCCTCCCCTCCGACCAGAAAAAAGTGTCACACCATTCTATACAAATTTAGTTTAAAATTTAGCCCTTCTAGATTCAAAAAAGACACATGTGCTCCTCTCACCTCCATGCCAGCCAGCCAGCACGCATGCGTGCACCAGCACCTCCGTTCCAGCCATCAAACTCGCAACAGCGCCAATGCGCGCCTCCAATCCTGCCAGCACGTATGCCAAACCTCCTCCTCCCTCTCTGTTAGCACGCTGCGGCAACACCATCACCAGCGCCAGCCAGCTCCTCTCACCTTTGCTCGGCTCGTGCACCAGCGATAGCCATCCAAGAAACTCCTCCTTCGCTCGGCACATCGCACAAACACCAACACAAGTGCCATCAATTCCTCTCACCTCCAGCCAGCTACGCCTCCACGCCAGCGCCAGGTCCAGATCCTCCTCCAGCCAGCGCCAGGTCATCCTCCATGCCTCTAGCTAACTCCTTTGCGCTTCCGGCCAGCTCCTTCTCCGGTCAGTTCCTAGACGACATTCGCACCCCCATCCAAGATTGCATATGCGCCTCCACGCCATTGATGGATGCATCTTCTTCCTCCTCCGCTTTCGGATCTTCAAGTGTTGTGCCATCTTCTTCCTCCTCAGCCTCTAGATCAGCATCAGGTACCCCTGCTGAGGGAGTCCTGGATTAGGGGGTGTCCGGATAGCCGGACTATACTTTCAGCCGGACTCCTGGACTATGAAGATACAAGGATTGAAGACTTCGTCCCGTGTCCGGAAGGGACTTTCCTTGGCATGGAAGGCAAGCTTGGCGATACGGATATGCAGATCTCCTACCATTGTAACCGACTTTGTGTAACCCTAACCCTCTCCGGTGTCTATATAAACCGGAGGGTTTTAGTCCGTAGGACAACATACACAACAACAATCATACCATAGGCTAGCTTCTAGGGTTTAGCCTCTCCGATCTCGTGGTAGATCTACTCTTGTACTACCCATATCATCAATATTAATCAAGCAGGACGTAGGGTTTTACCTCCGTCGAGAGGGCCCAAACCTGGGTAAAACTTCGTGTCCCTTGCCTCCTGTTACCATCCGGCCTAGACGCACAGTTCGGGACCCCCTACCCGAGATCCGCCGGTTTTGACACCGACATTGGTGCTTTCATTGAGAGTTCCTCTGTGTCGTCGCCGTCAGGCTTGATGGCTCCTACGATCATCAATGGCGATGTAGTCCAGGGTGAGATCTTCCTCCCCGGACAGATCTTCGTCTTCGGTGGCTTCACACTGCGGGCCAATTCACTTGGCCATCTGGAGCAGATCGAAAGCTATGCCCCTGGCCGTCAGGTCAGATTTGGAAGTTTAAACTACACAGCTGACATCCGCGGGGACTTGATCTTCGACGGATTCGAGCCACTGCCGAGCGCGCCGCACTGTCACGACGAGCCTGATCTAGCTCTGCCGCTGAACAGTGCCCTGGAGGCCGCACCCGCATCGGCTTCGACCCTTAATTCGGAGCCAACTGCGCCGATCGAGGATGGGTGGTTGGACGCCGCCTTGGGGGCTGCGATCCCAACGGCGATCGAGCCGAACACCAGCCCAGCACTCTGCGAGACTCGTGACTCCAAGAGCCGGACTCCTCTCCGGACTCCGAACCCTCCGCGCCCCTGCCTATCGAATCCGATTGGGCGCCGATCATGGAGTTTACTGCCGTGGACATCTTTCAGCACTCGCCTTTCGATGATATTCTGAAGACACTAAAGTCTCTCTCTTTATCAGGAGAGCCCTGGCTAAACTACGGTCAGCAAGGTTGGGACACGGACGATGAAGAAATTCAAAACCCACCCACCACCGACTTTGTAGCCACTGTCGACGATTTAACCGACATGCTCGACTTCGACCCCGAAGACATCGACGGCATGGACGCCGATGAAGGAGACGATAAAGAACCAGCGCCTATCGGGCCCTGGAACGCCACCTCATCATATGATGTATACATGGTGGACTCACCAAAAGATGACGACGAGGAGCGGAAGGATGCACCAAAGGCTTGTTCCCTCGAAAGGCAGTCAAAGCGGCGACGCAAGCGCCGCCCCAAATCCCGCCTCGACAGAAATAGCGATCACACAGACCCAGCGCCGGAGCAGGGCGAACCGCTGCCGGAAAACGGCAATCCGGATAATCAAACCGAACAAACAAGTTCTATCAAGGATAATGGTCCGGACGACATAACGCCGGACAGGCACCCGGAGCAGCAGAATGCCCGTAAAAGGCTTGTTGCCACCGCGAGGAGTCTTAAAAAGCAGAAGCAAAGGCTCAAGGCCGCGCAAGACACACTCCAAATCAGATGGAGTAAAATACTCAACACTGCAGCAAGGTACGGCGACAATCGCAACTCCAAGAGCTACCCAAAGCGGAAGCTGCTACCCGAATTCGATGAGGAGGCCTCAGACCCCCCACAACCAAATATCAAAGCAGCCACCTGGTCGGATAGACGACCCCTCTACCAACACAGAGCGGCATACAACGCCGCTCACAATACAATACGCGACCCATGCGAGGGCTCGCACCCAAAGGACGGCGCAACAAGATCCATCTATGGACCACGCAAGCGCGCCCCAGCATACAATGCAACACAACAAACATCCGAACAACGCGGTACACCCAGCTACAGGGGCGCCGCACACCCCCTATGTTTCACCGATGAGGTGCTGGACCATGAATTTCCAGAGGGATTCAAGCCCGTAAACATAGAGGCATACGACGGAACAATAGACCCTGGGGTCTGGATTGAGGACTACATCCTTCACATCCATATGGCTCGAGGAGATGATCTCCACGCCATCAAGTAGCCTAAACCTAATATATCGGGATACAATCCGCGGGATGGGGTTAGACCCAACACAAATTTGCCATAGCAATACTACCTTTAAAGGAGTAACGCCAGGCCCAGGGGCTCGTTGTACGGGCTCCCTCCTACTACAAGTTATATTCGGCTCCCCCGATAACTTCCGTCGCGAGCATTTAACTTTCCACATCGCTCCGTTTCAAAGCGGATATCAAGCACTGCTCGGACGAGAAGCTTTCACTCGCTTTAATGCAATACCACACTACGCCTCCCTCACACTCAATATGCCCGGTCCACGTGGCATCATTACAGTGCACGGAAATATCAAGCGATCTCTACGCGCCGAAGAGAGTGAGGCTGCCTTGGCAGCCGCACACTAAAGGCGCCCGGACCAGCGAAAGCATCCAATAGGTCGTCAAGACCTCAGACACAATCAATCGAGTCCGGCGCCGCTACTTGTACCGAATAAACGGTCACACCCCTACTTGTCAATACAAGGGGCTCAACACGCGCAGACAAGTGGCAATTTCTTCTCACCTTGAATTATACATGGTTTCTTTAACAAATTATCTTTTCGCACGACAACTTTTTTCACCTAAATTCCTCTCTTTTACAGATGATCATTGTGCTACACCCGTCCAGGATACGGCACAACGGAGACACAGGCGCAGACGTGCAGCAGGGACCCGCTCCAAGGATTCTTTTTAGATTAAGACCCTGCGTAAACCTTTTTTACTGTCTCTTGTTGATACATATCTACCGTTGAGAAGGATGCTGACGTCTTGGCATGTGGCCACGCCAGAACAATGCACGTACCTGGACACAAGGGGCTTCTTACAAAGGCCATTATTTAGGCCCAGTTTATACCACAAAGACCGAATACCTTAGGGAGTGTTCGACGTCGCGAGTTTGGCCCTATATGCATCAGCTTCGAATCATTGTCTTTGGTCAAATGTTGGGTTTGCCCGGCTCCTGTGTTTTGGTGCCTTACGTTCCACTTTACCGGCTAAGGTAGCACCAGGAGAACTACTGCGATTGTGCCCTGGTTCATCCGGACGAGCACCTCAGTAGAGAAAGCCGAAAACTGACTGTCATGATATAGCGTGAGACTGGTCAACCACTCGAGGACCTGTGGGAATGTTAGAATTCCTCCGCCTTAACGAAGGGCCGTTTTCCAGCCAGGCATGTACGCACCCTGAGATCAGGAGAGTGCGGAGCCACCAGGGGCTATCTAGTAGCCCCACTGTCAAACTCCTATGGCTAAGTGAAAGTGCTAAAGCATTATAGTCCGGTTGCCTCGCTCGCTCCGCTATCACCTCCTTAATAGGACCAAGACGTTGGGTTAAGTGTGAACGCGTGTTTTTGCGAGCACCTCCGCATTATATGCGTGAGGGTTGAAGCCGACGGCTGCAATCTTTCAGGTTATACACGTGTATACATAAACGGCCGCCCAGGAGGCATCATATTACTTTCAGGCAAAAGTATAAAAATAGCCTTATAAAAATTTATAAAAGCATTTCGCTTACAATGAGATTACATATCACTCAAACATAATATTTTTTGAGCACTGGGTCTCTATCAAACGAGCACCCTCAAGAACTTCTTCAAAGTAGTGCTCAGCAGCTCTTCGACCTATGGCCGAATCCCGCGCTGCAACAGTGGTAGCATCCATCTCCGCCCAGTATGCTTTAACACGGGCAAAGGCCATCCGTGCGCCCTCTATGCACGCCGACCTCTTCATCGCATCAATGCGCGGCACCACGTCAAGGAACTGCTGCACCAAGCTGAAATAGCTATTCGGTTTTGACCTTTCCGGCCATAGTTGATCCACAACAGACCTCATGGAAAGTCCGGACAACCTATTTAGTTCGGCCCATTCGGCTAATTGGTCAGTCAATGAAAGCGGACGCTCGGGAGAATGAAATTGTCTCCAAAACAGCCGGTCTACTTCACGGTCCGTCTGACCCTGGAAATACTTGGCCGCATCGGCAGCACTCGCCGCCAAATCCATATATACATCCTCCGAACTCCACAACCGATCCAGAGGGGCATACCGTGGATCTCCGAATTTCCTCCGCAACATAAAGGATTTCCCAGCTATAATATCCCCGGCTTCCCGCAGCTCCTCCTTCTTTGCCCTCATAGCAGAGCGGAGGTCCTTTTTCATCGCAGCAGCCTTCTCAAGGTCCGAGGCCTTCGCTTGGTTTTCCTTTTCAAGAACCCGACAACGGTCGGCGGCGGCTTTTAATTCTATGGCCATCTTGGCCATCTTGTCTCGGCTCTCGCCATGTGCGACCTTCTCGGCTTGCAACTCTTTGGCCGCCTTCAAAGCAGCCGCATTACCCAACCTCGCTTGTTCCTTGGCTCGGGCAAGTTCTGCCTGCAAGGCTTCCACAGTGGCAAATCCATCTGCAGTCACAACATATTAAAGATACTGGCATCATGCTGCTCTTCCTATGTGGCCTTTACCAGATAAAGACACTTACCCTGTGCCTCGTCAAGCCTTTTGTTAACAAGCTCGATGTCGGCGTCTGCCGCATCCAACTGCCGTTCTAATTGGGCAAATTCGCTAGTCCGGCTGGCCACGGGAGCTTCCATCACCTGCACATAGAGGCAATATGGTTATTACCTGGGAATATGATCCTCTGTTCGCCGTTGTTTCCGACGACAACCAGAGTCTCAGGGGCTACTATCTACACAGGGCACACCTAGCATGTGCAGGACTATCATACATTCTTTTACGTACCTCAAAGCCTGTCAGTAGACTCATAAAAGCTTCATGCAATCCGCTTTCGGCAGACGATATTCTCTCCATCACCGTATTCATCAGCACATGGTGTTCATCTGAGATGGCCTCTCGCCCCACCAACTCCCTTAGAACATCCGAACACACACTATACGGTGCCGGACTCTTTTGTCTGCTCTCTTTGGTAGCCGGACACCGGGAGCTTCGGGGGTCAATGGGATTATCTTCTGGTCTCACCGGACTCGGAGAGGCCCTCCGCGACGACACTTCAGGGTCGCCCGCTTCCGGAGCGGAGGAGTCCGGAGGAGGCGTTTAGCTCTCCATCATCTCTGGAATAAGATCCCCCGAAGACGAGCTCATTTGAGAGGGGCTAAGGCCCGAACTGCAAAAATATATGCGGTGGTTATTTTCTCAGAAGAAAAAGATGGCATATCTGTACTATTAAAGTATTTCGGGTCACTTACGACTCGCGGGAGAATTGATCCCCCCGCGGACTTTGTGTGGCAACAGCGCCCCCAAGGTAGGACCCTCTGTGGGAGACTTCTTCTCCCGTTTGGAAGCTTCGACTTCCGAATCCCCGGGCGCAGTCCTTTTCCTCTTCTGGTCGTCTTCCTTCATGGAGACGCTCGCTCCCTCGGCTAGAATGGGCAGCATTGGGGGCCCGCGTCCGCCCGCATTATCCTCCATAGTGTCTTCCTTCAAGGGCTCCGGGCAAGGTGCGGTCTGGAGTATCTTTTCCAATACCGGATTTTCCAAACCCTCAGGGAGGGGGGCCAAACACCGAATCAACTTCGCCTTTGTTAGCCAGTCCTGGTCAAAAAGCGAACTCTCAAAAATAACTTTGTAACAAAGGGGAGATAGTATGTTCAGCCGGAGGATGCCTTACCTGTTCGGCGACGCGATTACTACTCAGGCCCACGTCCTCGGTGATTTCCGGACACTCCACCTGAGGTCCGAAGAATGACTTGTACATCTCCTCGTGCGTCAGGCCGAGAAAATTTTGAATGACATGCGGTCCCTCGGGATTGAACTCCCACAGGCGAAGAGGTCGGCGTTTGCAAGGCTGGACTTGACGAACCAGCATAACTTGTATTACCGCAACCAAACTGAAATCTCCATTGAAGAGATCTCGAATGCGGCTTTGCAGTATAGGCACGTCCTTGGCTGGACCCTAGCTCAGACCTCTGCTGGTCCATGACATCAGCTGTGGTGGAGGGCCCGAGCGGAAAACAGGGGGGCCGCCCACTTGGCACTTCTAGGGGCCGTGATGTAGAACCACTCCTGTTACCACAATTCAGACACCTCTGGGATGGAACCTTTGGGCCACGGAGCACCCGTCATCTTGCGTATTAAGGCACCTCCACACGCTGTATGTTGCCCCTCGATCATCTTCGGCTTCACTTCAAAGGTCTTGAGCCATAGGTCAAAGTGAGGGGTAACCCGGAGAAAGGCCTCGCACACGACAATAAATGTCGTGATATGAAGAAAGGAGTCCGAAGCTAGATCATGGAATTCTAGCCCATAGTAAAACATCAAACCCCTGACGAAAGGATCCAGAGCAAGGCCTAGACCTCAGAGGAAGTGGGAGACGAACACGATGTTCTCGTTGGGTTCGGGGGTGGGGACGACCTGCCCTCGGGGAGGCAGCCGATGCAAAATCTCGGTGGTCAGATATCTGGCCTCCCTCAACTTTTTGATGCCTTCTTCCGTGATGGAGGAAGGCACCCATCGGCCTTGAAGGCTAGATCCGGACATGACTGAAGGTTCGGAGCACCTGACCTGAACTTTGGCCGCTTGAGCTTGAGGTGGAGGAAGGATTCGATTGAGCACGGGAGGGAAAAATAAAAGCCTTGTCCCTTTATAAAGAGGGTGAATATCAAGCGTCCTCTCCGTGTCCGTTTGGACTTGCCTATAATCTAGGAGTCCTAAGAAGCGGTTGGGTTACCCACGCCCATATTGATGAGAATCCCGGAATAAGGGGACACGCTCTCTGCTTTAACAAGACGTGCCAAGGAAATCGCCTCGCATGACGCGCTGAGGTGGGATAATGAAACGACTCGGATAAAGGCTTGGCCGTGGTGTGTCACACTACGGAATACGTTAGCAGATTAGATTTGTGTAAATGTTATTCTCTCTATGGCAATATGTGGAAACTTATTTTGCAGAGCCGGACACTATCTTTGTGTTCAAAATCTTCTATGAAGTACTTGGAGGAGGAACCCGCCTTGCAATGCCGAAGACAATCTGCGCGCCGGACTCGACGTCATTGAAGCCTGGTTCAGGGGCTACTGAGGGAGTCCTGGATTAGGGGGTGTCTGGATGGCCGGACTATACTTTCAGCCGGACTCCTGGATATGAAGATACAAGATTGAAGACTTCGTCCCGTGTCCGGAAGGGACTTTCCTTGGCGTGGAAGGCAAGCTTGGCGATACGGATATGCAGATCTCCTACCATTGTAACCGACTTTGTGTAACCCTAACCCTCTCCGGTGTCTATATAAACCGGAGGGTTTTAGTCCGTAGGACAACATACACAACAACAATCATACCATAGGCTAGCTTCTAGGGTTTAGCCTCTCCGATCTCGTGGTAGATCTACTCTTGTACTACCCATATCATCATTATTAATCAAGCAGGACGTAGGGTTTTACCTCCATTGAGAGGGCCCGAACCTGGGTAAAACTTCGTGTCCCTTGCCTCCTATTACCATCCGGCCTAGACGCACAGTTCGGGACCCCCTACCCGAGATCCGCCGGTTTTGACACCGACACCTGCACATTCAAACAACAGTGGAGTGCCATCGGTAGAACCACCATCACGATGATCGTCTCCAACAACTTCTTCGTCTTCATCGGCATATCCATCACCTTCCTCGCTATTTATTTAGCGGCCCACTCTCCCGTAACACGCTTAAGACCCTTCTTAAACATGGTTCTTGATGCTATGGATTATTATCCAATGGCTTTTGTCATAGTAATTGCCTTTGAGTAGATTATTTTTGTCATATGGTTTAATTGGTAAATTACTATAATTGGTTTGAGTTGCATGATTATTATGTTGCTATCCTTTGGTGCCCATCAGATGAGCGCACACGTGGATGACACCTTAGTGTTATTAGTATGTTGATAGGACTATGCATAGTCCGACCGAAGTGACATATATTACTGAGGCTGAGTGTAAAAATTGATGCATATGAGATGAAGGGGGTCAGTTTATCTTAATAATATGGTCGGGTTTACCTTAATAAACATTTTAGTATTTGCGTACGCACTAGTAGAAAACAGGGCTTTGGTCACAGCACAATATACACATTAGTCCTGGTTGCATTATGAACCGGGACTAATGTGAGCATTAGTCCCGGTTCGAGCGGCTAAAGGCATTAGTCCCGGTTGAAATGGGCCCTTTAGTCCCAGGTTGAGACACGAACGGGGACAAAAGGCATCGCACCCTTTAGTCCCGGTTCGTGTCTCAAACCGGGACTAAAGGGCCCATTTCTTAGACTCTACCCCCCCCTCGTGTATCGCCATTTCAGTTTTGAAAAAAACAAAAAAATGATAAAAACTTCAAAAAATAAAATCCTTCGAGATGTAGTTATATTACTACATCTACTAGTTAGGAAAAGTAAAAAACTTAAATTTGGACATGTTTTGCAAAAAAGTGTCATGAAAAAGTAAAACAACTATAACTTTTGCAAACGATGTTGAGAAAAACGTATAATATATCAAAATGTTCAGCATGAAAATCCGCATCCGATTTTGACTACCTACGGCCTGTTTGCAAATTTTTATAATTCTCAAATTATAAAAGGAAAAAAAGATGTGCTCAAATTTTAGTTTTTTTTGAATTTTGGTTAAATCTGGTCAAACTAGGTCAAACTACTTATTCAAGGAGTATTAGTGTTACTACATAATTATTCAAGAATATTAGTGTTACTAAATAATTATTTCAATTTTTTGAATTTTGGTCAAATCTCGTCAAACTGTGGTCAAACTATGGTCAAACTACTTATTCAAGAAATATTAGTGTTACTCGATAATTATTGTTTTTTAGAATAATAGTTTCAAACTCAAACAGTGAAACGTGTGACTTCGTGCTTAAGCTAAACTCCTGAGGGTTAATAGGATTGACATCTTACTATTGTCAGGAAAACAACAAGTGCAGACTTGGAAACGAGGGGGAATAGAAGCCAGAAGTTAAGCGTGCTCAGACTGGAGTAGTGAGAGGATGGGTGACCGGTTGGTAAGTTAGATGATTTGGAATGATGAGACGTGATTAGAGATTAGAGGTTAAATTGAGCAGTGATGAGGGGTGATTAGAGATTAAATTGTAAAATAATTCAAAAATTTGAAAATATGAAAAAAATCAAAAAAATCGTAAAATTTCCTTTAGTCCTAGTTGGCGTTACCAACCAGACACCAACCGGGACTAAAGGTGGAGCTCCAGACAGCAGCCACGTGGAGGGCCTTTAGTCCCGGTTGGTATAAGAACTGGGACTAAAGGGGGGGCCTTTAGTACCGACCCTTTAGTCCCGGTTCCAGAACCGGGACTAAAGGCCCTCTAGAACTGGGACAAATGGACCTTTTTCTACTAGTGACGTTTACTAATGTTCCAATCATAACAACATATAATTCCAAGATAGATATTATGTTAGTAGAAGTCTCTCACACCTATAAAACTACAACGATGATAATCGATCTAGTAACTTAGCTAATTACCTAGGGACAATTCCGCACATCCTACCATCATTTTTCCACACTCACCATCTTTATTTTATGGTACTTTGCTTAAACAATACCTAACCTTTATTTACAAGTTATTTATTATCTTGTAAAATTATCTTTTTCATACCCGCAAGGTACTTCTACTTTTATTTCCTAGATAAAGTAGACGCTTTGTGTACGTAGGGTTGTATTAGTAGCAGATAGGACCCGAGAGAATATCAATCCTACCTTTAGCTCCTTGTGGATTTGACACTCCATACTTACCACATCCATATTTGAAAAGTGCTACGACAATTCGTTGCACTTGGGGTTTATCAAAGAGATCCCTTTAGAATTTGGTGTACCTCTAGGTGGGTCTCTCCCCACATATATATAGGTGGGGAGGAAGAGAGGGGGTGCGCCAAGGAGTGTTGGAAATATGCCCTAGAGGCAATATAAAATGCCATTATTATATTTCCTTGTTCATGATAATTTTCTGTTGTTCATGCTTTAATTGTATTAACCGGAAACCATAATACATGTGTGACTACATAGATGACAACATGTCCCTAGTGAGCCTCTAGTTGACTAGTTCGTTGATCAATAGATGGTTATGGTTTCCTGACCATGGACATTGGATGCTGTTGATAACGGGATCATATCATTAGGAGAATGATGTGATGGACAAGACCCAATCCTAAGCATAGCACAAGATCGTGTAGTTCGTTCGCTAGAGCTTTTCTAATGTCAAGTATCGTTTCCTTAGACCATGAGATTGTGCAACTCCCAGATACCGTAGGGATGCTTTGGGTGTATCAAACATCACAACGTAACTGGATGACTATAAAGGTGCACTACAGGTACCTTTGAAAGTGTCTGTTGGGTTGGCATGAATCGAGACTAGGATTTGTCACTCTGTATGACGGAGAGGTATCTCTGGGCCCACTCGGTAATGCATCATCATAATGAGCTCAGTTTGACTAAAGAGTTAGTCATGGGATCATTCATTGCGGAACGAGTAAAGAGACTTTCTGGTAACGAGATTGAACAAGGTATGGGGATACCGACAATCGAATCTCGAGCAAGCAACATACCGATAGACAAAGGGAATTGTATATGGGATTGATTGAATCCCTGACATCGTGGTTTATCCGATGAGATCATCGTGGAACATGTGGGAGCCAATATGAGTATCCAGATCCCGCTATTGGTTATTGGCCGGAGAGGTGTCCCGGTCATGTCTGCATGGTTCCCGAACCCGTAGGGTCTACACACTTAAGGTTCGATGACGCTAGAGTTGTAACGGGAATAGTATGTGGTTACCGAAGGTGGTTCGGAGTCCCGGATGAGATCCTGGATGTCACGATTGAGGAGTTCCGGAATGGTTTGGAGGTGAAGATCGATATATTGGACGAAGGGTATTGGAGTCCGGAAGTGTTCCGGGGGTACCAGGCTATGGCCAGCATGACCAAAAGGTATTTTGGGAGCCCCGACAAGTGTTGCAGGGCCTCATGGGCCAAGCGGAGGGGGCAAACCAGCCCACTAAGGGGCTGTGCGCCCCCACACCCTTTTCCCATGTTACTTGGGGAGGTAGGGCGCCTCCACCTATCTTGGGAGGAAAGCCTCCACCTGCTTGGCTTGGGGGGCCAGTCTCCCTAGGGTTTCCCTAGGAAGATCCAATTTGCCCTAGCCGCCGCCCCTAGGGGAAACCCTAGGGCACCTCCCCCTCTCCCCTTCCCCCTATATATAGTGAGGGGGTGGGAGGGCAGCCATACCCTTCCCCTGGCGCAGCCCTCCCCCTCTCCAACTCCTCCTCCTCTTCCGTAGTGCTTGGCGAAGCCATGCTGAAGAACCACGTTCCATCACCACGCCATCGTGCTGCTGGAGTTCTCCCTCAACTTCTCATCTCCACTTGCTGGATCAAGTAGGAGGAGACGTCCCCAGGTTGTACTTGTGTTGAACGCGGAGGCGCCGTCTGTTCGGCGCTAGATCGGATCTTTCGCGATTTGAATCGCCGCGAGTACGACTCCATCAACCGCGTTCTTGTAACGCTTCCGCTTAGCGATCTTCAAGGGTATGAAGATGCACTCCCTCTCTCTCTCGTTGCTAGCATCTTCTTGATTGATCTTGGTGACTGATACGTCCATTTGCACCATGCTTTTATATCGATATTTATTGCATTATGGGCTGGTATTACACATTATGTCACAATACTTATGCTTATTCTCTCTTATTTTATAAGGTTTACATGAAGAGGGAGAATGCCGGTAGCTGGAATTCTGGGCTGAAAAAGGAGCAAATATTAGAGACCTATTCTTCATAGCTCCAAAAGTCCTGAAACTTCACAAAAGTCATTTTTGGAATTAATAAAAAATACTGAGCGAAGAAAGTAGTAGAGCGGGCCCACACCCTGGCCACGAGGGTGGGGGGCGCGCCCTACCCCCTGGGTGCGCCCCCCTGCCTCGTGGCCCCCCTGGTGGCCCTCTGATGCCCATCTTTTTCTATATGGAGTATTTCATCGAGGAAAAAATAATAAGCAAGCTTTTGGGAAGAAACTCCGCCGCCACGAGGCGGAACCTTGGCGGAACCAATATAGGGCTCCGGTAGAGCTGTTCTGCTGGGGAAACATCCCTCCGGGAGGGGGAAATCATCGCCATCGTCATCACCAATGATCCTCTCATCGGGAGGGGGTCAATCTCCATCAACATCTTCACCAGCACCATCTCATCTCAAACCCTAGTTCATCTCTTGTATCCAATCTTTGTATCCAAACCTCAGATTGGTACCTGTGGGTTGCTAGTAGTGTTGATTACTCCTTGTAGTTGATGCTAGTTGGTTTACTTGGTGGAAGATCATATGTTCAGATCCATTATGCACATCAATACCCCTTTGATTATGAACATGAATATGCTTTGTGAGTAGTTACGTTTGTTCCTGAGGACATGGGAGAAGTCTTGCTATAAGTAGTCATGTGAATTTGGTATTCGTTCGATATTTTGATGAGATGTATGTTGTCATCCCTCTAGTGGTGTCATGTGAACGTCGACTACATGACACTTCACCATTGTTTGGGCCTAGAGGGAGGCATTGGGAAGTAATAAGTAGATGATGGGTTGCTAGAGTGATAGAAGCTTAAACCCTAGTTTATGTGTTGCTTCATAAGGGGCTGATTTGGATCCATATGTTTCATGCTATGGTTAGGTTTACCTTAATACTTCTATTGTAGTTGCGGATGCTTGCAATAGGGGTTAATCATAAGTGGGATGCTTGTCCAAGTAAGGGCAGTACCCAAGCACCGGTCCACCCACATATCAAATTATCAAAGTACCAAATGCGAATCATATGAACGTGATGAAAACTAGCTTGACGATAATTCCCATGTGTCCTCGGGAGCGCTTTCCTTTATATAAGAGTTTGTCCAGGCTTGTCCTTTGCTACAAAAAGGATTGGCCCATCTTGATGCACTTTATTTACACTTGTTACTTGCTACTCGTTACAAATTACCTTATCACAAAACTATCTGTTACCGATAATTTCAATGCTTGCAGAGAGTACCTTAATGAAAACTGCTTATCATTTCCTTCTGCTCCTCGTTGGGTTCGACACTCTTACTTATCAAAAAGGCTACAATAGATCCCCTACACTTGTGGGTCATCAAGACTCTTTTTTGGTGCCGTTGCCGGGTAGTGAAGCACCTTTGGTAGGTGGAATTTGGTAAGCAAAAATTTATATAGTGTGCTGAAATTTACTGTCACTTGTCACTATGGAACATAATCCTTTGAGGGGCTTGTTCGGGGTATCTTCACCCTGACCAGTAGAGCAAAGAGTTGCTCCTCAACCTACTGAACCTACTGAAAATGTTTACTTTGAAATTCCTTTGGGTATGATAGAGAAATTGCTAGCTATCCTTTCACAGGTGATGGAACATTACATCCCGATTTGCACCTAATCTATGTGGATGAAGTTTGTGGATTATTTAAGCTTGCAGGTATGCCCGAGGATGTTATCAAGAAGAAGGTCTTCCCTTTATCTTTGAAGGGAGATGCATTGACATGGTTGAGGCTATGTGATGATATTGGATCATGGAACTACCAACGATTGAAATCGGAATTTCATCATAAGTTTTATCCTATGCATCTTGTTCATCGTGATCGTAATTATATATATAATTTTTTGACTCGCGAAGGAGAAAGCATCGCTCAAGCTTGGGGGAGGCTTAAGTCAATGTTATATTCATGCCCCAATCATGAGCTCTCAAAAGAAATGATTATTCAAAAATTTTATGATCGGCTTTCTCTCAGTAATCGCTCCATGCTCGATACTTCTTGTACTGGATCTTTTATGATGAAGACTATTGAATTCAAATGGGATTTATTGGAAAGAATTAAACACAACTCTGAAGATTGGGACCTCAACGAAGGTAAGGAGTCAGGTATAACACCTAAGTTTGATTGTGTTAAATCTTTTATGGATACCGATGTTTTCTGTGAATTTAGCACTAAATATGGACTTGACTCTGAGATAGTAGCTTCTTTGTGTGAGTCCTTTGCTACTCATGTTGATCTCCCTAAGGAGAAGTGGTTTAAATATAATCCTCCCATTGAAGTAAAAGTAGTTGCACCTATTAAAGTTGAAGAAAAGACTATCACTTATAATGATTCTGTTGTTCTTAGTACTTATATTGAGAAACCACCTTTCCCTGTTAGAATAAAGGATCATGCTAAAGCTTCAACTATAGTCAACAAAAGTAATATTAGGACACACAAACCCCCTGAGCAAGTTAAAGTTGAACCTAAAATTGCTATGGTTAAAGATCTCTTGGCCGATAATATTGATGGGCATGTTATTTACTTCTGCAATGAAGCTGCTAGAATTGTTAGACTTGATGCTAAAAATAAATATAGACCTGTTGTAGGCATGCCTGTTATTTCTGTTAAAATAGGAGATCATTGTTATCATGGTTATGTGATATGGGTGCTAGTGCAAGTGCAATACCTCATTCCTTATACAAAGAAATTATGCATGATATTGCACCTGCTGAGATAGAAGAGATAGATGTTACAATTAAACTTGCCAATAGAGATACTATTTCACTGGTTGGGCTTGTTAGAGATGTTGAAGTCTTGTGTGGGAAGGTTAAATATCCTGCTGATTTTCTTGTTCTTGGTTCTCCGCAAGATGATGATACGTCTCCAATGTATCTACTTTTCCAAACACTTTTGCCCTTGTTTTGGACTCTAACTTGCATGATTTGAATGGAACTAACCCGGACTGACGCTGTTTTCAGCAGAATTACCATGGTGTTATTTATGTGCAGGAGCAAACGTTCTCGGAATGACCTGAAACTTCACGGAGCCACTTTTCAGAAAATAATAAAAAAAACCTGCAAAAGATGAAGGCCAGGGGCCCACCACCTTGCCACGACGGTGGGGGGCGCGCCCCCTACCTCGTGGGCCTCCTGTTGCGTCTCCGACTCCAACTCCACCTCCATATATTGAGTTTCGATGAGAAAAAAATCAGAGAGAAGAAATCATCGCGTTTTACGATACGGAGCCGCCGCCAAGCCCTAAAACCTCTCGGGAGGGCTGATCTGGAGTCCGTTCGGGGCTCCGGAGAGGGGAATCCGTCGCCATCGTCATCATCAACCATCCTCCATCACCAATTTCATGATGCTCACCGCCATGCATGAGTAATTCCATCGTAGGCTTGCTGGACGGTGATGGGTTTGATGGGATCTATCATGTAATCGAGTTAGTTTTGTTAGGGTTTGATCCCTAGTGTCCACTATGTTTTGAGATTGATGTTGCTATGACTTTGCTATGCTTAATGCTTGTCACTAGGGCCCGAGTGCCATGATTTCAGATCTGAACCTATTATGTTTTCATCAATATATGAGTGTTCTTGATCCTATCTTGCAAGTCTATAGTCACGTATTATGTGTTATGATCCATTAACCCCGAAGTGACAATAATCGGGATACTTACCGGTGATGACCGTAGTTTGAGGAGTTCATGTATTCACTATGTGTTAATGCTTTGTTTCGGTTCTCTATTAAAAGGAGGCCTTAATATCCCTTAGTTTTCATAAGGACCCCACTGCCACGGGAGGGTAGGACAAAAGATGTCATGCAAGTTCTTTTCCATAAGCACGTATGACTATATTCGGAATACATGCCTACATTATATCAATGAACTGGAGCTAGTTCTGTGTCACCCTAGGTTATGACTGTTACATGATGAACCGCATCCGACATAATTCTCTATCACCGATCCATTGCCTACGAGCTTTCCATATATTGTTCTCTGCTTATTTACTTTTCCGTTGCTATTGCTATCATCACTACAAAATACCAAAAACATCACTTTTATTACTGTTACCTTTTGCTACAGTTACCACTACTATCACATTACTTTGCTACTAAACACTTTGCTGCAGATATTAAGTTTCCAGGTGTGGTTGAATTGACAACTCAGCTGCTAATACTTGAGAGTATTCTTTGGCTCCCCTTGTGTCGAATCAATAAATTTGGGTTGAATACTTTACCCTCGAAAACTGTTGCGATCCCCTATACTTGTGGGTTATCAAGACTATTTTCTGGCGCCGTTGCCGGGGAGCATAGCTCTATTCTTTGAGTCACTTGGGATATATATCTGCTTATCATTATGAAGAACTTGAGAGATCCAAAAACTAAGATCTATCACTCAACTACGAGGGGAGGTAAGGAACTGCCATCTAGCTCTGCACTTGATTCACCTTCTGTTATGAGTAAGTTTGCGACGCCTACACCTGCTTCTGCTATTCGTTCTGATATGTCGCATGTTATTGATGATGCCACTTCTGCTATGCATGATATTTATGATGAAACTACCTCTATGTCTGATACTACTGTGCCACTTAGTGATTTTCTTGATGAACAACTTGCTAGGGCTAGAGAGATTGAAAATATTGAATCTGATGATACTGATGAAAGTGATGATGAAGAATCACTTGTTATTCCTAAGGGTTATGTCTTTGATCAAGAAGCTTCTGTAGCTATTTTAGCATGCCAAAATAGAACTAAACTCAAAAAATTATTAGCTAAATGGAGTAAGCAATCTCTAAATGCTAGAATGAAACCTGACCCTACTTTTGCTACTTCACCTATCTTTGTTACTGATAAGGATTATGCATTCTTTGTTGATACTGATATAATTACTTTGGTTGAATCTGATCCTTTTCATGGTTATGAATCTGAAACTGTTGTGGCACATCTTACTAAATTGAATGATATAGCTACCCTGTTTACTAAAGATGAGAGAACTCGTTACTTTTACATCCTCAAAATATTTCCGTTCTCATTAAAGGGCGATGCTAAGATATGGTTTAATTCTCTTGATCATGGTTGTGTGCGTAGTCCCCAGGATATGATTTACTACTTCTCTGCTAAATATTTCCCTGCTCATAAGAAACAAGCTGCTTTAAGGGATATATATAATTTTGTGCAAATTGAAAAAGAGAGGCTCCCACAAGCTTGGGGGAGGCTTCTCCAATTACTTAATGCTTTGCCTGATCATCCTCTTAAGAAAAATGAAATACTTGATATCTTTTATAATGGACTAACCGATGCCTCCAGAGATTACCTGGATAGTTGTGTTGGTTCTGTTTTGAGGGAAAGAACACCAGATGAAGCTGAAATTCTATTGAATAATATGTTGACAAATGAAAATAATTGGACACCTCCGGAGCCAATTCCCGAGCCAATTCCTAAACCAACTCCGAAGAAGAGGGGTATTCTATTTCTCAGTCCTGAAGATATGCAAGAGGCAAAGAAATCTATGAAAGAAGAAGGTATTAAAGCTGAAGATGTTAAGAATTTACCTCCTATTGAAGAAATACATGGTCTTAATGAAGCGCCTGTTGCAGAAACATATAATCTTAATCCTTTACCTATTGAAGAAACTCGTGGTCTTGATAACCCAACACAGGTAGTGAAGGTAAATTCTCTCTATAGATATGATAAAGCTGTAATCCCATTTACTAAAATCGCTAGCCCATGCTTAGATGAGTTTGATAAATTTATGGCTAAGCAAGAAGACTTTAATGCTTATTTTGGTAGATAATTAAAATACAATTCAAATATGCTTGGACACTTGGGTGATTATATGGCTAATATTAGAGGTGAACTTAAACTTGTTAGCAAACATGCTTCTATGGTTACCACTCAAGTAGAACAAGTACTTAAAGCTCAAAAGAATTGCTCAATGAGATGAATAGTAAGAAAAATAATTATGCTATTAAAGTGGCTACTAGAACTGGTAGAATGCCTCGGGAACCTTTGTATCCTAAAAGCCACCCTAAGAGAATTGAGCAAGATTCTCAGAGAAATAATATTGATGCACCTAGTTCTTCTAAAAGGAAGAAAAAGAAAAATGATAGAACTGTGCAAACTTCTAGTGAACCTATTGCTGAACCACCTGCTAATCCAAATGTAATATCTATGTCTGATGCTGAAACACAATTTGGCAATGAACGTGAACCTAATGAAAATGTTAATGATGATGTTCATAATGATACTCAACCTAGTAATGATAATGATGTAGAAATTGAACCTGCTGTTGATCTTGATAACCCACAATCAAAGAATGAACGTATGATAAGAAAGACTTTGTTTCTAGGAAGCATGGTAAAGAAAGAGAGCCTTGGGTTTAGAAACCCATGCCTTTTCCTCCCAAACCATCCAAGAAAAAGGATGATGAGGATTTTGAGCGCTTTGCTGAAATTATTAGACCTATCTTTTTGCGTATGTGATTAACTGATATGCTCAAAACCAATCCTTATGCTAAGTATATGAAAGATATCATTACAAATAAAAGAAAGATACCGGAAGCTGAAATTTCCACCATGCTTGCTAATTATACTTTTAAGGGTGGAATACCAAAGAAACTTGGAGATCTAGGAGTACCAACTATACCATGCTCTATTAAAAGAAACTATGTTAAAACTGCTTTATGTGATCTTGGAGCCGGTGTTAGTGTTATGCCTCTCTCTTTATATCGTAGACTTGATTTGAATAAGTTGACACCTACTGAAATATCTTTGCAAATGGCTGATAAATCAACTACTATACTGTCGGTATTTGTGAGGATGTGCCTGTTGTAGTTGCAAACGTTACTATTTTAACAGACTTTGTTATTCTTGATATTCCCGAGGACGATAGTATGTCTATTATTCTTGGAAGACCCTTTTTGAATACTGCAGGGGCTGTTATTGATTGCACTAAAGGCAATGTCACTTTTCATGTTAATGGTAATGTCACAGCCCTAGCTTCAGCCTTGTTGTGGTCTAGTCTTGGTTGTTGCATCATGTTTAAATTTTCTTAAACCTGAAATGGGGATTGACCAAACCCTAGCATCAGAAAGAATTCAACTAGGTTCAAATAAAAATATTTTCAATGAACCCAAAATGCATTCCCAAAAATGTTCATCAATTTTGGATTGGTCTTGAACCTCTGCCAAATATTGCACATTTTTCTAGGTCCATTGGGGGTCACTGAATTAAATCATATAGTATTTGCATTTGGGCATTTAAATCCTATAAAATATATTAAATGCCCAAATAATCACAAACTGAAATGTTTACTGTTGGAAATATTCCAAACAGTGGCCATAGTCAGTTGCATGATTTTTGGAAATGCTCTGGCATTTTTAATAAAGCCAAACACAATTACAGAAAATAGAAAAACAGAAATAAAAGAGAGAGAGAGTTACCTGGCTTACCTGTCGCAGCCCAGCTGGCCAGCCCACCTGGCGGCCTAGCCCACCACCTCCTCCTCCCCTATTGTCTTCCTCCTCTGCCAGGGGGACGAGCGCGTGCCCGACGCGCGCGCGCACATGCGAGGCCACCTCCTGCTTACCTCCTCGCCGCTGGAGGCACCCAAAGGCGCCATGCACTCCCCCTCGCCCTCCTCGACCGCTTGCTCGTCCCCATCCCCTCCCTGACTCTCTCTCCCGTGACAGTCCGGACGCACCGTGACCGCAAACGAGAACCACCGCGGCCAGAGCTACCCGCTCGCCCCGCCGTCATTGCCACGAGCTCTGCGACATCGTCCTCGTCTTCTCCACCGAGCCAGGCAAGCCAGGACGCACCGTAGCGTCCTCATCGCGCTCACCTTCAACCTCGGGCGCCGCCGATCGCCGTCGCCGATTCGTCATCCACAGCCTGTCCCCGAGCTCGCCAGCTGCACCAACAGAACCGCAGTGAGCTCATGCCCGTTTCCCCCTGTTCTTCTCGCTGTTCGTGTGTCGTAGCCGGGTTAACCATCGAGGCCGAAAGCTTCTCGCCGCCGGCCATGGCGTAGCCGTGGTCACAGCCGCGGCGGCTCGTGTTTGAGAATGCTCACGTGCTCTGCATGTTCCCAGGAGGCCGCAACTCCCATCAGTTCCTCCTCCCGCGCACCGCAGCACCGTGCCCGCACGCACCCGAACTCCGGCCGCCGCCTAGCTCGCTGCTGCCATCGCCTTAGACCACCGCAGCTCCCCCTGGTTGCTCCATCAGATGCGCGCAAGCGCCAGCAACCCGTAGCCGCAAACCGCTCGTCAATCCATGCCCTATAGCGCGAACCCGAAGCCCTCTGCCGTGCTGCGTGCTCGCCGGCGACCATCCCCGGCGGCAGCCGACGTGGCACCGTCATTAGTACTAATGACGGGGCTAACTAACCTCCTCCGTCACTGACAAATGGGACCACACCCTTAATTAATCACAGGCTTATCCCCCTGCTTAGATTAAGCTAATGCCCGTGGCCCACTGGTCAGTTTGACCTTGCCACCTCAGCGTTGACCTGGCCCCACCGGTCAGCCTCTGCTGCTGACCCTATTACACTGACATGTGGGACCCACAGGTCAGGTTTGACCTGGACCGACACCTGTTGACTGCGGACGTCACCCTGACACAGTGCTGACGCAATAATGTAATTTCTGGATTATAAACAATTCTGGAAATCCCTGAAATTGCTTTAAACTTCAAAAATTCATAGTAATTCAACCGTAGCTCCAAATCAAATAATTTATATATGAAAAATTATCAAAAAAATTCAAGGAATCCATCTGTACCATTTTCATGCATGTTTGAACAATGTTTGTCCTCTGTTTTGGACAAAAAATAAAGGGCATTTAAATAATCATATATGGAGTTGGAATTTGAATCATGTATTCAAACCAACTTCATTTAAATCATAGGTAGATGCATTAGCTCAAATCACAGCATATTGCCATGTCATGATCATGCATCATATTGTGGCATTGCATTGATTGTGTTCTTTCTCAGTTGCCGGTGTTTGTCCCCTCTCGATAGACGTGTACCGACGACGAGAACGATGACACCGATGAAGTGTGTTCCTCTTCAGAAGTGTCAGGCAAGCAAAACCCCCTTGGTCATTCCGATACAATCCCACTCTCTCGCTCCTGCTCTCTTTTACTGCATTAGGACAACAACGTTTCAACTATTACATGTTGCGGTAGTTCAACCCCTTTCCTCTGCATGACCTGTCATTGCCACGGTAAATAGATGAAACCCACTAGCATGAGTAGGAATTGTTTGAGCCCTGATGTGCCTACTCATTCATGCTTGTTGTCATGCCTGCTACTGCTTAGAGTTGAGTCAGGTCTGATTCATCGGGAATGAATTGGAACGTGGTGAACATGTCCTACCGTTGAGAGCTAAGTGTGTGAACATAATTTGGTAAAGGTAGCGGTGAGAGGCCATGTAGGAGTACATGGTGGGTTGTCTCATTGCAGCCATTCTCAGGAACTGAGTTTTGTGTTTGTGATCCATGAACAGTTACTACCACACATTGGGTTCCGGTAACTCAACCTCTCTCGACTTATTAATCCACTCGATCTCTGTCCAGGAGTTGCAACTAGTTTCTGGTGTTTGTAGGTAGTGTTAGTAGTCTACCAAGTGGCACCCGATACAGGTGGGCTTGGGACAGACTAGGCACAGTGGCCCGGTGTACCAAGTGGCACCCGGATGGTGGGCTTGGGAACCCTGTACACATCGTTTGGGGCCGTGAGCGACACCCCGGCCGGATCTCCTTGCGGATGGAACCCGAATAGGCGATAAACCTGGACGAGAGACTTGTGTGGTTAGTCAGGTCGTGGCCGACACCCTCGCCAGGCTTCCGCTTGAAGGTTGCCGAGATACATGATGTGTACATGGTGATAACTGGTGAGAGCATGTGTGAAGAAGTACACCCCTGCAGGGTTATCATTATCTATTCGAATAGCCAGATTCCTCGGATATGGAAACTTGGACCCCTTGCATAGTTCATAGACAAGTGAAAGTGGATACTCTAAAATGCGCAAGATAAGCGTGAGTGCTATGGATGGCGTTTTCGTAGGTTGACGGGAGCGGATCCATAGTGGTGTATTGATATGTGAATATGTGGACTCGTGTGCGCCACCTCAAAAGAGTTACTTGCAGTCGTAGTTCAGGTTAGCCACTGAGTCAAAGCTGGCTTGCTGCAGTCAAACTCCACCACCCCCTTTGTTGATACTGATGCATATGTAGCTAGTTCTGATGTAAGTCTTGCTAGGTACATTTGTACTCATGTTTGCCTATTCTATGTTTTGCAGAGAGACGTCAGTCTCGCTAGTAGTTCCGTGTGGACTTCGACGTTTAGCTTGATACCTCAGCTACGATCTTGTGCCTCAGCAGGATCTGGTAGATAGTCAGGCTTCTCAGCCTTTTTCATTTGTAGATGTCTGTACTCAGACAAGTTAAGCTTCCGCATGTGCTTGTTGCTTGTATGCTCTGTATGTTGGGTCATGAGACCCATGTTTGTAATTTCTGGCTCTTCGGAGTCTAATGAATAAATACTTTGAGTCGTAGAGTTTTGTTGTGATGCCATGTTGTATTTACACATATCGAGCATATTGTGTGTATGATTGAAATGCTTGGTATGTGTGGGATCCGACAACCTAGTTGTTTATCCTTGGTAGCCTCTCTTACGGGGAAACGTAGTCTTGTGCTTCCATGAGCCATAGTAGTCCGCTACAGCCCGGTTCACCGGAGTCCTGCTAGCCCAACACTATTGCTCCGGAACACTTGACTGGCCGGCATGTGATTCACTTCGTTCCTGTGTCTGTCCCTTTGGCGAAATGTCACGCGGTGACATCCGGAGTCCTGCCTAGCCTGCTACAGCCCGGTTCACCGGAGTCCTGTTAGCCCAGTGCTACAGCCCGGATTCGCACGCTGCTGACCGACATGCTCGATGTTGATTCATGTATGCCTGTCCCCGTAAGTTAGTGCCACTTTGGGTTCACAACTAGTCATGTCGGCCCAGGTTCTCTGTTATATGAATGCTAGCGACACTATCATATACGTGAGCCAAAAGGCGTAAACGGTCCCGGGACATGGTAAGGCGACACCCATGGGAATACCATGCGTGAGGCCGCAAAGTGATATGAGGTGTTATCGGCTAGATCGATGTGACTTGGAATTGGGGTCCTGACAGCTTTGGTATCAGAGCCTGACTGCCTGTAGGATTACCAAGCCAAGCTGGTCGAAGTCGTGTCTAGAAATGCTTTAGTTATATAAGGGAATTGATTGTGGAAGGGAACGTAAGGCTCTTTTTACTCCTTATCCTCATGACCTTCTGATCTGAGTCATCTTATCTTTTCTATGGGGTTAAGAACTAGGCTTCTCTTCTATCTATCAGGATGACGAGTTACTAATCCATAGACTTATATGATTGATGGTTTCAGGCCTTAGTTCAGTTCCTACTACTTCTGTGTATCGTCAGTGGGTCTCGGACCTTGATATTGTGATGTTGAGTAGTTATGCCACCATTTTGCAGGATGTCTCAAATCATTTTGAGCATTTACAGCCGTTATGCTGTCCGAGTCATCCCAGGTTTCTAAATAGTCTGATGCATTTGCAAATCCTTTCTTTCCATTCCCGATGTGTTGAGGTACTTCATTGCCTCGATATATATGTTGGAACTATTTTTGTGATGCTAGGGTATCTTAGAGTACCACCCAGTAATCTAGCAATGCTTTATATTCCCAGTGTGATGATTCTGGCCACCATTCTTGAGAGCATCCCGCGATGCTACTTAGTAGTAGGTATTCTACTCTTGGGTTATTGACCCAAGATTCACTCTACTTACCTCGTGTTGCTCATACCTTTAGGATATTAGTAACCTTTGCGATAGTCTTTGAGGTTCGTGATCTATCATTCTTCCTAATAGCAGAACCATTATGGCAGAAACTCGTTAAGCCGATGATCACAACAAGAGTGCTCTTGATGAGTTCTCCATTCAAAATTGTGAATCTGCCAGTCCTTCCTCTTCTGCATGGGTTATCCGGAAGAAAAATGTTGAGCTTTGCTCGACATACTAACCTATGCATCCATAACTCAGAAAATCATATGTTCCTTGAGTTGTCCCTCATTAGTTGTTTTCTAACCTCCGACTATCAATTTGTAGTCAGGAGTAGTCGTGCTTTCGGGTTATCGATGCCTATTATTCTTGTGGTCCGTCAAGCCATTCTATTCCGGAATGACTAGGAGAAAACAAACTCCAGCACCTCATCCATTTCTTGGACTAGTCAAAGTAGTTGTATTTCACAGATCAAAATGCCAATCCAGCTTTTGCTCTGTTCTACCTTGGAGTGTTACCATCTTATGTCAAGAATGTCATGAGAATTGCACCACCTCTTATGAATTCTTGACGCAGTGATACTTCTCTCCATCATTATTCATTCCTCGGTCCCGTGTTGTTGTAACCGAAATGCCGACAAGTGAATTGTGATGTGTAAAATCAATACTCCGAGCAACTCGTTGCTTTGTAGTAAATGGACAATATTCTCATTCTTAGAGTGTTGATTATTAAATCATCATCCTAAGATTGATCGTGCTACCTAGTCCTTATTTCTGGTGCACTCTTCGATACATGAGTTGGGATTGTGTCAATCCCTCACTCTTTCGATCATATCGTCTTGCCCTGAAAAGCAAGATTGTTCTCGAGCTTAGAGTCATATCGGTGGTTCGTGATTTTCCGGATATATTCACGGAAGTATCACCAGGTCATCCCCTGACCGATATGGTGAGTTCGTGATCAAGTTGGTTTACCAATAAACCACTCTTTCTCCAAGAACCCGTGTTGGATACCCCTGAGCTAGTTGGTTAAGCTAAACAACAGCTTGGAGAGTTGGAAGATAAAAGCTTGTCTGACTTAGCTCATGTTAAGGGATATCTTTGTGTGTGTGTGTGTTGAAGAAAGATGATGTCTCCATCGATTGGTCCTCGTGATTAGTTGTTGGATCTATTATCTTGTCCAAACCTTGATTTGAGTATGGGCTATCATCAAATCAAATCAGAACCAACGATATTCGTAATGTTGTCTTACTCGTGGTTGTTTCCTCGAGCATACACCATTATATTCTTTGGGTCTGACCAATACTATCACATTGTTCACATAATGGTGGAAGTCCATTGATATGGAAATTCCGATGAGTTGTTGTTGAGCCCATCAGCAACATCTTGTCTCCCCCATGATTCGTTTTGAACATTGAGCCAGTGTTGGAAACTTTGAAAGCATTTCTTCATGGTAGCTCATGAAGCATATGCTCGGATGAAAGAAGTAACTTCCTCTAATACATGTGCATTGAAGCAAGTTGCCTTCGTGAATTCGAGAAATTCAATGTTGTTTCCTTTGGAATCATCCCAAGTCAGCCATGCACGTGCAAAGTATTCTGTGGTATGTTAGACTGATCATCTTCATTCCATATGAATTCCGTAGCACACTAAGCCACTGATTGATTTGTTCAAGGAGAAGAAGTTCCTTCTTAAGAGCTAATCCGGACTTATGCAAGGACTTTGATATCCTCAATGATGGTTCCTGACCTAAAATTTGGTAGTGTTTATTATAAGACTACTATGTGGTCATGCTTGTCTTGGACAGCGTGTTCACATGTTTGTAGCAGGACCAGCTCATGTTTTGGAGCTTACTATCGTAGTTCCTTTCCCCGAGAATCTCGCAACGTCATATCGTCAAATTGTGTTGCAAACTTTCATTTTTCTTTCTAGACTTGATGAGTCTGGAATATCCTGACACCAAACAGATCTGAATCTCAGGCAGATATGATGGTTGGAACACACTCCAAGGATTTATGGAACTGAGAACACACCAGGGGGGTCAACCACCTGCCCACGAGGGTGGAGGGCGTGCCCACCCCTCTAGGGCGCGCCCCCTGCCTCGTGGGCCCACGGTGGCCCTCCTCCACTTATTCCTGCACCCACACACTTCATCTTCCTCCCACAAACACGAATATCCAGCTCAAACCCGAGTCCAAGCTCGTTTTGCTGTCATTTTCGACCTCCTTGCTCAAAGCACCTCTCACAAAACTGCTTGGGAAGATTGTTCCTTGGTATGTGACTCCTCCATTGGTCCAATTAGTTTTTTGTTCTAGTGCTTTATTCATTGCAAATTTTTGTTGCTTAGGTGACCCTGTTCTTGAGCTTGCATGTCAAATTTATATAGTCAAAAGTAGTTTTGATGCTTGATATAGGCCCTAGGCACTTGTAGGAGTAGTTGCTATCAATATTATTGAGTTTGGGTTACTTTTATTTTGAAGTTACTAAAATTTTAAGAATTTTTCGGAAATTGATGAGGAGACTTTTGAGGGGCTCATCGAGCCAATGCTCGAAGGAAAAGGCACCGAAGCCTAAGTATAATCTGCCTCGCACCGCAGAGGTTCGGGCGGGTGAATGGCCTTCCGAGGATTTATTGAGAGCGGCCGGGATTTATGAAGATTTTCATGAATTGGCTCATAATGCAGGCCTCACCGCTTTCCTCCACGACCAATGCGATTAGTATCTCTTACTCACAAATACCTTTGTGCAAAACTTTCATTTTCATTCTAGGAACTCACCACCTACGGTGGAGTATCATTTATATGATGAGCATAAGGAGATGTCACTTTATGATTTTTGTCGGATTTGTTTAGTCCCTTTTAAGGGAAAGACAGAAGAACCACATCGTGATGATGTGGAGGGATTTATTGATACTATCACTGTAGGGGAAACAAGGAAGGTTTCCGATGCACGAATCACTAGCATACATTTTCCGGTTTTACGTTACTTTGCATTATTTGCTAGTCGTTGCTTAATTGGTCGCGGAAACTGTGGAAACCTTAGTATCCCTCATATTATTATTTTGCTCCAAGGTTTATACAGTGATAACACTTTTAGTATGAGCGGTATTATTGCTAAACGGTTAAGTCTGAACCGTACAAAGGGCCCCATCTTTGGAGGCATCTATGCTTCACGCCTAGCTGCACATTTTAACATACCTATTAGGCATGCTGAGAAGGAAGAAAAAGTGCTGCCTCGTGTTTATCTAGATTATAAAAGTATGGTGGCACATGATTTTATTATTAATAATGGGGAACGAGAGCTTAAATATCAATTGTTCTTTAATAAACATCATCCTGAGACTATTACCCTGCCTGCTCCTTCTTTGTTTGATTTATCTGTAGGCATGTACCTTGTTTCGTTGAAGGCTATTCACGCCTACTGGAACCCTGCACCAGCTGAGGAGCCAGAGCCGGAACCACAAATTGATCCTTCACGACAGTCTAATTATCAGTGGGATCCGGAGATGATTGTCAGCCAGTGGCAATCGGAGCCTTCCTCTTCTTCATCGCAGTACAACCCCAACTATTATTATGGATATCCGCCAGGCCAGCCGTGTCCATAGACCAACTTAGGCCAAAAGCCTAAGCTTGGGGGAGTACGTCTTTCCCACCAACATTACATTTATGTTCACACACTTATTGCTAGATGTCGGTGCTCATACTTTTTCATTGTATCATCCATGCTAGTTTATTTTCCTTTTTATGCTTTCTTCTTGTGTGTTTAATAAACCTTAAGAAAAACAAAAAAAATTAGTTGTAGCTTTTAGTTAGTTTAATTTCCATGCTTGTAGTAGTAATTAAAAAGAAAACCCAAAAAGATTTCCTGTTCTTCTTTTGCTTGTTGGGAGCTTTCCCGTGTAAATAGTTTTATTTCTTTTCTTTTCTTTGGGAGTCGATAGGAGAAGAGCATAATTAAATTGTTGAAATGGGTCTTATATGCATTATTGTTTATATGACAAAAGAGCCCATATTGCCTTATCTTCTCCTGTTTATTGAATGCTTGCAGATTCTAGCTTAGTCCAATGCATGCGCACTATTATTATTATTCACATCGTTCAGTCGTGCAAGTGAAAGGCAATTATGATGATATATGATGGACTGACTGAGATGAGAAAAGCTGGTATGAACTCGACCTCTTTTGTTTTTGTAAATATGATTAGTTCATCGTTCCTGATTCAGCCTTATGAATAAACATGTTTGCAATGACAACTAGAGATCATAGTTTCTTATGCCATGCTTGATTAGCTATGAGTTATAATGGTTTACCTTGCGTGCCAACATGCTATTAAAATGGTTATGATGTGGTATGACAGGGTGGTATCCTCCTCTGAATGATTTAAGTGACTCGACTTGGAACATGTTCATGCATGTAGTTGAAACAAAATCAACATAGCCTTCACGATATTTATGTTCATGGTGGATTATATCCTACTCATGCTTGCATTCATTGTTGATTAATTTTAATGCATGTTCATGACTGTTGTCGCTCTCTAGCTGGTCGCGTCCCAGTCTTTTGCTAGCCTTCACCTGTACTAAGTGGGAATACTGCTTGTGCATCCAATCCCTTAAACCCCAAAGTTATTCCACATGAGTCCACTATACCTATCTATAAACGGTATCTACCTGCCGTTCCAAGTAAATTTGTATGTGCCAAACTCTAAACCTTCAAATAAATATCCTGTTTTGTATGCTTGAATAGCTCATGTATCAACTAGGGTTGTCTGTATCTTCCATGTTAGGCGGGTTATTCTCAAGAGGAGTGGACTCCGCTCCTCACTCACGAGATAAATGGCTGGTCACCGGGATGCCCAGTCCCATGCTTTATGAAAACTAAATCAAAATAATTGCAAACAAAACTCCCCCTAGGACTCTTGTTAGTTGGAGGCACTCGTTGTTTCAAGCAAGCCATGGATTGATGCTTGTTGGTGGAAATGGGAGTATAAACTTTACCATTCTGTTTGGGAATCACCTATAATGTGTGTAGCATGGAAGATATCGCCATCTCTTGGTTGTTATGTTGACAATGAAAGTATACCGCTCAAAATATTATTCACCTCTGTTTCAAAACCGAGCTCTGGCACCTCTACAAATCCCTGCTTCCCTCTGCGAAGGGCCTATCTATTTACTTTTATGCTGAGTCATCATCCTCTTATTAAAAAGCACCAGTTGGAGAGCACCGCTGTCATTTGCATTCATTACTGTTAGTTTACATTGAGTATGACTTGACTGGATCTCTTTTACCATGAATTACAATGTCTAGTCAGTTCTTGGTCTTTAAAGGTGCTCTGCATTTATGTTTTGCGGTCTCAGAAAGGGCTAGCGAGATACCACCTTGTTATATCATATTATCATTGTTTTGAGAAAGTGTTGTCATCCGAGATTTATTATTATGCCTCGCTAGTTGATTATGCTATTGATATGAGTAAACTCGAGACCTATGCGTTATTGCAAATGTGGTTAGTTATAATCTTTGCTGAAGACTTGAATGCTGGCTTTACATATTTACAACAACAAGAGCAAACAGAGTTTGTAAAAGTTTTTCTTTATCACTTTCAGTTTGTCAACTGAATTGCTTGAGGACAAGCAAAGGTTTAAGCTTGGGGGAGTTGATACGTCTCCAACGTATCTACTTTTCCAAACACTTTTGCCCATGTTTTAGACTCTAACTTGCATGATTTGAATGGAACTAACCCGGACTGACGCTGTTTTCAGCAGAATTACCATGGTGTTATTTATGTGCAGGAGCAAACGTTCTCGGAATGACCTGAAACTTCACGGAGCCACTTTTCAGAAAATAAGAAAAATACCTGCAAAAGATGAAGGCCAGGGGCCCACCACCTTGCCACGAGGGTGGGGGGCGCTCCTGCCCCCTAGGGCGCGCCCCTACCTCGTGGGCCGCCTGTTGCATCTCCGACTCCAACTCCACCTCCATATATTGAGTTTCGATGAGAAAAAAATCAGAGAGAAGAAATCATCGCGTTTTACAATAGGGAGCCGCCGCCAAGCCCTAAAACCTCTCGGGAGGGCTGA
The DNA here is from genome assembly GCF_003073215.2 of Triticum urartu. Lineage (NCBI taxonomy): Eukaryota > Viridiplantae > Streptophyta > Magnoliopsida > Poales > Poaceae > Triticum > Triticum urartu. Next base: position 656,652,409 of record NC_053028.1, on the reverse strand, counting down.
TCTGGAGTCCGTTCGGGGCTCCGGAGAGGGGAATCCGTTGCCATCGTCATCATCAACCATCCTCCATCACCAATTTCATGATGCTCACCGCCGTGCGTGAGTAATTGCATCGTAGGCTTGCTGGACGGTGATGGGTTGGATGGGATCTATCATGTAATCGAGTTAGTTTTGTTAGGGTTTGATCCCTAGTGTCCACTATGTTCTGAGATTGATGTTGCTATGACTTTGCTATGCTTAATGCTTGTCACTAGGGCCCGAGTGCCATGATTTCAGATCTGAACCTATTATGTTTTCATCAATATATGAGTGTTCTTAATCCTATCTTGCAAATCTATAGTCACCTATTATGTGTTATGATCCGTTAACCCTGAAGTGACAATAATCGGGATACTTACCGGTGATGACCGTAGTTTGAGGAGTTCATGTATTCACTACGTGTTAATGCTTTGTTCCGGTTCTCTATTAAAAGGAGGCCTTAATATCCCTTAGTTTCCGTAAGGACCCCGCTGCCACGGGAGGGTAGGACAAAAGATTTCATGCAAGTTCTTTTCCATAAGCACGTATGACTATATTCGGAATACATGCCTACGTTATATCAATGAATTGGAGCTAGTTCTGTGTCACCCTAGGTTATGACTGTTACATGATGAACCGCATCCGGCATAATTCTCTATCACCGATCCATTGCCTACGAGCTTTCCATATATTGTTCTCCGCTTATTTACTTTTCCATTGCTATTTCTATCATCACTACAAAATACCAGAAACATCACTTTTATTACGGTTACCTTTTGCTACCGTTACCACTACTATCATATTACTTTGCTACTAAACACTTTGCTGCAGATATTAAGTTTCCAGGTGTGGTTGAATTGACAACTCAGCTGCTAATACTTGAGAGTATTCTTTGGCTCCCCTTGTGTCGAATCAATAAATTTGGGTTGAATACTGTACCCTCGAAAACTGTTGCGATCCCCTATACTTGTGGGTTATCAGATGACTTTTGTCCCATTATATTTGGTAGACCCTTCTTGAATACTGTTAATGCTAAGATAGACTGCAATAAGGATATTGTTTCTGTTGGTTTAGGGGATATGTCTCATGTGTTTAATTTTGCTAAGTTTCATAGACAACCCCATGATAAAGAATGGCCTAGTAAAGATGAAATTATTGGTCTTTCTTCTATTGACATGCCCCCTACTGATCCTTCAGAACAATATTTGCTAGACCATGAAAATCATATGTTTATGAATGAAAGAAGGGAAATAGATGAAGTATTCTTTAAACATGGACCTATTCTGAAACACAACTTGCCTGTTGAAATCCTAGGGGATCCTCCTCCACCCAAGGGCGATCCCGTGTTTGAGCTTAAACCATTGCCTGATATTCTTAAATATGCTTATCTTGATGAAAATAAGATATATCTTGTTATTATTAGTGCTAACCTTTCAGAGCATGAAGAAGAGAAATTATTGAAAACTCTAAAGAAGCACCATGCTACTATTGGATATACTCTTGATGATCTTAAGGGCATTAGTCCCACTCTATGTCAACACAAAATAAATTTGGAGAAAGACGCCAAACCAGTTATTGATCACCAACGACGGCTAAATCCTAAGATGAAAGAAGTGGTAAGAAAAGAAATACTAAAGCTCCTTGAAGCAGGTATAATTTATCCCATTGCTGATAGTCAGTGGGTAAGCCCTGTCCATTGTGTCCCTAAGAAGGGAGGTATTACTGTTGTTCCTAATGATAAAGATGAATTGATTCCGCAAAGAATTATTACGGGTCATAGGATGGTGATTGATTTTCGCAAATTAAATAAAGCTACTAAAAAAGATCATTACCCTTTGCCTTTCATTGATCAAATGCTAGAAAGATTATCCAAACATACACATTTTTGCTTTCTAGATGGTTACTCTGGTTTCTCTCAAATACCAGTGTCAGCTGATGATCAAGAAAAGACTACTTTTACTTTCCCTTTCGGTACCTTTGCTTATATACATATGCCTTTTGTTTTATATAATGCACCTGCTACCTTTCAAAGATGCCTGATGGCTATATTCTCTGACTTCTGTGAAAATATTTGTGAAGTTTTCATGGATGATTTCTCTGTTTATGGATCCTCTTTTGATGACTGCTTAAGCAACCTTGATCGAGTTTTGCACAGATGTGAAGAAACTAACCTTGTCTTGAATTGGGAGAAGTGCCACTTTATGGTTAATGAAGGTATTGTCTTGGGCATAAAATTTCTGAAAGAGGTATTGAAGTTGACAAAGCTAAAGTTGATGCTATTGAAAAGATGCCGTGTCCCAAGGACATCAAAGGTATAAGAAGTTTCCTTGGTCATGCCGATTTTTATAGGAGGTTCATTAAGGACTTCTCAAAAATTTCCCAGCCTCTGACTAACGTATTACAAAAAGATATCCCTTTAGTCTTTGATGATGATTGTGTAGAAGGATTTGAAATACTTAAGAAAGCCTTGATTTATGCACCTATTGTTCAGCCTCCTGATTGGAATTTACCCTTTGAAATCATGTGTGATGCTAGTGACTATGCTGTAGGTGTTGTTCTAGGACAAAGAGTTGATAAAAAATTAAATGTTATTCAATATGCTAGTAAAACTCTAGACAATGCCCAGAGAGATTATACTACTACTGAAAAGGAATTATTAGCAATTGTATTTTCTTGTGATAAGTTCAGACCTTATATTGTTGATTCTAAAGTAACTATTCACACTGATCATGCTGCTATTAAATATCTTATGGAAAAAAGATGCTAAACCTAGACTTATTAGATGGGTTCTCCTTCTACAAGAATTTGATTTGCATATTATTGATAGAAAGGGAGCTGAGAATCCCGTTGCAGACAACTTGTCTAGGTTAGAGAATGTTTTTGATGACCCACTACCTATTGATGATAGCTTTCCAGATGAACAATTAGCTGTCATAAATGCTTCTCGCACTGCTCCATGGTATGTTGATTATGCTAATTACATTGTTGCTAAATTTATACCACCTAGTTTCACATACCAGCAAAAAAAAGTTTTTCTTGATTTAAGACATTACTTCTGGGATGACCCACACCTTTATAAAGAAGAAGTAGATGGTGTTATTAGACGGTGTATACCTGAGCATGAACAGGAATAGATCCTATGCAAGTGTCACTCCGAAGCTTATGGAGGACACCATGCTGGAGATAGAACTGCACATAAGGTATTGCAATCCAGTTTTTATTGGCCTACTCTCTTCAAGGATGCCCGTAAGTTTGTCTTGTCTTGTGATGAATGTCAAAGAATTGATAATATTAGTAGACGTCAAGAAATGCCTATGAATTATTCACTCGTTATTGAACCATTTGATGTTTGGGGCTTCGATTATATGGGACCGTTTCCTTCCTATAAGGGATACACACATATTTTAGTTGATGTTGATTACGTTACTAAGTGGGTAGAAGCTATTCCAACTAGTAGTGCTGATCATAACACCACTATTAAGATGCTTAAAGAAGTTATTTTTCCGAGGTTTGGAGTCCCTAGATACTTAATGATTGATGGTGGTTCACATTTTATTCATGGTGCCTTTCGTAAAATGCTTGCTAAGTATGATGTTAATCATATAACTGCATCTCCTTATCACCCACAGTATAGTGGTCAACTAGAATTGAGTAATAGAGAGCTTAAATTAATTTTGCAAAAGACTGTTAATAGATTTAGAAAGAATTGGTCCAAGAAACTTGATGATGCATTATGGGCCTATAGAACTGCATATAAAAATCCTATGGGTATGTCTCCATATAAATTGATTTATGGTAAAGCATGTCACTTACCTCTCGAACTAGAACATAAGACATATTGGGCTATTAAAGAGCTCAACTATGACTTCAAACTTGCTGGTGAGAAGAGGCCTTTTGACATTAGCTCACTTGATGAATGGAGAACCCATGCTTATGAGAATGCCGAACTGTTTAAAGAAAAAGTTAAAAGATGGCATGATAAAAGGATACAAAAACGTGAGTTTAATGTAGGTGATTATGTATTGCTATACAACTCTCGCTTAAGATTTTTTGCAGGAAAACTCCTCTCAAAATGGGAAGGTCCTTACGACATCGAGGAGGACTATCGTTCTGGTGCCATAAAAATCAACAACTTTGTAGGCACAAATCCGACGGTGGTAAACGGTCAAAGAATCAAACATTATATGTCAGGTAATCCTATAAATGTTGAAACTAATGTTATTGAAACCGTAACCCCGGAGGAATACATAAGGGACACTTTCCAGAACGTTTCAGACTCCGAAAAGGAATAGGTACGTGGTACGGTAAGTAAACCGACTACAAAACAGTTACAATAGCAATTTTTCTTCGTTTTGGAATATTTAAGAAAATAGGAAAATAAGAAGTGGTCCGGGAAGGACACGAGGCTTCCACGAGGGTGGAGGGCGCGCCCTACCCCCCTGGGCGTGCCCCTGCCTCGTGGGCACCTCTTGTGCTCTCCGGACTTCGTTTTCTTGGACGATACTTCTTTTGGTCGGTAAAAATTCATTATATAATCTCCCAAAGGTTTTGACCACCGTATCACACAAATATCCTCTGTTTTTGTTTCGAGATGTTTCTGCTGCAGATTAGAGCAATATGTCATCCCAAGATTCGGAGGGAGAAAGCTATGTGCCTGATTACCTTGCAGATCATAAGGTCTATGGGGACTTGGAGCATTGTGGTTGGACCATGGAGGAAGAAGAAGACTATGAGCCTAAAGGAAAGGAGGAGACGAGCTCGGATGAAGATGAAGTCCCATTACCTCAACCTGGGGACATGCATGTGGAGTTCAAAAAGTCAAGCCTCCCCAATAGAGCAAAGAAACCTAAGATCGAGTGTATCCCTTTTCGTCTCTTGCAGGAGAACAAACAAGAACTATGCAAAAAGGTACTAAGCCTTGAGCGGGAGATCGAGGACCTAAAGGAGCAGAATTCTGTTCTCAAGCGCAAATTAAGGAAGAAGCGCACATCATCAACAACTCCATCTCCTTCACCGAGGAAGGAAACATAAACACATGGGTATGGGCACTCGCCTTGGCAACTTCCAAGCTTGGGGGAGTGCCCCGGTATCGTATCACCATCACTTTTATCTTTACCGTTTTTCTTAGTTCGATCATTTTGATAATATCTTGATCTAGTAGAATAAAGTTTTAGTATGATCTAGTTGTGAGTTTTGCTTTATGATCTTATTATGTAATCGAGTCCATGAGCTATATATATTATAAATATTAGTGTTGAGTCAAGGGCTTGATTATTTTGCTATGATCTTGAGGGAATAAAATAAAAGAGAAGAAATAGACAGAAATAAAGAGATCATAAGGATCTTATGGAGAGTAATGACTTCACATATAAGAGTATGATGATAAAAGTTGTTGAGAGTTGACAAACATAGTTTTGGTCATTGATGAAGCTATGTACCTAGGGTAGGGTCATGGATCTATCCAACATACCCTCCCCAAGGACATCTCTACAAAGAACCAGAAGCAGTCGAAGAAAAACCATCATCCACTCGACCATGAAGATGTGTTCACTCGACCACCTTGAAGACACTCGACCATGCTAACAACCACTCGTCCACCAGAAGATGTGAAGCCCTTCACTCCACAACGGTCGGGGTTTAAGTCATAGCTTTATGGACATTTATAGCACTTTACTTCAGACATTACCAGTAACGCTCCTCCTTTATGAACATTGAACCATGTGTAACGGAGGGGAGCTGGGGTCCTGGTGCACTCTATATAAGCCACCCCCCTCCTCTAGGACAAGGGTTCACACCTTCTGTAATTCACACGCATATATCCAGTCGACCGCCTCCGGGCTCCGAGATGTAGGGTTGTTACTTCCTCCAAGAAGGACCTGAACTCGTAAAACTTGCGTGTACAACTCCTCCATAGCTAGGATCTTGCCTCTACATTCCTACCCCCCTATTCTACTGTCAGTCCTAGAACCACGACAGTTGGCGCCCACCTTGGGGCAGGTGTCTTAGCGACTTGTTGGAGAAGTTGCAATTTTTCCGATCCCCTTCATCATGGTTTTAGGCAGAGGTTTGGCTGAGGGCCGCGAGATCCGTCTCGGCGCGCTCGTGTTTGTCGCCGACGACTCCGCTTGGCTTCAGGAGGCTCCACTCGACGTCGACGCACTCCCCGCCCGCGGGGCGACGCATTTTCACGCGTGCGTCCGCGACATCCTCCTGCGGCAGCCGTCGACCCAGTATCAGTCGGCTCCAGCAACTTTCACCCTCCCTGTGGCCCACCGGAGCAAACGTTCCGGTCGGTCGAGGCTCCAGTGATGGGTGAGGCATGCGGCGGCTCGCCATTCTGCCACCCCTCAAGTCGCGGCAATCGAGCCCGACGAAACTCTCTACGGCATGTTCGATCTGTCGACTGGCTCCGTAGAGACTGCATCCGAGTGCGACAGCAGCGACCCAGCGGCAGAAGTTTTGATGGTCAATGGACCACACAGTCCTCCTGGCTTCACCCGTGAAGACGGAGGCGACGGGAACGGCGATCCGTCACGCGTTCATGAAGAGTACCGCCCCGAACCCCTCTCTTCGCAGCAGAGGGAGGAACTTCGCCGCTAGAACATGGATGCACTACATACTCCTATAGTTGGAGAAACCCCTAAGGCCCAGGCCTTGGAGCAGGCGCGCTTGGCCAACTTGGCTGAGCACACTCGACTGGAGAACCTCCAGTGCGCACTCGACGATCGCGCTCGGTAGCGTGCTCCCGAATCCAGCCGACGCCAACTTTTTCCACCTCCGACTCAGGTATATCGAACCCCGATCCAGAATCTAGCAGCTGCTGCCCGGATAGCGGAGTCGATCCAACCTTCCCATTCAGAAGCTGGCCGAGGTTTGGTGCAGATTCGAGCCTTGCTCCGGGCGGCGGGAGAACAGAATACGGTCGTATCTCAGTTGCGGAATAGGATCCATAGCAGATCCATGGTTGCAGACACAGTTCAGTCGGCCCATAGCCCAAGATCGCCCCCGAGGCATGAGGGATGTGGGGATCGACGAGATCAGTACAGAAACCGTGAGCAGTATGATCACCGAGTCGATCGCGATGATCGTCGTCGAGTGCCCATGCCTCCCCCAAGGAGTGGGTCGTACGTGCCTCGGCAACATGAAGACAGACGCCCTCACAGTGTTGGGCGAGGTATTCTAGTCGACCCTAGGGAGCCAGGCTTTGATGCGAGATCTATTCTCGTTCAGGGCTTGGTCGACAGAAACAGAGCTCACTAAGAGGGCCATGACAGGGATCTGCAAACCAGCAACAGGGTGCATGTCTCAGGTCCAGAGTGCTTCAGCAGAGCTATCAGAGCTGCAGTGATTCCCCCCAACTTCAGGTTGGCGACTGGAGTCAGTAAGTTCACTGGTGAGCCCAAGCCTGACACTTGGCTTGAAGACTACCGAGTGGCTGTCCAGATTGGTGGCGGCAATGATGAAGTGGCCATGAAGCACCTTCCTATGATGTTGGAGGGCTCGGCTAGAGCATGGCTGAATCAGTTGGCACCTGGCAGTATTTATACTTGGGAAAATCTCGCCCGAGTGTTTGTCAGAACATTCGAGGGCACTTGCAAACGGCCGGTAGGTTTGACGGAATTACAGTGTTGTGTTCAGAAACCGAATGAAACTTTGAGGGATTATATCCAAAGATGGATCACCCTACACCACACGGTGGAAGATGTGTCTGATCATCAGACAATTTGTGCCTTTAAGGAAGGTGTCAGGTATCGGGAGTTGAATCTGAAATTCGGCCAGACAGGAAATATGACTCTGACTCGGATGATGGAGATTGCCACCAAGTATGCCAATGGTGAAGAAGAAGAACGACTCCGGAGTGGCAAGAACAAAGCAGTCGCCCACGAAGCCGGAGGAGGAAACTCCGGTCGGAAACAGAAGCGCAAGGCCGAGCCAGCTGCTCCTGTTGAAGCCTTGGCTGTGGTTCAAGGAAAGTTCAAGGGGAAGCCCAAAGGGCCGTGGAACCCCAAGAAAGTAAAACATCAAGATGGAAATGACGTGTTGGATCTGCCGTGCCACATCCACACCAAAAAAGATGAAGAGGGTAATTTCATTTACCTGATTTTTGCTGACGTTGAGAGAAAAAGTCGATTGAAAGTCATCAATAGAGAAGTGAACATGGTCGCTCCGGTGACACCCAGTTATTTGAAGTGGTCGCAGACTGCCATTACATTCGACCAGTATGAGCATCCAGCGCACATAGCCACCCCTGGGAGGCAAGCGCTGGTGGTCGACCCGGTGGTCGAAGGCACTCGACTGACAAAAGTCCTGATGGACGGTGGCAGTGGCCTGAACATATTGTATGCAGAGACGTTGAAGGGAATGGGCATTCCGATGTCCAGACTCAGTGAAAGCAATATGAGTTTCCATGGGGTCATTCCAGGCAAGAAGGCTGCATCCCTCGGTCAGATTGCTCTCGACATAGTTTTCGGTGATTCCAAGAATTACCGCAAAGAAAAGTTAACATTTGAAGTTGTGTGTTTCCAGAGTGCCTATCATGCCATTCTTGGCAGGCCAGCTTATGCACGTTTTATGGCTCGACCATGTTACGTGTACCTCAAATTGAAGATGCCTGGTCCCAAAGGGGTGATCACTATCTCTGGTAATCGGAAGAAGGCAGAAGAGTGCTTCCAGAAGGGTTCAAAGATCGCCGATGCTCAGATGGCCGTGGTAGAATTGCAAGAATACCAGAAAAATGCAGATCCGAGTGATTTGTTGCGAGCCAAGAAGCCAGCCACAGATTCAGCATTCCAGTCATCTGGTGAAACGAAGTCGATTCACATTCACCCGACATACCCCAATGCTGCTCCGACTCACATTTCAACCACACTTGACTCCAAATAGGAAGAAGCACTCATCCAGTTCCTCCGTGAGAACTGGGACATCTTTGCATGGAAGCCTTTTGACATGCCGGGTGTTCCCAGGGGACTGGCTGAGCATCGTTTGCGAGTTGACCAAAAAGTGAAACCAGTCAAAGAACATCTTCGACGGTCCGCCGTACAGAAGAGAAAGGCAATCGGTGAAGAGGTGGCTCGGCTTTTGGCAGCTGAGTTTATCCAAGAGATTTACCACTCCGAGTGGTTAGCCAATGTTGTCATGGTCCCAAAAAAGGACGACTCACTTCGCATGTGCATTGACTTCAAGCATATCAATCGGGCCTGCCCGAAAGATCACTTTCCTCTCCCTCGCATCGACCAGATAGTCGACTTGACTGCGGGGTGCGAGCGTTTGTCCTTTTTGGACGCCTACTCTGGGTACCACCAGATCCGTCTGTACGGACCCGACGAGATAAAGACAACTTTCATCACCCCGTTTGGGTGCTTCTGTTATGTCACAATGCCATTCAGTTTGAAGAACGCTGGAGCCACATTCATGCGGATGATTCAGAAGTGCCTGCTCACTCAGATCAGTCGGAATGTGGAAGCATACATGGATGACATTGTGGTCAAGTCACGTAAAGGTTCCGACCTACTGACTGACCTTGCTGAAACCTTTGCCAGCCTCAGAAGGTATGATATCAAGCTCAATCCATCAAAGTGCACGTTTGGAGTTCCGGGCAGAAAATTACTCGGTTTCCTAGTTTCCGAATGAGGGATCGATGCTAACCCATAGAAAGTGGGTTCTATACTCCGAATGAAACGCCATGTGCGTGTGCATGATGTCCAGAAGCTTACTGGTTGCTTCTCCGCCCTAAGTCGATTCATTTCTCGCCTTGGTGAAAAGGCGCTGCCTCTTTACCGACTGATGAAGAAATCAGATAAGTTTGAGTGGACCCCAGAAGCTGATGCAGCATTTGCAGAGCTAAAGCCCTGCTTTCCACCCAGCCGGTGCTTGCTGCTCCAGTCAGCAAAGAGCCTTTACTGCTTTATATAGCAGCCACTGGACAAGTCATCAGTATAGTACTTACGGTCGAGCAGGAAGAAGAAGGAAAAGCTTATAAAGTTCAGCGCCCAGTTTATTATATTTCTGAAGTCCTGACTCCGTCAAAGCAGAGATATCCGCACTACCAGAAACTCGTCTATGGGATTTACATGACCACGAAGAAGGTTGCACACTATTTCTCCGATCACTCTATTACAGACGCTCCATTGTCAGAGATTCTGCACAACAGAGATGCAACTGGTCGAGTGGCAAAATGGGCAATTGAACTCCTTCCCTTAGATATCAAGTTTGAGGCAAAGAAAGCTATCAAGACCCAAGCAATAGCAGATTTCCTCGCTGAGTGGATCGAACAACAACTACCGACTCAAGTTCACTCGGAGCACTAGACCATGTTCTTTGACGCATCCAAAATGCTGAATGGTTCTGGTGCTGGGGTAGTACTGGTATCCCCCCGATGAGACAAGCTCAGATATGTCCTCCAGATCCACTTTGATTCCTCCAACAATGAAGCAGAATATGAAGCACTCCTGTATGGGTTGCGCATGGCCATCTCACTCGGCATTCGTCGCCTCATGGTCTATGGCGACTCAGATTTGGTGGTCAATCAAGTGATGAAGGAGTGGGACGTCAGAAGCCAGCCATGACCGGTTACTGCAACGTGGTGAGGAAGTTGGAAAAGAAGTTTGAAGGATTAGAGCTTCACCACATCCCCCGGCTAAAAAATCAAGTAGCCGATGACTTGGCAAAGATATGTTCCAAGAGAGAAGCCATTCCCAGCAATGTGTTTTTGGAGCATATTCACACGCCGACAGTTCAGGAAGATCCTTTTACTGAAGAGCCCCCGCAGCCTAAGAGCGCCACAGACCCGACTGAAGTCGAGGTCCCAGCCGTGGTCGACCTGATCATGGAGTTTCTGGCCATTACTCCCAACTGGACAGTGCCGTACATTGCATACATCCTTAGGAAAGAACTCCCAGAGGACGAGGAAGAGGCTCGACAGATTGTCCATCGATCCAAGGCCTTTACTATGATAAGAGGACAACTATTCAGGGAAAGCGTGACTGGAGTCGGCCAGAAATGCATAACACCAGAAGAAGGTCGAATGATCCTCAATGACATCCACTCAGGGACCTGTGGTCACCATGCGTCCTCTCGGGCCATCGTGGCTAAAGCATACCGAGCTGGATTCTATTGGCCACGAGCAAATGAAATGGCGAAAGATATAGTCAACAGATGTGAAGGCTGCCAGTTTTACTCCGACATGTCACACAAGCCAGCGTTAGTCCTGAAGATCATCCCCCTCGTCTGGCCCTTTGCTGTTTGGGGACTGGATATGGTTGGACCACTGAGAACTGGTAGGAGCGGCTTCACTCATGTGCTCGTTGCAGTCGACAAGTTTACCAAATGGATCGAAGCTAAACCTATCAAGAACCTTGAGGCCAGCACCGCTGTCAGTTTTATCAGAGAATTGACATTCAGATATGGAGTTCCACACAGCATCATCACGGACAACGGGTCGAACTTCGATTGTGATGAGTTTAGAGCTTTCTGCGCTTCTCAAGGCACATGAGTCAACTATGCTTCAGTCGCTCACCTGCAGTCGAACGGACAAGTAGAAAGAGCCAATGGCCTAATTCTCAAAGGACTGAAACCCCGACTGATGCGTGATCTCAAACACGCAGCAGGCGCTTGGGTTGATGAACTTCCGTCAGTTCTGTGGGGTTTAAGGACAACTCCTAATCGGTCGACCGGACGAACTCCTTTCTTCTTGGTCTATGGAGCCAAAGTTGTTCTGCCAAGTGACCTGCTCCACAACGCACCCCGAGTCGAGCTCTTCTCTGAAGAGGAAGCAGAGCAGGCTCGACAAGATTTAGTAAATCTCTTAGAGGAGGAAAGAGAGATGGCCTTGATCCGGTCGACCATTTATCAGCAAGACTTGCGTCGATTCCACGCCAGAAATGTGAGGGGTCGAGCCTTTCAAGAAGGAGACCTGGTTCTTCAAGTGGATCAACAGAAACCGCACAAGCTCGCCCCGGCTTGGGAAGGCCCCTTCATCATCACCAAAGTCCTCCACAATGGAGCATACCATCTTTACAGTGTTGAGCATCAGAAAGATGAGCCACGGGCTTGGAACGCGGAGCTGCTCCGCCCCTTTTATACTTAAGCACTCATTCGAATAAAATGTAATAAGAAGTACCTTTGTAATTTGTTCGTCAAAGACAAGTGCTTTTCAGTCTTCTCGCATGATTGTTGTTGCTTTTATTTACCTCTAAAATCCCCTAGTGGGTGGGCTTAGCCGCGAATCCGTTTCGCCTAAGTTCGAAAGAAAATCCTACCGAGTGGTGAGCAATACTCCCATTCGGGGGCTTAGCTGCAGTCTAGTACTCGCCTAAGTTCTCTCACTTGGAGACTTAGCTGCAGCCCGGTACTCGCCTAAGTTTGAAAAAATCCCACCGAGTGGAGAGCAATCCTCCCACTCGGGGGCTTAGCTGCAGTCCAGTACTCGCCTAAGTTCTCTCACTCGGAGACTTAGCGGTAGTCCAGTACTCGCCTAAGTTTGAAAAAAATCCCACCGAGTGGAGAGCAACCCTCCCACTCGGGGGCTTAGCTGCAGTCCAGCACTCGCCTAAGTTCTCTCACTTGGAGACTTAGCTACAGTACGGTACTCGCCTAAGTTTGAAAAAATCCCACTGAGTGGAGAGCAACCCTCCCACTCGGGGGCTTAGCTACAGTCCAGCACTCGCCTAAGTTCTCTCACTTGGAGACTTAGCTGCAGTCCGGTACTCACCTAAGTTTGAAAAAATCCCACCGAGTGGAGAGCAACCCTCCCACTCGGGGGCTTAGCTACAGTCCAGCACTCGCCTAAGTTCTCTCACTTGGAGACTTAGCTGCAGTCCGGTATTCGCCTAAGTTTGAAAAAATCCCACCGAGTGGAGAGCAATCCTCCCACTCGGGGGCTTAGCTGCAGTCCAGTACTTGCCTAAGCTCTCTCACTTGGAGACTTAGCTGCAGTCCGGTACTCGCCTAAGTTTGAAAAATCCCACCAAGTGGAGAGAAATCCTCCCACTCGGAGGCTTAGCTGCAGTCCAGTACTCGCCTAAGTTCTCTCACTTGGAGACTTAGCTGCTGTCCGGTACTCGCCTAAGTTTAAAAAATCCTACCGAGTGGAGAGCGATTCCCCCACTCGGGGGCTTAGCTGCAGTCCAGTACTCGCCTAAAGTTCTCTCACTCGGGGACTTAGCTGCAGTCCGGTACTCGCCTAAGTTTGAAAGATCCTACCGAGTGGAGAGCAATCCTCCCACTCGGAGGCTTAGCTGCAGTCTAGTACTCGCCTAAGTTCTCTCACTCGGAGACTTAGCTGCAGTCCGGTACTCGCCTAAGTTTGAAAAATCCTACCGAGTGGAGAGCAATCCCCTCACTCGGGGGCTTAGCTGTAGTCCAGTACTCGCCTAAGTTCGAAACATATCCCTGTCCGCAAGGACGACGAGGTGCAGGTCGACTGCAACCTTCTCCTTCGGAGCTACGACACAAGTACAACGTGCGCTCCATCCCTATCCGCAAGGACGACGAGGTGCAGGTCGACTGCAACCATCTCCTTCGGAGCTACGGCACAAGTACAACGTGCGCTCCATCCCTATCCGCAAGGATGACGAGGTGCAGGTCGACTGCAACCGTCTCCTTCGGAGCTACGGCACAAATACAATGTGCGCTCCACCCCTATCCGCAAGGACGACGAGGTGCAGGTCGACTGCAACCTTCTGCTTCGGAACTACGCCACAAGTACAACGTGCGCTCCATCCCTATCCACAAGGACGACGAAGCGTAGGTCGACTGGGGTCGCCACCTCAGAGCAGCATCTCCAGCACAAAGACTATTCCGAGCAGAGAACAAAGTCCACTTGAAGGCAAAACGCAAGCATAGTCAGAAATAAACCAAATTCGGATAAACCCAAAGGTTCCAAGCAGCAAACCAAAAGTATTCGAGCATCAAGCCCGAAGGAGTTTAACGGTTACAGCAACCACTCGGCATTCTGAGGCAAATTTAAAGCAGATTCAAGTCTCATAAGTTTGTTCACTCGGCAGGAGGAGGGCTGGCAGGCTCGACGAATTCGTCCAGGTCGATCCCATCCGCGATCCGAGTAGTAGCAGCGCTGAAAGTTTCCATGAAGGACTGGAAGTCATGCTTTTTGGTGTTAGCGACCTTGATCGTAGCCATCTTGTCTTCACGAGCCTCCTTGCAGTGGACTCGCAGCAAGGATAGCGCCACGTCAACACCACACCGAGCGGAGGACTTCTTCCATTCTTGCACTCGGTCAGGGATCTCGTTCAGTCGAGCCATCAGGGATTCCAGGTCATTTTGAAGCGCCGCCCTTGGCTAAAGCGATGAGTCGATTCGGGAGACTACCTCCTTCAGGCGCATGAGGTAGTTTGTGGCGCTGGCGATACGGGACTCTAGTCGGAGCACGTTCATTGTAGTTTCGTCGCAAACTGGAGAAGCGATAGGGTCCAGACCCGTCTCGTCCTTTCCAGTTTCCTCGTCAAAGTCTTGGCAGAATTCTGCAGCCAAAAATTAGTGAGTCGACCGAGCAGGATCCGTTCACAAGCATCAACACAGTCGGTTTAAAAGAAATACCTTCCAGCGCAAGATAGAGCTTCTTAGCAAGAGTCCTCAGATAAGCTTCCTTGTCATTCCTCTTGTGGATCGCGGACTCCAGCTTTTCATTCAGGGAAACCTTGTCCTTCTTCAGACTAGTCACTTCACGGTTTAGATTAATTGAGGCAAGATTTCAGCTTGTTCACCTCCCCTTCCAGCGCTCCGACTGAAGCCAGCTTCTGGTCTGTGAGATCAATTTTATCTTGTTCTGCTTTTTGCGCGGCGGCGAGGTCCGAGTCCTTCTTCTCCAGAGCCAACTTCATTTTCTCTGCAAAAGAAGCAATCGAATCAAACAAGAAATCGAAGAAATATATTGAAAGACAGTCGACAGGCAGTTACCTTCCATACCAGCAGCTTCGTCTTGAGCTTTCTTCAGATTCTACTGGGCCAATTCCAAGTCGAGGTTGAGTTGCCTCTGCTTCTCCTCAAGTTCAGCAAACTTGGAAATAAGAGTACAAGACTTCTACAGAAGGCAAAAGACGGGTCAGTCGACAAGATCAAAGGTTGTTTACTTCTGAGTGAATAAAACCTAAAGAAGTCACTTGAGACCCCAGCCGACTGTACATAGTCGACTGTAGTCTCGGGGACTACACCCAGCGGGTGCACTTGGTGTGCCCCCGCTGATTAAAACCCAACTCGACCGGTCTGCGATCTCGGGGACTGAGGGAGTCCTGGATTAGGGGGTCTCCGGACAGCCGGATTATATCCTTTGGCCGGACTATTGGACTAGGAAGATACAAGATTGAAGACTTCGTCTCGTGTTCGGATGGGACTCTACTTGGCGTGGAAGGCAAGCTAGGCAATACGGATATGAATATCTCCTCCTTTGTAACCGACCTTATGTAAACCTAACCCTCTCCGGTGTCTATATAAACTGAAGGGTTTTAGTCCGTAGAAGAACATACAATCATACCATAGGCTAGCTTCTAGGGTTTAGCCTCTCTGATCTCGTGGTAGATCTACTCTTGTACTACCCATATCATCAATATCAATCAAGCAGGACGTAGGGTTTTACCTCCATCAAGAGGGCCCGAACCTGGGTAAAACATCATGTCCCCTGCCTCCTGTTACCATCCGGCCTAGACGCACAGTTCGGGACCCCCTACCCGAGATCCGCCGGTTTTGACACCGACAAGGACTACACCCAGTGGGTGCACTTGGCGTGCCCCCACCGGTTCAGATCCTACTCGAAAGGTCCGCCCAAGTCGAGTAGAAGAAAAGAAAGGAAGGTAGAACTCAAACCCCAGTCGACTGCCAGCAGTCGACCACGGTCTCGGGGACTACACCCAGTGGGTGCACTTAGCGTGCCCCCACCGGTTTAGATCCTACTCGCCCAGACCGAGTGGAAGAACACAACTACCAAAGACAACAAAACACCCAGTGGGTGCTCTGATCCGACGCAAACAACAGGAGATTGTGTAGAAGAAAAATTTTCGGGTAGCATATCCTGATAGAACAAGAGCAGTCGAAAAGTCTACTTACCTGGACATTGGCCCGGAGAGCAGTGCTGGCGTCATAGGCAGCCTGGCTATTCTCATGCACCGTCTTCATCCGCTCCATCATCACGCCAGCCTGTCGGATGGCTTCTGCAGCCGCTTCCGACTGGTTGTCCGGGATGGGGTAGCTGGTGAAGAAGAGAGCAGACGACCCAGGTGTGGCAGCTTGGAGCTTCGTGGCGTGGAGTTGGACGACTGAAGGAATCACCGATGCAGTCGATGGTGCGGGGTGCTCACTCGACAAGGGTGCATCGAAGGTTACAGAGGCCCTGCCCGCGTCTTCAGGTTGACGGACGGGTGGTGTTGTTGTTGTCCCTTGTTGAGACATCTTGCTAGCTGCTACCTTCTTGCTCTTCCTGGGCTTAAGAGCCACATCTTCATCGTCATCTGGAAGATCGATGACGTTGGGTGGAGCTGCAAGACAGATCGTTCGACCCCAAGTGAACCACTAGAAGGCAATCGACCAAGGAATCAAGAACAAGATCATAAGAGTTTCTACCTGGGTTAGAGGTAACCACGTCTTCCATCTCCTTGTCTCGATACTGGAGGGAAGAGGTTCTCGATGTAGCAGCACTGCAAGTGCCCGTACTCAGTCGGTTACATTCTGTTGATCGAGTCGACGAAAGGAACAAGTCAGATGATTACCCGGAGATGGTAGGGACGGTCACTTTGATCCTGGGCAAAGCCTTGGGCAGTTTGGAGGAGGTGGCCTTCGGTGCTTTTGGAGCTGGAGGCGGCACAACCTTGGGCTGCTTTGGGGCCTTCTCAATCGGCGCTGGAGAAGACGTCCGGGGATGCTTCGAAGACTGCCCAGTCGGCGCGGTCGCCAGGTCCGGGGTGCTCGTCGGGTCATGTGCGTTCTTGGATCTCCTCTCTCTGCGAGGAGGCGAGTCGACCTCTTCGTCATCGCTCGAGTCGTCGCTCTCCTCGTCCTCCTCCGCATCTGAGTGCCACTCGCCGCTCTCGCCCCCGCTCGCTCCCTCCTCGACGTCTTGCTCCTGCACTCCGTTGGGCGTCGAGTACATGTCAATGAGAGCCTGAAAGAACAACGAGCAAAAGGAGTACAGTCGACCATCAACAAGGTGTCACACAGTGAATCGGAAAGATATTTGAGAAAAAAGAATCATACCTGCTCCGGCTGGCGCGAGTGGTTGAATGGAATCACCCTCCTAGACCCCCGGGGGTTGTCTTTGTTGCTGGTGATTCCCATCAACCACTTCTCCACACTACAAAAAAAATACACTTCCGTGATGATATGTGTTTGTCACAGTAGGTCGCTTTTTTTGTCATGCATGTACATCCATGAAAAATTTATGGTAGAATCAAGATAGTCATACCTGTGCTGTCGTAGAAGTGTTCCATGACATTACCAAAATTATCATCACGGAAGTGTCCACTTCCATGACGATAAATCGCGCGTCACATAAGTGCTTTCGTCAAGGGTGACCGACACGTGGCATCCACCATAACGGAACACCGTTAAGCTATCGGGTCGGGTTTTGGATCCGATAACCCGTTAACAGCCCCGACCAATGGGGATTTTCCACGTGTAAAATCATCATTGGCTAGAGGAAACACGTGTCGGCTCAACGTCGGGACAGATGTCATCCACTCACTGGACAGAAGGCGCCTATGATACGTTGACATGTGGCACGACCCAACAAGTTTAAATGGGCTGGCCCAACTAGAGGCCCACAAGATTTTGCGGACCATAATGGGCCAGCCCAGCTAAAGGCCCAAGAAATTTTGCGGACCATAATGGGCTGGCCCAACTAAAGGCCCACAAGATTTTGCGGGCCATAATGGGCCGGCCCAGGTAAAGGCCCACAAGATTTTTTTGTGCCATAATGGGCCGGCCCAGGTAAAGGCCCACAAGATTTTTTTGTGCCATAATGGGCCGGCCCAGGTAAAGGCCCACAAGATTCTTGCGGGTCATAATGGGCCGGCCCAGCTAAAGGCCCACGAGATTTCGCCGACATTAATGGGCCAGCCCAGCTGTAGGCCCACAAGATTTTGAGGACCATAGTAGGCCGGCCCATTAACTGGCTGCCATGTTTTTGGCCAAATGCTGGCCCATATTTGATCCGGTCCATTAATGGCCTGCCACGCTCCGGGCCTAATAGTGGCCCATATGAGATCCGGCCCGTTAAAAGCCTACCACGTTCTGGGCCAAATTACGGCCCAGATCAGGTCCAGCCCTTTAAGAGGCTTTGGGCTCAATTATGGCCCATATCAGATTTGGCCCGTCAACTGGACACTATGCTTTTGGGCCCACTTGCTAAAGGCCCACTTAGTAATTCGGCCTGATATTAGTTTTGGCCTGTTAAGGGCCCATTTAACATTTCGGCCTGATATTAATTTCGGCCTGTTAAAAGCCCGTCATATAGTTGGGCCTAACTACGGCCCGGTTTGCATCCGGCCTGCTCGCAGCCGATATCTGATTGGGCCAAACAAGGACCCAGACAATTTTGGCCTGTTAAAAGCCTGTGATTTGTTTCGCACAATCATGGGCCGGGGTTCATTTCGGGCTGCTACCGGCCCGTGAGCTGATCGGCATGTTTCAGGCCCAACCTACATCGTGATTGCATGACGGCCCAATTATGTACCGTAATTTTACGGTTTGGCCGGTTTACTGCGAAGACAGGATATATATAGAGTAAAATAACTGCAGCATCCCGAATAAGAAAAAACCTATACTATACAATAAAGAAATCATGGCATATTACATCCACTGGGCATCAAAGTTCACCACTATGATAATAAAGCACAAGCAGACAGCAGATTACATACACTGGGCATCAAAGATCGCCACCAGTGCAAATAAACACGCCGACAAAATAATATAGAAAACCGACAGCACTTCAATAGAGTTCAAGAAAGGTTAGCCCTGCTGGGGAGCTGCAGCGCAAGCAGCTGAGCAAGATGATGAGACTGCGCTTGTTCAACACTTATATCTTCCTCACTCTGAAAGATAAACAAGCAGACAGATGACAGGTTTTGCACATAAAAGTATCAGTGCTGACAATTCATCACATTTCTTACTGACGAATAAAGTGACATAGTTTAAATTTGCAATAACACAATATGGTATTGTTCAGGTCAAGACATGGCAGGAAATGACATTGTGAAGGAGTTGGCAGCTTCACGACACCACTGGATTACAGATCAAGAACTCATAAGTATCAATGGTTAGTGTGTTGTCAATTTATACCATTTCAGATTGGCAAATAAAGAGACGGTTTAAATAATAGTAGAATGATATGACATTTTTCATAGTTAAGACAATGCAGAATATGACATTGTGCTGTAGTGGGTAGGTTAACCACACCACTGGATTACAAATGAAGAACAGAAGCATACATGATGTGCAAAAGAAGATCACTTGCTCTGTATAGTTTAATTTACATGGTATGAATAAGGAACTTGGTTGTACAACTGAAAACTTAAATTGAGGAAGGACGAACTTTTGTTTATGAACTACATATAATAAACTTTAAACAAGCAATTTTATGCAAACACCAAAAATAAACAGCTTTTGTAGTCATGCCTAACCAAACATATACAACAAAGTTTGAAGGCTTGAGATGGACAAACTTACATTATTGGTGAAGACAGACTCTACAAAGGCCTTGTACATGCTGATGGGGGGGGGGAATTCAAGAAGTTTACCACAGAATCTTCTTCAAAAGCATTGCCTTTATTCTACATTTTGTTAAGAGTAAATATAGATGTGATAATATATGAAAAATGGAGAATATTTAAGATAAGATGAAGAGTGATGTTACATAACCAAGTAGCTATAAATGTAAGTGCAGCGATAGAGGCAAAAGGTACAGCCAAGAGCAATGTACAGCTAAACTTCTTCAGTACCAACCTTATGGTAAGAGTAAATATAGATCTGATGTTTAGAAAATGGAGGGCAAAGGAAAATAAGCTGCAGAGTGATGGTACATGAACAACTACCTGTCATTATAAGTACATCGATAAAGGACAGCATGTACTTACAAGAACAATGCAGAGCTAAAAAAACATTGGCATTGGATATATTCTACACTAATGTAACCATTCATACAGATCAGATAATTTGGAGCGAACAATTGATAAGCAAGCTATCATGCATACTGCTGTCACATAATGAACCAGGTATGTATGCAAGTACAGTGATACAGGACAACATGTACTAACAAGAGCAAAGCAGCGGGCAGCATATTTGAGATATCCTGTCGTTCTTCTCAAACCGGAATTCTTCTTCGAGCAGATTTCCTGCAAAAAAGATCCGTAAGGCACATGCAGAAAAGTAGAAGTTCAAATTGTCATGTGATTTCATAGACAGTACCTCATCCTGGGAACGAGACCAGTGCATAACAAGGTTTTTCCATTCAATGTATTCTAAATTTAGCACATGAGACTTCACCAGAAATTCGTTTATAGACTTGCCATCAAAGTGTGATTTCCTCAGGTAACACTGATACTACTGCAATACTTCCTTGAAAAGCACAAGCAAGCTTTGCTCGTCATGACTATCTAGATTGACCCTCGCCTAGTTACAACAATGTAATGTAAATCATTGATGTGTTCAATCAATAGAAAACATGAAAATAATAGCCATGAATAATAGCACTTACACGTAAGTTGGACAGAAAGATGTGAAAATGGTGTTTGTCTTCACAATAATCTTCCCATGATTGGAATATATGCACGTAGTCCCTAACAACATTGAAAGCATTGTCTTTTAAACTGGGAATAAATGGAATGGGGTTCCAATCTACAGGAATTGGCCGTCTCTGCAGTTGGGATAGGTCTTCGGCCAGTGGACTTGCTGTACTTTTTGCTGGAGTGGGATTTTTCTGTGGTACAGCTGGTGCTATGGCAAATGAAATCGGTATACCTTTTGCTGGAGTGCAGGTCCTGTGTGGTGGGGCTAGTGGTGTGGCCAGTGAAGTATGGGTACAGTCAGCTGGAGTCAGTCCTACATTTTGTGTCACTGGTTGTACAGCCAATATAAGTGGGGTGTTGTCTGATTTCTCCGGCACCATCACATTTTTCAAGGACTTTGCTAGTGCTCCTTCAGCTTCGGCAATCACCCTCTTCCTTTTTGATGTCTGATGCACAAGAACAACATTTGAGTGGAAAAACATGGTATGATGACAGATGGAATATGTATTGATAATGGATGGGCATGGCATCTCGACATATATGATGAGTAAACTAAGCAGATGGCGGTGCAATAAAGTAGAAGAAATGCAAGACAACATATGCAAGATACCCGCAATCAATAAAACATTGCCAAATTAGAACAGGCACCTTGATGGGTGAACAAGACAGGCCATCTGCCTTTGAACAGTTAGAATAGTCATTAGGATGATATTCTGAACAAGAATCAACAGGTGGGGAGCGTATGAGTTTCATTACATCTAGAATGGCACTCAATGCCTTGGTGCCAATTTTGTAAGTCATTGTAGTGTTTAGCTTCAAGAGTGGACTGCTGCTAATGCGACACAAAGCAGCTGCACAGATCATAGTGTAGATATAACGGGAAAACCTTAAGCATCAGAGTAAAATCAGCAAAGTGGAACTTGCTGGAATATATGTGCTAGTATTTCTGGCACGGCTAGAAAGGCTTCGGATACCAGCTCTCTTCAAGTGAAGGTGCGGTACTGATACGTCCATTTTGCATCATGCTTTTATATCGATATTTATTGCATTATGGGCTGTTATTTCTCTTTATGTCACAATACTTATGGCTATTCTCTCTTATTTTACAAGGTTTATATAAGGAGGGAGAATGCCGACAGCTGGAATTCTAGGCTAGAAAAGGAGCAACTATTAGAGAGCTATTCTGCGCAACTCCAAAGGTCCTGAAACTCCACGGAACATCTTAAAATAAATAAAGAAAAATCCTCGCCAAAGATGAAGGCCAGGGGGCCCACACCCTGCTCACGAGGGTGGGGGGCGCGCCCCCCCTAGGGTGCGCCCCCTACCTCATGGGCCCCCTGGTGGCTCTCCGACGTCCATCTTCTCCTATATGAAGTATTTCGATGAGAAAAAAATTAGAAGGAACTTTTCGGGATGAGACTCCGCCGCCACGAGGCGGAACCTTGGCGGAACCAATCTAGAGCTCCGACAGAGCTGTTCTGCCCGGGATACTTCCCTCCGGGAAGGGGAAATCATCACCATCATCATCACCAACGCTCCTCTCATCGGGAGAGGGCAATCTCCATCAACATCTTCACCAGCACCATCTCATCTCCAAACCCTAGTTCATCTCTTGTATCCAATTCTTGTCTCAAAGTCCGGGATTGGTGCTAGTAGGTTGCTAGTAGTGTTGATTACTCCTTGTAGTTGATGCTAGTTGGTTTACTTGGTGGAAGATCATATGTTCAGATCCTATATGCATATTATTACCCCTCTGATTATGAACATGAATATGCTTTATGAGTAATTACGTTTGTTCCTGAGGACAAGGGAGAAGTCTTGCTATTAGTAGTCATGTGAATTTGGTATTCGTTTGATATTTTGATAATATGTATGTTGTCTAGCCTCTAGTGGTGTTATGTGAACGTTGACTACATAACACTTCACCATTATTTGGGCCTAGAGTAAGGAATTGGGAAGTAATAAGTAGATGATGGGTTGCTAGAGTGACAGAAGCTTAAACCCTAGTTTATGCGTTGCTTCGTAAGGGGCTGATTTGGATCCACATGTTTCATGCTATGGTTAGGTTTACCTTAATACTTTTGTTGTAGTTGCGGATGCTTGCAATAGAGGTTAATCATAAGTGGGATGCTTGTTCAAGTAAGAACATCACCCAAGCACCGGTCCACGCACATATCAAATTATCAAAGTATCCAACGTGAATCATATGAACGTGATGAAAACTAGCTTGACGATATTCCCATGTGTCCTCAGGAGCGCTTTTCCTATTATAAGAGTTTGTTCCGGCTTGTCCTTTGCTACAAAAAGGATTGGGCCACCTTGCTGCACCTTATTTACTTTTGTTACTTGTTTCTCGTTACAATTTATCTTGTCACAAAACTATCTATTACCACTTATTTCAGTACTTGCAGAGAATACCTTGCTGAAAACTACTTATCATTTCCTACTGCTCCTCGTTTGGTTCGACACTCTTACTTATCGAAAGGACTACGATAGATCCCCTATACTTGTGGGTCATCAAGACTCTTTTCTGGCGCCGTTGTCGGGGAGTGTAGCGCCTTTGGTAGGTGGAATTTGGTAAGGAAAAATTTATATAGTGTGCTGAAATTTACTGTCACTTGTTACTATGGAAAGTAATTCTCTGAGGGGCTTGTTGGGGGTATTTTCACCCCGTCCAGTAGAGCAAAGAGTTGCTCCTCAACCTACTGAACCTATTGAAAATGAAACTCCTTTTGAATTTCCTTCGGGTATGATGGAAAAACTGCTAGCTAACCCTTTTACAGGAGATGGAACAAAGCATCCTGATGAGCACTTAATATATCTGGATGAAGTTTGTAGATTATTTAAGCTTGCAGGTATACCCGATGATGTTGCTAAGAAGAAGGTCTTACCTTTATCTTTGAAGGGAGACGCATTGATATGGTATAGGCTATGTGATGATATGAGATCATGGGACTATAAAAGATTGAAGTTGGAATTTCATCAAAAGTATTACCCTATGCATCTTGTTCATCGTGATCGCAATTATATATAATTTCTGGCCTCGCGAAGGAGAAAGCATCGCTCAAGCTTGGGGGAGGCTTAAATCAATGTAATATTCATGCCCCAATCATGAGTTCTCAAGAGAAATGATTATTCAAAAATTTTATGCTCGGCTTTCTGAAAACAATCGCACCATGCTCGATACTTATTGTGCTGGCTCATTTATGATGAAGACTATTGAATTTAAATGGAATTTATTGGATAGAATTAAACGCAACTCTGAAGATTGGGACCTCGACGAAGGTAAGGAGTCAGGTATGACACCTAAGTTTGATTGTGTTAAATCTTTTATGGACACCGATATTTTCCGTAAGTTTAGCACTAAATATGGACTTGACTCTGAGATAGTAGCTTCTTTCTGTGAATATTTTGCTACTTATATTGATCTCCCTAAGGAGAAGTAGTTTAAATATCATCCTCCCATAGAAGTAAAAGTAGCTGCACCTATTAAAGTTGAAGAAAAGACTGTCACTTATAATGATCCTATTGTTCCTACTTCTTATGTTGAGAAACCACCTTTCCCTATTAGAGTAAAGGATCATGCCAAAGCTTCAACTGTTGTTCGTAAAATCAATATTAGAACTTATACACCCCCTGAGCAAGTTAAAGTAGAACCTAATATTGCTATTGTTAAAGATCTCTTGTCTGTTAATATTGATGGGCATGTTATTCAGTTCGAAGGTGAAACTGCTAGAATTGCTAAACCTTGTGATAAAGATAAACATAAACCTGTGGTAGGCGTGCCTGTTATTTCTGTTAAAATAGGGGATCATTGTTATCATGGCTTATTTGATATGGGTGCGAGTGCTAGTGTTATACTGCATACTTTATACGAAGAAATTAAGAATGAAATTGCACCTGCTGAGTTAGAAGGTATTGATGTCACAATTAAACTTGCCAATAGAGATACTATTTCACCAATTGGAATTGTTAGAGATGTTGAAGTCTTGTGTGGGAAAACTAAATATCCTGCTGATTTTCTTGTTCTTGGTTCCCCACAAGATAGCTTTTGTCCCATTATATTTGGTAGACCCTTCTTAAATACTGTCAATGCTACCATAGATTGCAAAAAGAATGTTGTTACTGCTGGTTTGGATGATATGGTTCATGAGTTTAATTTCTCTAAATTTAGTAAACAACACTGTGAGGAAGAATTACCTAGTAAGGATGAAATTATTGGTCTTGCTTCTATTGCCGTACCTCCTAGTGATCCTTTAGAACACTATTTGCTAGACCATGAAAATGATATGTTCATGAATGAAAGAAGGGAAATAGATGAAGTATTCTTTAAACAGGAACCTATTCTGCAACACAATTTGCCTGTTGAAATTTTAGGGGATCCTCCTCCACCCAAGGGTGATCCCGTGTTTGAGCTTAAACCCTTGCCTGATAATCTTAAATATGCTTATCTTGATGAAAATAAGATATATCCTGTTATTATTAGTGCTAACCTTTCAGAGCATGAAGAATAAAGATTATTGAAAACTCTGAAGAAGCACCGTGCTGCTATTGGATATACTCTTGATGATCTTAAGGGCATTAGTCCCACTCTATGTCAACATAAAATAAATTTGGAAGCAGATGCCAAACCAGTTCGTGATCCTCAACAACGTATGAATCCTAAAATGAAAGAAGTAGTAAGAAAAGAAATACTCAAGCTTCTGGAGGCAGGTATAATCTATCCCGTTGCTGATAGTGAGTGGGTAAGTCCTGTCCATTGTGTCCCTAAGAAGGGAGGTATTACTGTTGTTCCTAATGATAAAGATGAATTGATTCCACAAAAAATTATCACAGGTTATAGGATGGTAATTGATTTCCGCAAATTAAATAAAGCTACTAAGAAAGATCATTACCCCTTACCTTTTATTGATCAAATGCTAGAAAGATTATGCAAACATACACACTATTGCTTTCTAGATGGTTATTCTGGTTTCTCTCAAATACCTGTGTCGGCTAGAGATCAATCAAAGACTACTTTTACATGCCCTTTTGGTACTTCTGCTTATAGACGTATGCCTTTTGGTTTATGTAATGCACCTGCTACCTTTCAAAGATGCATGATGGCTATATTCTCTGACTTTTTTGAAATGATTTGTGAGGTTTTCATGGATGATTTTTCCGTCTATGGTTCCTCTTTTGATGATTGCTTGAGCAATCTTGATCGAGTTTTGCAGAGATGTGAAGAAACTAATCTTGTCTTGAATTGGGAAAAGTGCCACTTTATGGTTAATGAAGGTATTGTCTTGGGGCATAAAGTTTCTGAAAGAGGTATCGAAGTTGATAAAGCCAAGGTCGATGCTATTGAAAAGATGCCATGTCCCAAGGACATCAAAGGTATAAGAAGTTTCCTTGGTCATGCCGGATTTTATAGGAGGTTCATTAAGGACTTCTCAAAAATTTCTCGGCCTTTGACTAATTTATTGCAAAAGATATACCATTTGTCTTTGATGATGATTGTGTAGAAGCATTTGAAATACTTAAGAAAGCATTAGTCTCTGCACCTGTTGTTCAGCCACCTGATTGGAATTTACCCTTTGAAATTATGTGTGATGCTAGTGATTATGCTGTAGGTGCTGTTCTAGGGCAAAGAATTGATAAGAAATTGAATGTTATTCATTATGCTAGTAAGACTCTAGACAATGCTCAAAGAAATTATGCTACTACTGAAAAAGAGCTTTTAGCAGTTGTATTTGCTTGTGATAAATTTAGACCTTATATTGTTGATTCTAAAGTAACTATTCAAACTGATCATGCTGCTATTAAATACCTTATGGAAAAGAAAGATGCTAAACCTATACTTATTAGATGGGTTCTCTTGCTACAAGAGTTTGATTTGCATATTGTTGATAGGAAGGGAGCTGAGAACCCCGTTGCACACAACTTGTCTAGGTTAGAAAATATTCTTGATGACCCACTACCTATTAATGATAGCTTTCCTGATGAACAATTAAATGTTATAAGTACTTCTCATAGTACTCCATGGTATGCTGATTATGCTAATTATATTGTTGCTAAGTTTATACCACCTAGCTTCACATACCAACAAAAGAAAAAGTTTTTCTATGACTTGAGACATTACTTTTGGGATGACCCACATCTTTATAAAGAAGGAGTAGATGGTGTTATTAGATGTTGTGTACCTGAGCATGAACAGGAACAGATCCTACGCAAGTGTCACTCCGAGTCTTATGGAGGACACCACGCTGGAGATAGAACTGCACATAAGGTATTGCAATCTGGTTTTTATTGGCCTACTCTCTTCAAGGATGCCCGTAAGTTTGTCTTGTCTTGTGATGAATGTGAAAGAATTGGTAATATTAGTAGACGTCAAGAAATGCCTATGAATTATTCTCTTGTTATTGAACCGTTTGATGTTTGGGGCTTTGATTATATGGGACCTTTTCCTGCCTCTAATGGATACACACATATTTTAGTTGTTGTTGATTACGTTACTAAGTGGGTAGAAGCTATTCCAACTAGTAGTGCTGATCATAACACTTCTATTAAAATGCTTAAAGAAGTTATTTTCCCGAGGTTTGGAGTCCCTAGATATTTAATGACTGATGGTGTTTCACACTTTATTCATGGTACTTTCCGTAAAATGCTTGCTAAATATGATGTTAATCATAGAATTGCATCTCCTTATCACCCTCAGTCTAGTGGTCAAGTAGAGTTGAGCAATAGAGAGCTCAAATTAATTTTGCAAAAGACTGTTAATAGGTCTAGAAAGAATTGGTCCAAGAAACTTGATGATGCATTATGGGCTTATAGAACTGCATACAAAAATCCTATGGGTATGTCTCCTTATAAAATGGTTTATGGAAAAGCATGTCACTTACCTCTCGAACTAGAAC
This sequence comes from Triticum urartu, assembly GCF_003073215.2. Lineage (NCBI taxonomy): Eukaryota > Viridiplantae > Streptophyta > Magnoliopsida > Poales > Poaceae > Triticum > Triticum urartu. The sequence continues at coordinate 656,624,772 of NC_053028.1, read as the reverse complement.
ATAAGGCATATTGGGCTATTAAAGAGCTCAACTATGATTTTAAACTTGCCGGTGAGAAGACATTATTTGATATTAGGTCACTTGATGAATGGAGAACCCAAGCTTATGAAAATGCCAAGTTGTTTAAAGAAAAAGTTAAAAGATGGCATGACAAAAGGATACAAAAGCGTGAGTTTAATGTAGGTGATTATGTATTGCTATACAACTCTCGTTTAAGATTTTTTGCAGGAAAACTTCTCTCTAAATGGGATGGCCCCTACGTTATCGAGGAAGTCTATCATTCTGGTGCCATAAAAATCAACAACTTCGAGGGCACAAATCCGAAGGTGGTAAACGGTCAAAGAATCAAACATTATATCTCAGGTAATCTCATAAATGTTGAAACCAATATTATTGAAACCATAACCCCGGAGGAATACATAAGGGACACCTTCCAGACCGTTTCAGACTCCGAAAAGGAATAGGTATGTGGTACGGTAAGTAAACCAACTCCAAAACAATTTTTAAGGCAATATTTCTCCGTTTTGGAATATTTAGAAAAATAGAAAAATAAGTAGCAGTCCGGGAAGGACACGAGGGTCCCACGAGGGTGGTGGGCGCGCCCTACCCCTCTGGGCGCGCCCCCTACCTCGTGAGCACCTCTTGTGCCTTCCGGATTCTGTTTTCTTGCACGATACGTATTTTGGTCAGTAAAAATTCATTATATATTCTCCCAAAGGTTTTGACTCCCGTATCACGCAATTATTCTCTGTTCTTGTTTCGAGCTGTTTTCTGATAGATCTAGATTATCATGACGTCCCCAAGTGCTTCCAAGGACAAGTTCTTCGAGAAGGTCATCAACCCTTACCTCGCGGAGGTGCTGCGACACCCTCAAACCATTGAGATGCGTGATGGGTTGTTGCACATCCGCGATGTTGAGGGACCAAAGGGAACCGGAAGCGTGGAGACGAGGCTCGAAGCAATGGAGCAACAAGTTTTCAAGTGCCAGGGGATGGTGGAGCGTGGAATCAACGCTAGCCACACGATGCTCGCGGAGTTCACTAACAACTACAAGCCGGATGCCAAGAACACCGAGGAGGCCATCTTCAAGCTATATGAGAAGATCGAGCACCTCCAAGCCCAAATCTATGACCTGCAAAACCAAAACTGTGAGTATGAATATAGATTCAAAAGAATGAGTTTGGCTGCAGATTCGAGGATTCCGGAGACTCGATCATCCTTCTATGATGGTGAACCTATGCCTTGGAAGATGGATGACAAGCCTGCATCATCAACAACACCTCCACCTTCTTCACCAACCAAGGAGATATAATCACATGGTATGGGCACTCCCCTTGGCAGCTGCCAAGCTTGGGGGAGGTGCCCCGGTATCATATCACAATCACATCTCCTATCTTTACCGTTTTTCTTAGTTCGATCCTATTAGTAGTATCTTGATCTAGTAGAATAAAATTTATGGCATGATCTAGTTTTGAGTTTTGCTTTATGATCACTCTTTGTAATCGAGTCCGTGAGTTATATATAATAAAGATTAGTGTTGAGTCAAGGGCTTGATTATTTTGCCATGATCTTGGGTGAATAAAAGAAAGAGAAAAAGAATAAAAGAAACAAAAATTTCATATTGATCTTATTGAGAGTAATGACTTCACATATAAAGAGTATGATGATTAAAAGTTGTTGGGAGTTGGCAGACATAGCTTTGGTTATTGTTGCAATTAATAGGAAGTAATAAGGAAAGAGAGGTTTCACATATAGATATAATATCATAGACATCTTTTATGATTGGGAGCACTCATTAAAATATGACATGCTAAAGGGTTGATGTTGGACAAGGAAGACAACGTAATGAGTTATGTCTTTCTTATATCTGAGATAAAGTATGTTGTCATGGATCCTCTAACTTGTTGAGCTTGCCTTTCCCCCTCATGCTAGCCAAATTCTCAGCACCAAGAAGAAATACTACTTGTGCTTCCAAAATCCCTAAACCAGTTTTGCCATGAGAGTCCACCATATCTACCTATGGATTGAGTAAGATCCTTCAAGTAAGTTGTCATCGGTGCAAAGCAATAAAAATTGCTCTAAATATGTATGATTGATTGGTGTGGGAGAAATAAGCTTTATACGATCTTGTGATGTAGAAGTAATAAAAGCGACAGACTGCATAATAAAGGTTCATATCACAAGGGGCAATATAAAGTGACGTTCTTTCGCATTAAGATTTTATGCATCCAACCACAAAAGTGCATGGCAACCTCTGCTTCCCTCTGCGAAGGGCCTATCCTTTATTATTATCTTCTACCTTATGCAAGAGTCACGGTGATCTTCACCTTTTCTTTTAAATTTTTATCCTTTGGCAAGCTCAGCATGTTGGAAAGAACATGATATATATATATATATCTAATTGGATGTAGGGGAGCATGAACCATTATTGTTGACATTACCCTTGAGGTAAAAGGTTGTGGGGCAAAACTATAAGCCCCTATCTTTCTCTGTGTCCGATTAAAACTCCGTAACCACAAGTATTGCGTGAGTGTGAGCAATTATGGAGGACTAAATGATAGTTGAGTATGTGGACTTGCTTTTTAGCTCTGACATAGACTCTTTCCGATGTTATGAAAAATTGCAATTGCTTCAATGACTGAGATTATAGTTTGTCGGAGCCCAATAAGGTTTATGATTTATACTTTTGCATTGTGAATAGATCATCACTTGAACATAAGTAATCATATGACAAAATCTATATATATATATGTTGTTGTTATGAGAATAATCATGATGCCTTCATGTCCATATTTTATTTTTATCGACGCCTTTACCTCTAAACATGAGGACATATTTATTGTTATCGGCTTTTCGCTTGAGGACAAGCGAGGTCTAAGCTTGGGGGAGTTGATACGTCCATTTTGCATCATGCTTTTATATCGATATTTATTGCATTATGGGCTGTTATTTCTCTTTATGTCACAATACTTATGGCTGTTCTCTCTTATTTTACAAGGTTTATATAAGGAGGGAGAATGCCGGCAGCTGGAATTCTGGGCTGGAAAAGGAGCAAATATTAGAGACCTATTCTGCGCAACTCCAAAAGTCCTGAAACTCCACGGAACATCTTAAAATAAATAAAGAGAAATCCTCGCCAAAGATGAAGGCCAGGGGGCGCACACCCTGCTCACGAGGGTGGGGGCGCCCCCCCTAGGGCGCGCCCCCTACCTCATGGGCCCCCTGGTGGCTCTCCGACGTCCATCTTCTCCTATATGAAGTCTTTCGATGAGAAAAAAATCAGAAGGAACTTTTCGGGACGAGACTCCGCCGCCACGAGGCGGAACCTTAGCAGAACCAATCTAGAGCTCCGGCAGAGCTGTTCTGCCGGGGATACTTCCCTCCGGGAGGGGGAAATCATCACCATCGTCATCACCAACGCTCCTCTCATCGGGAGAGGGCAATCTCCATCAACATCTTCACCAGCACCATCTCATCTCCAAACCCTAGTTCATCTCTTGTATCCAATTCTTGCCTCAAAGTCCGGGATTGGTGCTAGTAGGTTGCTAGTAGTGTTGATTACTCCTTGTAGTTGATGCTAGTTGGTTTACTTGGTGGAAGATCATATGTTCAGATCCTATATGCATATTATTACCCCTCTGATTATGAACATGAATATGCTTTGTGAGTAATTACGTTTGTTCCTGAGGACAAGGGAGAAGTCTTGCTATTAGTAGTCATGTGAATTTGGTATTCATTTGATATTTTGATAAGATGTATGTTGTCTAGCCTCTAGTGGTGTTATGTGAATGTCGACTACATAACACTTCACCATTATTTGGGCCTAGAGGAAGGCATTGGGAAGTAATAAGTAGATGATGGGTTGCTAGAGTGACAGAAGCTTAAACCCTAGTTTATGTGTTGCTTCGTAAGGGGCTGATTTGGATCCACATGTTTCATGCTATGGTTAGGTTTACCTTAATACTTTTGTTGTAGTTGTGGATGCTTGCAATAGAGGTTAATCATAAGTGGGATGCTTGTTCAAGTAAGAACAGCGCCCAAGCACCGGTCCACCCACATATCAAATTATGAAAGTATCGAACGTGAATCATATGAACGTGATGAAAACTAGCTTGACGATATTCCCATGTGTCCTCGGGAGCGCTTTTCCTATTATAAGAGTTTGTTCCGACTTGTCCTTTGCTACAAAAAGGATTGGGCCACCTTGCTGCACTTTATTTACTTTTGTTACTTGTTGCTAGTTACAATTTATCTTGTCACAAAACTATCTGTTACCACTTATTTCAGTACTTGCAGATAATACCTTGCTAAAAACCGCTTATCATTTCCTTCTGCTCCTCGTTGGGTTCGACACTCTTACTTATCTAAAGGACTACGATAGATCCCCTATACTTGTGGGTCATCAGGTACTGTTAATAGCAATGTAACTCTCAAAGGCGACACAGCTCCCCGCATTTCCTTGCTATTCTTATAGGATTCAAGTGGGCAGGCCACTACAAATCCTATTCCTATGTTTACAAGATCCTACGAATCAAAGAGGCTCAAAGTGTCCATCACAACCGACCGTATAGACCTCTACACTGCAAATGTCCCTGCTCATCTTCAGTACAAGGAACATACTGTACTACTGTCATACTCCCTCCGTTCCAAAATATAAGTCTTGGTAGAGATTTCCACTATGGATCACATACAGATGTATCCAGGTACATTTTAGAGTGTAGATTCACTCATTTTGCTCCATATATAGTCCATGGTGGAATCTATACAAAGACTTGTATTTAGGAACAGAGAGAGTACATATTAAAGAAGAACGGAAGAGGAACATGGTAAAGAAGAGCAAGCAGATTTTGGATAATAAAATGTTGGTTGCGCAGTGCCCACACATGATGAACCAGAGCGCATTAAGAATGCAACTCCTAGTTGTCTCTCGACCATTTCAGGCGGTTGGATGAAGATCCTACGTCTCCTAACCCTTCTTCTTCCTCGTCTCTGATTCTTCCCATACAGAACACCGCACGGGCCGCCGGCCAGACCACTGGCCCCGACCGCCTATGTTCCTCCGCCACCCCCACCCCAACCCCCACCCGCGTTGAGTTTCCTTTGTTCGGCGAGGCCCCACAACCACCCAAGCCCCTTCGATCGCACCGGCGAACTCCGGCGAGCTCTGAAAAATTGACTGACCCAATTTTGAAATTTAGTCTACTGTGATTTAACTAGTGTGGAATATAAAAGGGGAAAACCATAAGCATTGCGAGTATGGTGTTGAGCGTGCCATGGCGGATCTGAAGGTGCAAACTAGACAAAGGCAACTTCGCAACCAAGACAAGAAATCAGAGTAAAGCAGTGGCGATCTATTTTCTTGCTGCGATAAATAAGTTGAGCAGATACGAAAGAGTACCGCCTCTGGTGCGGCGCCGTGTAGGCATCTGCTGAGAATTTGACGGTGTTGCGGTAGCGATGGCTGTCGGCGGCGTGGAAGCAGATCTAGGAGGGTAGACGGTGGTGCCGGGCGTGGTGGACGAGACGGTCGCAGGAGCGGCGCCGGCAAGGTGGACGGCGGCGGGGATGAAGCGAGAGGACGGGATGCAAGGATCCCGGTCCGAAGCCGTGGATGAGAGAGGTCGATCTCTTGTAATGGACGGCGGCGTCGGGGTATCAGCTCCGGCATGGTGGGGGAGGACGGCGGTGGATGGGGTGGCGAACGGCGGCGGATGGAGGAGGGTGGGGTGGAGAGGGTGTTTTGGCACCCACGGAGTACGAATGGGGAAAAGGGAGGTAGAGAGGAAGGGGGAACCATGTATTCAGGGCGCGCTTTTCTCAAATGCGAGGAAATTTACAAACTTAGCCCCCGTTTCAAATTTCTACTACATCACAGCAACACTAGTCGGTCGGGGATAGGACAGTAATCTCGCATACACCGAATATTTGCCGACGAGAGTTTTTTTTTGGCGCCCACCGTGTATGAATATGAATTTGGGAGGGAGTCGATTTCGGCCGAGGACACACTGTGTTTTGGCACCCACCGTGTATGAATCCGGGTGAGAGGCGGTTACGTCACGTTTGGGTGAAATTACAAACCTACCCCTATCGAAACCTATAGAAATCCAGCATATAGGCTTTGCGTGGCAGGGATAGGCAGCAGTGATTTCCATCTCGCAGATTTTGGTTCTGGGCGGTTACTGCGACTTTCCCCGCTCATTCAAATTTTGCAGAGTGCACGTTTACCGTGCCAACTCAATTCGAATCCCGTTTGTATTCTATTTTTTTCGGGCGGGATCCACTTTCAATTGGAATTACATTCTATATACATCATTTTTTATATATATACTTTCAAAAGCACAACACCATTTATACATAAATATGGTTTACAAATGGCATGATCTCAGATTCATAAGGTTGTATCCATCAATTTGGATTTTCAAATATTTGAAACCACTTTATGTTGAAATCCAATGTATGCATTCCTCGCTAATTGTCTCCAATTAATGTGTGTTTCATGCGGGTTTTTTTACTTCTCAAACATGTATAATGTGTTTCACACACGCAACATATAGTGTAATTCCGTTTAGACATTAATTGCATATAAACCATGCATTGTTTGTAATTGAAGAATCTATGGATCACCAATATTGATAAACTATATAACATTACACGTGTGCCCAAATTCAAATGAATATGCATGTTTGATACACCAATTTGCGTTATGATATTATCGATGTCGTGATCTCCAGTTTAAGTATTTGAATCCCCTTTAATCCAGATATTCGTCTCATATAGCTATCACTCATGCTTATATAGGACTATCTCTCTGGACCTATACGCGTTCATCGTCTCTCAGGTATCTCTCGTGCTACCTGTATGTCGACAATGATCTTTTATCTTTGTAACACACTGACGGTACTCTCTCCCTCGACCTTCATCACTCTATCTCTCTCTAAGTATATCTCGCTCCCTACTATGTGTCTCTAACTATGATTCTCCATGTGGAATCTCTTTCTCTCACACAAACACAAAACTTTGTCTCCCAGGGTCTCATTTCTCTCTACTATTCCCATGTGTGCCACTCGCACACCCCTCATACATAGATGTCTTTTGTTCCTTAGATATGAGAACCTACGACTCTTCCTCATCAATATCTCTTTCTCACACACAAACACAAACTCTGTCTCCCAGGGTCTCATATTTCTCCATTGTTCTCTTGTATGTCGCTCACACACACCCTCTCTCCCTAGAGATATCTTGCGTTCCCTCGTATGTCTCTCTAGCTATCACTCTCATTGTGAAATATCTTTCTCTCTCGCAGACACAAAACTCCGTCTCTCTGGATCTCATTTCTCTCTGATATCTATTTGTATGTGACTCACACGCACCCTCTCTCTATCTCTCTCACACCCACACACATAACCCAGCCTTCTGATCCACTTGACTCCTATCTCTAACGCACACTAGCTAGCATCTTTATCTTTCTATTTATCTGTTTCTCCATCAACCTTCTTTCTCGCCCTCACTCTTGATTCATATCACGCACACTACATATGTTTCTCTCTACATGCAGTCAAGTGCCCTCTCACACACATATATAACTTCACCCTTTGAACCACCCGATGGTCATCTCCAACACCCAAACTAGCGGATGTCCCTCTAGCTAGCATCTCCATCTCTGTATCTATCTGTAGTTTCTCCGTCAACATTTCTTTCTCGCACGGAGTCTTGCTTCCTATCACCCACACTATATATGTCTCTCCATACATATGCATTTATAGGTTGGTCTCTTTTGCACAATCGTTGCGCCTCACTCCCTCTGCTCGCCATAGATGCATGCTCCAGCCCACACCACTATCTCTTAAAGACAAAAACACATGCTCAATTGTCGGGACTTCTTCCATGCATTCTCACATGCATGCATATTTTCATACCGATCCGTCTCTCCCATGTCGTTGATATTATGACTTATGTCTTCTTTATTTTATCTCGATCATGCGCGTGCGCACACACACACATCCCATGTATACATGTATACCTCTCACACATGCACGTTCAAGGTCTCTATGTCTCCATACGTAGTTAATTACCCTCAATCCTAACGCCACATTGAATCGTTCTCCTCTTTTGTGCACATAACTTCCGCCTATATGGGTAAAACACACACTCACACTTAACAATCTCCTTCTAGACCCCCCCCCCCCCCCCCCCCCCCCCCCCGCCTCTCACTCTTCCCCTATATCCCCGAAACCAATAAGACCATCCCTTAGTTTAATTCCCGCCTACATGCACCATTGATATATAGTAGTCTTCCTCGGTGTCTCTTGAACAAACACGTTCTCTCGAAGTCGACTCCTCTCATGCATATAGGTCCTAATGCGTTTTTCGAGGCTAACTTTGACCAAACATTAGAGCAATAATATATGACATGCAACTTACACAAAGCATACCTTCAATTTTGTATGTCAAAGGAGCTTCCAATAATATAATTTGCATAGTATACATCTCATGTGCTATTAATCTTGTCAATAGTCAAAGGCTGTCTTGAAAAACACATTAGGCCCTATATAGATGGAAGGAGGGAGTAGGTCCCATGCAAAAAATGAGAATAAAATTCAAACATCTGGGCATCGTGGCTCGGTCGATAACATTGAGAAACTTGGTTTTAAAATCATGAAACTTGGCATGGTGTCATGCCATGGTAGTACCATGCCGTGGTAAAACAATTGGCCGAATAGGAACAAATTTTGGTATAAGCTTCTTGCAAATCGGAGCTTCTCTCAAGAAGGCTCGTGGTTCTGGGAGGGAACGTGTCACCTTTGTGTGCATAATTCAAATTTGAAATACAAGCACATGTTCCAGTGCACCAAAGTTGGTTGAAAAATCACATGTGTGTCCTCGGGTAAATTTCTAGGTTCCATGCAAGAAATGGGAATGAAATTCAAAATTCTGGGCGTCGTGGATGGGTTGGAAACATTGAGAAACTTCATTTTTTAATTCTTGTAAATCCAAAACACGCATGAAAATAATGAAACTTGGCTTGGTGCCATGACATGGCACCAACTGTTGTGGTAAATTTGCAGTCCGATTTGCGAAGGCGCACACATAAACAATCAACAAAGTCATTTTGGAAGAAGTGCTGTCACATTACAATCGGAAACACAAGCATTATTGAAACCGTGGGTGTTCTACTTACTAGTACCATTTACGTGCCGCCACGCGTCCCCTTTTTTATTAGCTAGGAGGCGACGTGCAGGGTAGCTATCTGAGTACGAGAGGCGTGCGATCAGACCCCTGCGCGTGCTTATCGGGAGGAGAGCCCTTTGACCTCCATCTGCCGTCCACCTCTCTCCCAAGGTCTCCATTAATGGCGCCCGAGCCTCTGTTTAATGGCGTGGCTATGTCTCACTCGACTGAGATTTAAGAGAGAAAAAAGATAATCTGAAAGCACGGATCTTGATGTAAGATCCAACGGACCTATATAGCATCTACTGCTACTTATAGCAAGACTGATGAATATATAAGGACGATTAAATTTTTTTGATCAAAGAAGGGCTTGCCCCTTCCGATTTTCATTACTGAAAACCACCGCAATTCACAAGAAGTTCAGCACAACTCCAGCCTAACACGAAGGACTAAAAGCTACCAGATTGAAATTGCAACATCCCAAGAGGCCAACAAAGGCCAAACATCCGCGCTAGAACCCAACATTTCACAACCGACGACACAATCCACATCCTAAACCGATTATTGCATCAAAAGAAACCAGGAAACTAGTCTCCAATGAGCTCTTTCGTGTCCTCAAGACGCTGCTTGAGAACATCCACAGATTCCTCCACCAGCCTTTGGCGCTCGTTGCGGAGCATGTCATTCTCGTCCATAAGTTTCTTCAACAAGGCACTAGTCTCCTCCTGCAGGTCTGCACTTCGGACGATCTTCTCCCTCAGGAGGCCGCGCTCGGCCCGGAGCCTCTCATTGCCCTCCCTTAGTTGCCGGATGACGCCGGTAGCCTGTTCAAACGAGGCTACCATGTCGTCCTGCAACCTCGCCGAGCGAGAGATCTGATCCGTCTAGCTATGGACGATTGCATGCATGTGCCTGTAACAGTCGTCGCGTGCCCGTGAGGAATTTTCCCAGGCCGTCGCGGCGCGGCGGGACATCTCTACTGCATTTGTGGCGTGGCTGGACATCTCTGCTGCTTCCGCGACGCGGCCGGACCAGTCTGCTGCATCAACGGTGCGGCGGGACCTCTGTGCTGCTTCAGCGGCACGGCGGGACCTCTATGCTGCTACTTCCGCGCAGCGGGACATGTCGGCTGCTCTCGCAGCGAGGCGGGACATCTCTCGTGCTTCCGCTTCCATGCTCGCCTCTCCCTGGTGGCAATCTCTCGACCCAAAACTCACGCTAGTATTTATAAGGATGCTAAATGACTTGTTTGTTTTTGTGGATGAGGAGTTGAGGAGGAATGTGCAGTCATCTTGGCATACTAGTATTTATAACCGAGTACTAATACGCTCCTAAGTGGTAGCAGTAGTATTCCATCATTGTTCGACTTTCCGAAGAGGCGAAGAGCCAAGCGCAGCCCGGACGCTCGTGTGACAGTTTCATGTGTATAGTAGTCTAGGATAGCGTGTATCGTGCCTGTAAGCTTAAAATCGTTGGGGTCGGCTCCATGCTATGTGGTCGTCTCGAAGTTCTAAAAAATATATTAAAATAGTCTTCTGGCCCTACCCGAAAAATGCCACGCGTACTGCCCGGGAAAAGCCCCGCCCTCAACTTTTAACTACGCGAAAACAGTTCGAGCTTGTTCGTTCTATATAAATAGAGTACTTACTGTATGTTTATTCACCCATGGGGTTGTTCAATGAATGGAGGGGCGGGGAGCACAAGTGAACAATACTGTAGTACTACTAGTAGTAAGTAGGAGTCGTACAGTAGTCACCTTAAATAGAGAGTTTCTTTTCTTTAATGCCACGTACACAAATTGAAACGCTTGTTGTGGAGAGAAAAAAGATAATCACTCCACTATATATGGATGCAGGGGCCTGAGCGCTTGCTTTACTAGGGTTGCTCTCTTCATTCTCTCATCCTCTCCAGATATAAACAAGACAGCGGTAGCGACATTTTCTCTCTGCTCACCGCTCGTCACAGATCCGGTCGGATCCCTTCGGCCGGTGTGTGTAGAGGACTAAAAGGTGCATCGTTCATGCGGTCATCGCCGCTGAGGGAGGAAACCCATAGCTGCCGGAGGGGCCCGATCCTCTGCTCGTGTCGTTCTCTCCGACACATGGCCGGCTCGGGAGGTCCTCCGACCCATCTTCCTCCCTGTCGTATTGTTTGCAGATCCGACCTGCCGCCGCCGACATCCCGGCGACCCTCAGGTATAAGTTCTTCGAAAGAGGCCTTGCTCTACTGCCCCATCTCCCCACATGTCTGCATGTGCATCTTTTTCTACTCCCATCAGCTCTTCCAAAGCCACCTAAATTTTTAGTATTATTAGAGGTAAAGTTACTTCATGCATTCGAATCTAGGGCTTTGTTCAAACAACGAAGAAAGGGGGGAAAGTTGTAGCATGAATCTAGGACTTGATTCAAAGAGGAAATAATATGGTGAAAGTAGTAGAGACCGGATACCCAACCGGTCTCTTGGTTGAAAAGGGAAATAATGGGAAAACACAGTACAAACTGGATAAGGAACAGATCTATTATTGGTTGAAAAAAGGATAGAAAGTGGCGGCTGGTGGACAAGTCAACAGAGTATGTCCAGGATTAGATTTGCTGCCATCACATAGTAAAAGGTCTCCAGGATTAGATTTGCTGCCCTCACATAGTAAAAGGTCTCAGGATTAGATTTGCTACCCTCACATAGTAAAAGGTCTCCAGGATTAGATTTGCTGCCCTCACATAGTAAAAGGTCTCCAGGATTAGATTTGCTGCCCTCACATAGTACAATGGCACTCCTGCTGTTTTCCCAAGTATGATAAGTAAGTTGCTCCTTTACGCTACTGAGTGTCCTGGTTTCCTGTCCCCACGGTCCCATGCCCTTAAACCAACTCTTTAGCTGCTGTTGATTTACTGTGTCTGGTAAACAAGCAATGCCACCATTAAAGTAATCCCATATTTGAGGAATCTCATTGTTGATCGTAATGCTTCTGGTAACATGAAGCATCGCTGACGTTTTAAAATTTCTATTGTCCTTGCGTGATTGCCATGAACATAATTAAGATGCTTCTTTTCATTTTGTATATGTCTCGTATATTCTTATTGACCAGCAACTGTTTACTTTCTATATTTTTGTGCAGATAGGGATATCCATTTCACCTTGTTGCTATTGTGACCTTTTGGTGAACTGCAGAAAACACTTTTTTGGAATGAGTGTCTTGTGCAGTCCAACTAAAATGTCACGTGGGCAACATCTCTCAATTTTGGTGGAACTGCACAAAATGGTGATTGGAGTTTCCAAAATCTCCGTCAAGTTCTGCTGGTAATCTCGTGCAACATTTTATTAGCCTTTGCAAGATGGAGCCGTCACTGTCACCACAATGGCACTTTATTTTAGTGGAACTGCACAAAAGGATAAGAAAATTATAGTTGCACCTTACATGAGCCGGACAGCCAACCTTAATGTTCCTCAATTTTAGTGCAACCACTAAAGAAGAACCTGCCAGCTCACAAGAGCAAGTACTTCTTGCTAGCTAAATGATGCAATCTTTGCTTCATTTCAGGTGAACTGCAGAAAAAGGCGCATGAATTGAATCATGGAACTCCAGGCAGACCTCATCCAAGTAGAGCTGGAGGTTGAGTTCAAGGAGGCCGCTATTAAAGCGAAATCATGCTCTCCTGTCTCCTTGTTTGTGTTGTGCAAACATGCTGTGCAAACAGGAATACTCAACTAAAGATGTTGTGACGGTCAAGAGCATTCACCAAGTTCTTCGATTGTATGACATGGCTAGCCAAAATGGATTTAATCCCGATATTCACTTTATCAAAAGGCTCTAATGGGTTGGTTCTGAATCTTGCAAGCTGGGAATCAGTGAGATGTGTAGGCATCTTTGTTGTACTTATTATTTGGATCTTATTTGTTGGTTCTGAATATTGCAAGCTGGGAATCAATGAGATGTGTAGGCATCTTTGTTGTACTTATTATTTGGATCTTATTTGTTGGTTCTGAATCTTGCAAGCTGGGAAACACGACATGATGATGCAGAGGACAACAACCATAACAAACAGTTCAAACTCGGTAGTATTATCTTTTGTGAAAGTGCGACAAATGTGATGATCGTGTGCATCCTGAGAATAATAATTCTAATTGTTGTGCATGTTGATCCTGTGGCACTGATAGAACGAGCGAATGCATTGCTTGTTTTAAGTACAAATTTCTATTAAAGCTAATTAAATTTAAGTAAAGTGACCACTAACTCCTGTTATTACAGTACCAATACAGACACGCTCGTGAACCGACGTGTGGCCGAGGGTGCATTTTCTGCCGGGTGTGCAGCGGACGAGGGAGGGGTAGTAACTGTTGTCGCCTGTACACACTCAGCTTACTGTTGAATCCAGTTCCCCAAGAGATGAAAAACGAACTGCCGCCGCCTACACACTCGTTCACTCGAAGAGACTCCAATGGCGATCCGAGGGGTGATCCTGCTGGATATGGACTTCAGCAAGGAGTTCCCCTTTGAGTTCGCCGTTCAGTCCTATGTCTGCACCAAGTTGAATGTGATGTACACCAAAGATACGGACTCGGTGAAGCTCTGCCTCGCCTCAGTCCTATGGCTGCACCAGGTTCTGGAGCATTCGCCCGTTTCATCGGCAGCGCCGACTGCACCTTCGCTACGGTGACAGCGCCGACTGCACCTTTCATGTTGGAGAGAAGGAAGAACGCGACGATTCGGCCATCTGGTGCAACAAGCTTGTCGACATCCAGAAGCAATACAAGATCATCAGCAACGGGCAGGAGAAGGACTCCGTGGTTGACCTCGCTGAGACCATCATCGACCCCTGATACGCCAACATGAAAGAAGACGACCTGAACACGTGGGAGGTACCTTTGAATCTAGCCTACATAACCTACGCGGCCAAGGGCGCATACGCATGCTACGACATGTACATGCAGATCTTGGACATGAGGGCGTGTCTACTTCCCGTAACCGACGAGTACACGGACAGCCGCAGCGTCATGATCAAGCGTGCCAGGAAGGTCTTGATGTTGTACTTTATCTGTTTATAAGCACCTTTATCATGTGAGTGTTTCATGCATTAGCCTATGTGTCGTAATTATCTGTTTTGTCCGAAATATTTCTTTTAAGAACCCATTAACTTGATTGCTTTTTTTAGTGGCAATTTGCTTATGTATGTAAACTAGTTCACTTGTCCGTAAAAAAAACTAGTTCACTCGGCTGCCGTGTTTTGAATCTCCTTCCTCCCAACATATTCCCCTCCTCAGGTGGACCCAGCAGGTCTCTGAATTTTCTCCCACTTTCTTTTTCGACGTAAACTGAGTTTTCTCCCAGTACTTTCCCCTAGAACCAACTCAACTATCCCACGTCTAGCCTAAAAAATAATAATACCCCACGTAATATTAACTCATCAAATTAAAATGCTATTTTATTTCGTAAGTCTAAAGTTCTTACAAAATAATAATAATAATTGTTTATATATAACTTGGCAAGTTAACTCCTAGTGATTGCGTACATAAGCTTGCAAAGATTTTACTGACGTGCAATCATGTGTTTATGTTTTTATAACATTTCTCCGTCTAGCCCAACATGATATTTTCACCCAGCCCAACAAGTCTGCGGCTTTCGAGAAAAATGCAAATGGGATTTAAATGGACTGCATAGATGCTACATCATTGTTTCACCCAGCCCACCAAATGGACTAAAAACAAATGGACTGACAGCTGGGTCCACGGCCACAGCCCAGTTTTTTGTGATTTGCCAAGTAAGTCGCTTTGTCAGGCCTGTTGGGCTGCAAATCTTTCAAGACGAGGAGAACTTTCATTTGGCTGGCCGAGAAAATGGCCCATCAGTAAGGAGAAATGGGCTATACATTTTTAAAACACATCAAACCGGCAATTAGTTTCAAATATCTTTTTTTCATTTTGAGATTTTAAATTACATTAATTTTTATGCATGGAGAATTTGTTGGATTTTATATTGATATACATTTATTTTTAAAATCAATTTGAATGTGAGTTGAAATTTCGGGATTAAAAATAGTACAGACCGCACCGAAATATGCAAAATTTCGTATAATTTTTAAATCGTGGCCACAATATGGGCTGTAATGCTAACAAAAAGAATATGGGCTCCAAAAAAACCTTAAGAATTAGCAAATGGGTTGTATGTTGTTTTCCACAGATTTGAGGCTTTCCTAAAAAAAGGTTGACGCACAAGCAGTGACTGTTGGATGGCCATCCAACGGCCGTCGTGCTTCTTCAATCTCTGCTCTTCCTGCTCCAGCCTCTCAAACAGGCGCCGGCGGGACTGCCTGCTCCCTCCTCCCCGCGGCCGGCTCTGCTGCTGCGCAGGCCTCACCGCCCCACCGTACTCCCATCGTTGGCCTAGCGATCCCTCTACTCACCCACACCTGCTGTTATTCTCCGGGGACGGCAGACGAACCAGTAAACCCTCGTACAGTAGTACTCCCCTCCGCGTGGGAAACAACTGCCGAGTCTTCCCTGCCTCCGTGTCGTTCCCTTCCTAGGCCTCGCCGTCGTCCACCGCCCTGGTGCTCTCAGCGCGGCCTGGTCAACATGGTCAACGACCGACATGCATCTGAAGTGGACTGTACGTGGAGAGGCCGACAGCTGGGTCCACGGCCGCACGCAAGGAAATGCCTCCTTATTACGTGCAAAATAATGATTCCTCCACCTGACATCAGGGACCCACCGAAAGGGCCTCTGTATTTCGTGAAAAAAACGTTACCGCCACTGACAGCTCGGACCCACTAGCTATATCTTCGCACGCAAGGAAGTGCCTCCTTATTACACTCAAAAAAATGAATACCTCCCTGCTAGGTGGGACCCACCTTGGTGGGAGGCTGACTTGTGGGCCTACTAAGTTGACGGGGCCGAGGGCTTTGTCAACTTAGTCAATATGCACGATTCTAGATCCAGTGACCGTACGATGTCCATCCAACGGCCGTAGTGCTTCTTCAACCTCTAGTCTTCTTGCTCCAGCCGCCCAAACCAGCGCCCGTCGTGCCTCGTGCTCCTGCCTCCCGTGGCCGGCTGTGATGCGGCGGAGGCCTCACCGTCCCCTACTACTCCCACCGCTGGCCAGTCCATCCCTCTACTCACCCACACCCCCTGTTATTCTGCGGCGACGGTAGCCTCACACCGCAGCGAACCAGTGAACCCTCGTACTCCTCTACGCATGGGCATCCACTGCCGTGTCTTCCCCGGCTCCGCGTCGTCCCCTTCCTAGGCCTCGCCGTCGTCCACCACCCTGGTGCTCTTGGCGTGGCGTGGTCAACGTGGTCAAGGAACGGCTTCCATCGGACATGGACTGTACGTGGAGAGGCTGACAGTTGGGTCCACGGCCGCAGCAAGGAAGTGCCTCCTTATTACGTGCAAAATAATTATTCCTCCACCTGACAGCGGGACCCACCGGACGGGCCACCGTATTTCGCGAAAAAAACGTTTCCCCCTAACTGCTGGGACCCACCAGCTACATCTTCGCACGCAAGGAAGTGCGTCCGGGCAAAAAAAACGATTCGCCCCCTGACTGCTGGGACCCACCAGCTACATCTTCGCAGGCAAGGAAGTGCCTGACAGTCAGGACCCACCTGGTCGAAGCGTACGTAGCGTTGTCATTCTGGTCGCGAACGTGTACATACATACTGGTCGATGTAGAGGCGCGCACGTGTCGTAGTAGAGGCGCGCACGTAGCATTTACACATACGTACAGCGGCCAAGGTGCAAGAAAGAAAATACGGCCACGTATGTGTACATACGGGCGGGGTCTCGAACGCCTACTCGCGCATACGGCCAGGGCTCGTGTACATGGCTGGGTCGGAACGGAGAAACATCGTCATCATCGTGTTCATGGGGAGGCAACGGAATGCGTCATGTTCATGGGGAGGCAACGGAATGCGTCGTGTTCATCGGGAGGGCTTGGACGGGACAGGCGATGGAAATGAGGCCTGGTGTACTGCAGAACGGAGGAAACGACCTTGTGTTCGATCGGCCACGTTCGAAACGGGATCCTGTTCATCGGGAGGGGTCTGGCATACCGTAAAATGGAGGAAACGGACCTCCTACGGTCGAAACGGGGGTCCTGTTGATCGGGAGGGGTGTGGCGTACCGCAAAATGGAGGAAACGGACTTGTGTTGGAGCGCTACGGTCAAAACAGGGGTCCTGTTCATCGGGAGGGGTGTGGCGTATCGCAAAACGGGACTCCACGGGATACTGTTCATCTCCACCGTCGACCTCCTCCAGCCTCCACGGGCTCCTGTTCATCCAGCCTCCACCGCGCGCTACTCCACCGGCTACTGTTCAACCACCCCTCCACCGTTTACTGTTCATCCAGCCCTCCACACCACGGGGTCCTGTTCAACCACCCCTCCATGGGCACCCCTCCACTGTCTACTGTTCATCCAGCCCTCCACACCACGGGGTCCTGTTCAACAACCCCTCCATCGTCTACTGTTCATCCAGCCCTCCACACCACGGGGTCCTGTTCATCCACCCCTCCACGGGCACCCCTCCACCATCTACTGTTCATCTAGCCCTCCACCACACCACGGGGTCCTGTTCATCCAGAGGCAACGCCACCGATCACTTTTCATCCAACCCCCCCCCCCCACGCAACACTCACTGTTCATCCCATCGATCGGCTTCAGTTAGCAGCAGTGGCGAAGGAATCGCTCGATCGGGTTCAGTTAACAGCCATCGATCGATCGCTCGGGTTCAGTAACGCGTAGCCTGCAGTGCAATCGCTCGGGTTCAGTTAGAGCCCAACGCCTTGCTCGGGTTCAGTTAGAGCCAACGCCTCGCACACACGCGCGTACGTGTACGAGAGAAACGCGCATCGCTCGGCCCCCGACCTCCCACCGTAACCGGGAACTCCCCGAAATTTTCCTCCCCCTCGCTTCTACCACGGTTTTTTCCGTCATGGATGGCCCAAAGAATGTCATGCAGCTGCGTCTCTGACCCGCCCAGGACGAAAAGCCCATTTTCTGTCATGATTTTTTGTCATAGAAGTAGGAGCCCACCACATCTATGATGATACCGGGTTTTGTCACAATTATCGTCATAGAAGTGTCATATGTATGACAGAAAAAATTTCGTTCGGCCCAAAATGTCACGGATGTGTCTTTTTTTGTAGTGCCAAGATGTCCTCACTGACGTCCTCCGGGTGAATCCGAGTGGAGTCCTCGAGTCCAGAGTACATCCACATCGGATGATCACGGGCCTGTAGCGGTTGGATGCGTCGACCGAGAAAGACCTCCAGCAGGTCCATCCCAGTCACCCCGTCGCGAACAAGTTGGACGACCCGCTCGACCAACTCCTTGACCTACGCCTTCTCTTCGGGAACCACCTTCAAGGAGGAGGGCTTCTCCACTCGAGCCAGTGAAAAGGGAGGAAGTCCGGTCGACTGACTCAGGGTCGGCTGATCCTTGCAGTAAAACCAAGTCGACTGCCAGCCGCGGACCGAGTCGGGAAGGATCATCGCCGGGAAGGTGCTCTTGTTCCTCATATGGATCCCCGGGCCCCCGCACATCTGGATCACGTGCGTCCTCTCATCACTCGGATTGGCCTTTTTGACCGACTGGGAGCGACAGGTGAAGATATGTTTGAAGAGGCCCCAGTGCGGTCGACAGCCCAAGAAATTTTCACACATTGACACAAAAGCAGCCAGATAGACTATGGTATTTGGAGTGAAGTGGTGGAGCTGAGCCCCAAAGAAGTTCAAAAAGCCCCGAAATAAAGGATGGGGAGGCAGAGAAAATCCGCGATCGACATGGGTGGCGAGGAGAACGCACTCACCCTCCCTTGGCCGCGGCTCGGTCTCGTTCCCCGGGAGCCGCGCCGATTTGTGGGGGATCAGTCCCCCTCCACCAGGTCGTCAAGGTCGTCCTGGCTGATCGTCGAGCGGATGTAGTCGCCCTGGATCCAGCCCGGCGGCAGGCCGGATCTCAACGAGGATCCGCCCTGGCTGGTCCGCTTGCCCTTCGCCTTCGTGGTCGCCTTCTTCGCGTGCTCCAGCGCCACCGTCTTCTCTTTCCCCATGGCAACGGATCGAGTTCAAGCGAGGGTCCGGCGACGAGAGCATAAGCGAGCGTGGCGGAGAGGTCGGAGGAAGAAGAAAAGAGAATGGGAGCGCACGGGGCAGAGGCCTGGTCCGGTGCCTTTTATAAGGTCGTCCCCCGAGTGACTGACTGGTGGACCCGGACGATCTAAACAAATCCTGCAACAGTCGCGCGCGCAGTACGTGGCGAAAAAGGTGGCGCGGAGATCGAGGAGACTTGCCTAATCCATCCCGATTACCACAGTCTCGCCCGTCTGGCGCGCTTCCCGAAATTCGAATCCCGCGAAATCCGCGGAGAGCAGAGCAACTTGCCAGACCGAAAACATCCTCCACATTATCATTCGGAATTCTACCGTGAAAGTTCACTCGACAAAAAACCAAGAATGGACCAAGGCGACTGAAAAAGGAGTTGACGTCGTCTCCTCAGTTCATTGTTCCAGAACAAGGTATACTCATAGCATAAAGAATGAGTCGGAAGTGTTCCCAACTCCTTCCCCACTCAAACCCTGATCCATTCGGGGGCTAATGATGAAGCTATGTACCTAGGGTAGGGTCATGGATCTGTCCAACATACCCTCCCCAAGGACATCTCTACAAAGAACCAGAAGCAGTCGAAGAAAAACCATCATCCACTCGACCATGAAGATGTGTTCACTCGACCACCTTGAAGACACTCGACCATGCTAACAACCACTCGACCACCAGAAGATGTGAAGCCCTTCACTCCGCAACGGTCGGGGTTTAAGTCATAGCTTTATGGACATTTATAGCACTTTACTTCGGACGTTACCAGTAACGCTCCTCCTTTATGAACATTGAACCATGTGTAACGGAGGGGAGCTGGGGTCCTGGCGCACTCTATATAAGCCACCCCCTCCTCTAGGACAAGGGTTTGCACCTTCTGTAATTCACACTCATATATCCAGTCGACCGCCTCCGAGCTCCGAGACGTAGGGTTGTTACTTCCTCCGAGAAGGGCCTGAACTCGTCAAACTCGCGTGTACAACTCCTCCATAGCTAGGATCTTGCCTCTACATTCCTACCCCCCCCCTATTCTACTGTCAGTCCTAGAACCACGACAGTCATCGTTGCAATTAATAGGAAGTAATAAAGAAAAAGAGGTTTTCACATATAAATATACTATCTTGGACATCTTTAATAATTGTGAGCACTCATTAAATTATGATATACTAAAGAGTTGGCGTTGGACAAGGAAGACAACGTAATGGGTTATGTTTTCTTACATCTGAGATAAATTATGTTGTCATGGATCATCCAACATGTTGATCTTGCCTTTCCCTCTCTTGTTAGCCAATTTCTTTGCACCAGGTAGAGATACTACTTGTGCTTCCAAATATCCCTAAACCCGTCTTTACCATGAGAGTCCACCATACCTACCAATGGATTGAGTAAGATCCTTCAAGTAAGTTGTCATCGGTGCACGCAATAAAAATTTCTCTCTAAATATGTATGATCTATTAATGTGGAGAAAATAAGCTTTATACAATCTTGTGATGTGGAAGAAATAAAAGCAACGGACTGCATAATAAAGGTCCATATCACAAGTGGCAATATAAAGTGACGTTCTTTTGCATTAAGATTTTGTGCATCCAACCATAAAAGCGCATGACGACCTCTGCTTCCCTCTGCGAAGGGCCTATCTTTTAATTTTATCTTCCACCTTTAATTCCTGCTCGTCCTCGAGTAGGTAAATGATAAAAACAGAATTTTTGATGTGGAATGCTACCTAACATATTTATCAATGTAATTTTCTTTATTGTGGCAAGAATATTCAGATCCATAAGATTCAAGACATAAGTTTAATATCGACATAAAAATAATAATACTTCAAGCATACTAACTAAGCAATTATGTCTTCTCAAAATAACATGGCCAAAGCTATCCCTACAAAATCATATAGTATGGCTATGCTCTATCTTCATCACACAAAATATTTAAATCATGCATAACCCCGATGACAAGCCAAGCAATTGTTTCATGCTTTTGATGTTCTCAAACTTTTTCAAACTTCACGCAATACATGAGCGTGAGCCATGGATATAGCACTATAGGTGGAATAGAATGGTGGTTGCGAAGAAGACAAAAAGGAGAAGATAGTCTCACATCAACTAGGCATATCTACGGGCTATGGAGATGCCCATCAATAGATATCAATGTGAGTGAGTAGGGATTGCCATGCAATGGATGCACTAGAGCTATAAGTGTATGAAAGCTCAAAAAGAAACTAAGTGGGTGTGCATCCAACTCGCTTGCTCACGAAGACCTAGGGCATTTTGAGGAAGCCCATCATTGGAATATACAAGCCAAGTTCTATAATGAAAAAATCCTACTAGTATATGAAAGTGACAACATAGGAGACTCTCTATCATGAAGATCATGGTGCTACTTTGAAGCACAAGTGTAGTAAAAGGATAGTAGCATTGCCCCTTCTCTCTTTTTCTCTCATTTTTTTATTTTTTTATTTGGGCCTTTTCTCTCTTTTTTATGGCCTCTTTTTTTCTTCCGGAGTCTCATCCCGACTTGTGGGGGAATCATAGTCTCCATCATCCTTTCCTCACATGGGACAATGCTATAATAATGATGACCATCACACTTTTATTTACTTACAACTCAAGAATTACAACTCGATACTTAGAACAAAATATGACTCTATGTGAATGCCTCCGGCGGTGTACCGGGATGTGAAATGACTCATGAGTGACATGTATGAAAGAATTATGAATGGTGGCTTTGCCACAAATACGATGTCAACTACATGATCATGCAAAGCAATATGACAATGATGGAGCGTGTCATAAACGGAACGGTGGAAAGTTGCATGGCAATATATCTCGGAATGGCTATGGAAATGCCATAATAGGTAGGTATGGTGGCTATTTTGAGGAAGGTATATGGTGGGTTTATGGTACCGGCGAAAGTTGCGCGGTACTAGAGAGGCTAGCAAATGTGGAAAGGTGAGGGTGCGTATAATCCATGGACTCAACATTAGTCATAAAGAACTCACATACTTATTGCAAAAATCTATTGGTTATCGAAACAAAGTACTACGTGCATGCTCCTAGGGGGATAGATTGGTAGGAAAAGACCATCGCTTGTCCCCGACCGCCACTCATAAGGAAGACAATCAATAAATAAATCATGCTTCGACTTCATCACATAACGGTTCACCATACGTGCATGCTACGGGAATCACAAACTTTAACACAAGTATTTCTCAAATTCACAACTACTCACTAGCATGACTCTAAGATCACCATCTTCATATCTCAAAACAATCATCAAGTATCAAACTTCTCATAGTATTCAATGCACTTTATATGAAAGTTTTTATTATATTCACTAGCATAGGAAGGCAAAACAAGCATAACTTCAAAACTTTAAGCACATAGAGAGGAAACTTGATATTGTTGCAATTCCTACAAGCATATATTCCTCCCTCATAATAATTTTCAGTAGCTTCATGAATGAATTCAACAATATAACTATCACATAAAGCATTCTTTTCATGATCTACAAGCATAAAAATTTTACTACTCACCACATAAGCAAAATTCTTTTCATTCATAATAGTGGGAGCAAACTCAACAAAATAACTATGATGTGAGGCATAATCCAATTGAAAACTAAAATCATGATGACAAGTTTCATGGTTATCATTGTTCTTTATAGCATACATGTCATCACAATAATCATCATATATAGCAACTTTGTTCTCATAATCAATTGGAACCTCTTCCGAAATAGTGGATTCATCACTAAATAAAGTCATGACCTCTCCAAATCCACTTTCATCAATATAATCATCATAAATAGGAGGCATGCTTTCATCATAATAAATTTGCTCATCAAAACTTGGGGGGAAAATATCATCTTCATCAAACATAGCTTCCCCAAGCTTGTGGCTTTGCATATCATTAGCATCATGGATATTCAAGGAATTCATACTAACAACATTGCAATCATGCTCATCATACAAAGATTTAGTGCCAAACATTCTAATGCATTCTTCTTCTAACATTTTGGCACAATTATCGGAATCCTTATTTTCATGAAAGACATTAAAAAGATGAAGCATATGAGGTATCCTCAATTACATTTTTTTAGATTTCTTTTCTAGACTAAACTAGTGATAAAACAAGAAACAAAAAGATTCGATTGCAAGATCTAAAGATATACCTTCAAGCGCTAACCTCCCCGGCAATGGCGACAGAAAAGTGCTTGATGTATACTACACAACCTTCTTCTTGTAGACGTTGTTGGGCCTCCAAGTGCAGAGGTTTGTAGGACAGTAGCAAATTTCCCTCAAGTGGATGACCTAAGGTTTATCAATCCGTGGGAGGCGTAGGATGAAGATGGTCTCTCTCAAGCAACCCTGCAACCAAATAACAAAGAGTCTCTTGTGTCCCCAACACACCCAATACAATGGTAAATTGTATAGGTGCACTAGTTCGGCGAAGAGATGGTGATACAAGTGCAATATGGATAGTAGATAAAGGTTTCTGTAATCTGAAAATATAAAAACAGCAAGGTAACTAATGATAAAAGTGAGCATAAACGGTATTGCAATGTGTTGAAACAAGGCCTAGGGTTCATACTTTCACTAGTGCAAGTCCTCTCAACAATAATAACATAATTGGATCATATAACTATCCCTCAACATGCAACAAAGAGTCACTCCAAAGTCACTAATAGCGGAGAACAAATGAAGAGATTATTGTAGGGTAT
Source organism: Triticum urartu (assembly GCF_003073215.2). Classification (NCBI taxonomy): domain Eukaryota; kingdom Viridiplantae; phylum Streptophyta; class Magnoliopsida; order Poales; family Poaceae; genus Triticum; species Triticum urartu. The sequence continues at coordinate 656,600,788 of NC_053028.1, read as the reverse complement.
GAAACCACCTCAAAGTTATTCTTTCTGATCGATCTATTCAAGAGTCTGTAGTAAAATAACATGAAGCTATTCTTTCTGTTCAATCTATCATAGAGTTCGTACTAGAATAACACCTTAAGACACAAATCAACTAAAACCCTGATGTCACCTAGATACTCCAATGTCACCTCAAGTATCCGTGGGTATGATTATACGATATGCATCACACAATCTCGTATTCATCTATTCAACCAACACAAAGAACTTCAAAGAGTGCCCCAAAGTTTCTACCGGAGAGTCAAGACGAAAACATGTGCCAACCCCTATGCATAAGTTCACGAGGTCACAGAACTCGCAAGTTGATCACCAAAACATACATCAAGTGGATCACATGATATCCCATTGTCACCACGGATAAGCACGTGCAAGACATACATCAAGTGTTCTCAAATCCTTAAAGACTCAATCCGATAAGATAACTTCAAAGGGAAAACTCAATTCATCACAAGAGAGTAGAGGGGGAGAAACATTATAAGATCCAACTATAATAGCAAAGCTCGCGATACATCAAGATCGTACCACCTCAAGAACACGAGAGAGAGAGAGATCAAACACATAGCTACTGGTACATACCCTCATCCCCGAGGGTGAACTACTCCCTCCTCGTCATGGAGAGCGCCGGGATGATGAAGATGGCCATCGGAGAGGGATTCCCCCCTCCGGCAGGATGCCAGAATGGGTCTAGATTGGTTTTCGGTGGCTACAGAGGCTTCTGGCGGCGGAACTCCCAATCTATTCTTCTCCTCGATGTTTTTAGGGTATATGGACATATATAGGCGAAAGAAGTCGGACAGGGGAGCCACGAGGGGCCCACGAGGGTGGGGGCGCGCCCAGGGGGCAGACACGCCTCCCTGCCTCGTGGCCACCTTGAAGCTTCCCTGACGTCTACTTCAAGTCTCCTGGATTGCTTCCGTTCCAAAAATAACTCTCCTGAAGGTTTCGTTCCCTTTGCACTCCGTTTGATATTCCTTTTCTTCGAAACACTGAAATAGGCAAGAAAACAACAATTTGGGCTGGGCCTCCGGTCAATAGGTTAGTCCTAAAAATAATATAAAAGTGTATAATAAAGCCCATAAACATACAAAACAGATAATATAATAGCATGGAACAATCAAAAATTATAGATACGTTGGAGACGTATCAACCTTATATAAGAGTCATGGTGATCTTCACCTTTCCTTTTTACATTTTATCCTTTGGCAAGCACAATGTGTTGGAAAGATCCTGATATATAGCTAATTGGATGTGAGTTTTCATGAACTATTATTGTTGACATTACCCTTGAGGTAAAAATTTGGGAGGCAAAACTATAAGCCCCTATCTTTCTCTGTGTCCAATTAAAACTTCATACCCATAAATATTGTGTGAGTGTTAGCAATTCTGAAAGACTAAATGATAGTTGAGTATGTGGACTTGCTGAAAAGCTCTTATATTGAATCTTTCCTATTTTATGATAAATTGCAATTGCCTCAATGGCTGAGATTAGAGTTTGTTGGTTCTCAATGAAGTTATGATTCATACTTGAAATTGTGATATAATTGTTACTTTAGCATAAGAGATCATATGACAATATATATATATATATATATGTTGCTGTTCTAAGAATGATCATGATGCCCTCATGTCCGTATTTTATTTTATCGACACCTCTATCTCCAAACATGTGGACATATTTTTCGATTTCGGCTTCCGCTTGAGGACAAGCGAGGTCTAAGATTGGGGGAGTTGATACGTCCATTTTGCATCATGCTTTTATATCGATATTTATTGCATTATGGGCTGTTATTACACATTATGTCACAATACTTATGCGTATTCTCTTTTTTTACAAGGTTTACATGAAGAGGGAATGCCGGCAGCTGGAATTCTGGGCTGAAAAGGAGCAAATATTAGATATTGATTACTCCTTGTAGTTGATGCTAGTTGGTTTACTTGGTGGAATATCATATGTTCAGATCCATTATGCACATCAATACCCCTCTGATTATGAACATGCATATGCTTTGTGAGTAGTTACGTTTGTTCCTGAGGACATGGGAGAAGTCTTGCTATAAGTAGTCATGTGAATTTGGTATTCGTTCGATATTTTGATGAGATGTATGTTGTCATCCCTCTAGTGGTGTCATGTGAACGTCGACTACATGACACTTCACCATTGTTTGGGCCTAGAGGGAGGCATTGGGAAGTAATAAGTAGATGATGGGTTGCTAGAGTGACAGAAGCTTAAACCCTAGTTTATGCGTTGGTTCGTAAGGGGCTGATTTGGATCCATATGTTTCATGCTATGGTTAGGTTTACCTTAATACTTCTATTGTAGTTGTGGATGATTGCAATAGGGGTTAATCATAAGTGGGATGCTTGTCCAAGTAAGGGCAGTACCCAAGCACCGGTCCACCCACGTATCAAATTATCAAAGTACCGAACGCGAATCATATAACGTGGTGAAAACTAGCTTGACAATAATTCCCATGTTTCCTCGGGAGCGCTTTCCTTTATATAAGAGTTTGTCCAGGCTTGTCCTTATCTACAAAAAGGATTGGGCCATCTTGCTTCACTTTATTTACACTTGTTACTTGCTACTTGTTACAAATTACCTTATCACAAAACTATCTGTTACCGATAATTTCAGTGCTTGCAGAGAATACCTTACTGAAAACTGCTTATCATTTCCTTCTGCTCCTCGTTGGGTTCGACACTCTTACTTATCGAAAAGGCTATGATAGATCCCCTACACTTGTGGGTCATCAGTGACACGTAGGAAAATTTTGAATTATTACTACGATCCCCTATAGGTGTATCAGAGCTAGGTCTATGCGTAGATTCTTTGCACGAGTAGAACACAAAGTAGTTGTGGGCGATGATTTGGTCGATTTGCTTACTATTACTAGTCTTATCTTGATTCGGCAGCATTGTGGGATGAAGCGGCCCGGACCGACCTTACACGTACGCTTACGTGAGACTGGTTCCACCGACAAACATGCACTTGATGCATAAGGTGGCTAACGGGTGTCTGTCTCTCCCACTTTAGTCGGATTGAATTCGATGAAGAGGGCCTTATGAAGGGTAAATAGCAATTGGCATATCACCGTTGTGGCTTTGCGTAGGTAAGAAACGTTCTTGCTAGAAACCCATAGCAGCCACGTAAACCATGCAACAACAATTAGAGGATGTCTAACTTGTTTTTGCAGGGTATGCTATGTGATGTGATATGGCCAAAAGGATGTGATGAATTATATATATGTGATGTATGAGATTGATCATGTTCTTGTAATAGGATTCAAGACTGCATCTCGATGAGTATGACAACCGGCAGGAGTCATTGGAGTTGTCTTAATTTATTGTATGACACGCGTGTCAATGAAAAAAACGCCATGTAATTACTTTACTTTATTGCTAACCGTTAGGCATAGTAGTAGAAGTAATAGTTGGCGAGACAACTTCATGAAGACATGATGATGGGGATCATGGTGTCATGCCGGTGACGAAGGTGATCATGCCGCGCCTTGAAGATGGAGATCAAAAGGCGCAAGATGATATTGGCCATATCATGTCACTTTATGATTTGCATGTGATGTTTATCATGTTTGCATCTTATTTGCTTAGAATGACGGTAGTATAAATAAGATGATCCCTCACAAAATTTCAAGGAAGTGTTTCCCTTAATTGTCCACCGTTGCAAAGGATCGTTGTTTCGAAGCACCACGTGATGATCAAGTATGATAGATTCTAATGTTCGCATACAACGGTGTAAGCCATATTTACACATGCAAAACACTTAGGTTGACTTGACGAGCCTAGCATGTACAAACATGGCCTTAGAACACAAGAGACTGAAAGGTCGAACATGAGTCGTATAGTAGATGCGATCAACATGGAGATGTTCACCGTTGATGACTGGTCCGTCTCACGTGATGATCAGACACGGCCTAGTCGATTCGGATCATGCATCACTTAGATGAATAGAGGGATGTCTATCTAAGTGGGAGTTCATTAATAATTTGATTAGATGAACTTAATTATCATGAACTTAGTCTAAAGTTGTCTTTACAATCTATCCTGTAGATCCAATGGCCCACGCCAATGTTGCCCTCAACTTCAACGCGTTCCTAGAGAAAACCAAGCTGAAAGACGATGGTAGCAACTATACAGATTGGGTCCGTAACTTGAGGATCATCCTCATAGCTGCCAAGAAAGCATATGTCCTTGAAGCACCGCTAGGTGAAGAACCCATTTTCCCAGCAACTCAAGACGTTATGAACGCATGGCAGTCACGTAGTGATGATTACTCCCTGGTTCAGTGCGACATGCTTTACAGCTTAGAACCGAGGCTCCAAAAGCGTTTTGAGCAGCACGGAGCATATGAGATGTTCCAAGAGCTGAAAATGGTTTTCCAAGCTCATGCCCGAGTCGAGAGATATGAAGTATCTAACAAGTTCTACAGTTGTAAGATGGAGGAAAACAGTTCTGTCAGCGAGCATATACTCAAAATGTCTGAGTTGCACAACCGCTTGTCTTAGCTGGGAGTTAATCTTCCAGATGACTCAGTCATTGACAGGATCCTCTAGTCGCTTCCACTAGCTACAAGAGCTTTGTGATGAACTACAATATGCAAGGGATGGAGAAGTCCATTCCTGAGTTATATTCAATGCTGAAATCAGCGGAGGTAGAAATAAAAAAGGAACATCAAGTGTTGATGGTGAATAAGACCACTAGTTTCAAGAAAGGCAAGGGTAAGAAGACCTTCAAGAAGGACGGCAAGGGAATTGCCGCACCCGGTAAGCCAGTTGCCGAGAAGAAGCCAAATAATGGACCCAAGCCTGAGACTGAGTGCTTTTATTGCAAGGGAAATGGTCACTGGAAGCGGAACTGCCCCAAGTACTTAGCGAGTAAGAAGGCCGGTGACACCAAAGGTATATATGATATACATGCTATTGATGTGTACCTTACCAGCACTCGTAGTAGCTCCTGGGTATTTGATACCGGTGCGGTTGCTCATATTTGTAACTCAAAACAGGAGCTGCGGAATAAGCGGAGACTGGCAAAGGACGAGGTGATGATGCGCGTCGGGACTGGTTCCAAGGTCGATGTGATCGCCGTCGGCACGCTGCCTCTACACCTATCTTCGGGATTAGTTTTAAACCTCAATAATTGTTATTTAGTACCACCTTTGAGCATGAACATTGTATCAGGATCTCGTTTAATGCGAGATGGATACTAATTTAAATCTGGGAATAATGGTTGTTCTATTTATATGAGAGATATGTTTTATGGTCATGCCCCGCTGGTCAATGGTTTATTTTTATTGAATCTCGAACGTGATGTTACACATATTCATAGTATGAATGCCAAAAGATGTAAGGTTGGTAATGATAGTCCCACATACTTCTGGCACTGCCGCCTTGGTCACATTGGTGTCAAACGCATGAAGAAACTCCATGCAGATGGACTTTTGGAGTCTCTTGATTATGAATCATTTGACATGTGTGAACCATGCCTCATGGGAAAAATGACCAAGACTCCATTCTCCAGAACAGTGGAGCGAGCAACCAATTTATTGGAAATCATACATACTGATGTGTGCGGTCCTGTTGAGGCTCGCGGTGGCTATCGTTATGTTCTCACCCTCACTGATGACTTAAGTAGATATGGGTATGTCTACTTAATGAAACACAAGTCTGAGACATTTGAAAATTTCAAGGAATTTCAGAGTGAGGTAGAGAATCAATGTAACAGGAAAATAAAGTTCTTACGATCAGATCGTGGAGGGGAATATTTGAGTCATGAGTTTGGCACGCACTTAAGGAAATGTGAAATTGTTTCACAACTCACGCCTCCTAGAATACATCAGCGTAATGGTGTGTCCGAACATCGTAATCACACTGTTAGATATGGTGCGATCTATGATGTCTCTTACCGATCTACCGCTATCATTTTGGGGTTATGCTTTAGAGACTGCCGCATTCACTTTAAATAGGGCTCCATCAAAATCCGTTGAGATGACACCGTATGAATTATGGTTTGGAAAGAAACCTAAGTTGTCGTTTCTGAAAGTTTGGGGATGCGATGCTTATGTCAAGAAACTTCAACCTAAAAAGCTCGAACCCAAGTAGGAAAAATGCGTCTTCATAGGATACCCTAAGGAAACTATTGGGTATACCTTCTACCTCAGATCCGAGGGCAAGATCTTTGTTGCCAAGAATGGATCCTTTCTAGAGAAAGAGTTTCTCTCGAAAGAAGTAAGTGGGAGGAAAGTAGAACTTGATGAGGTACTACCTCTTCAACTGGAAAGTAGCGCAGCTCAGGAAGATGTTCATGTGGTGCCTGCACCGACTAGAGAGGAAGTTAATGATGATGATTGATGTCTACTACACAACCTTCTTCTTGTAGACGTTGTTGGGCCTCCAAGTGCAGAGGTTTTAAGGACAGTAGCAAATTTCCCTCAAGTGGATGACCTAAGGTTTATCAATCTGTGGGAGGCGTAGGATGAAGATGGTCTCTCTCAAGCAACCCTGCAACCAAATAACAAAGAGTCTCTTGTGTCCCCAACACACCCAATACAACGGTAAATTGTATAGGTGCACTAGTTCGGCGAAGAGATGGTGATACAAATGCAATATGGATGGTAGATATAGGTTTTTATAATCTGAAATTATAAAAACAGCAAGGTAACAAGTAATAAAAGTGAGCGTAAACGGTATTGCAATGCTAGGAAACAAGGCCTAGGGTTCATACTTTCACTAGTACAAGTTCCCTCAACAATAATAACATAATTGGATCATATAACTATCCATCAACTTGCAACAAAGAGTCACTCCAAAGTCACTAATAGAAGAGAACAAACGAAGAGATTATGGTAGCGTATGAAACCACCTCAAAGTTATCCTTTCTGATCGATCTATTCAAGATTTCGTACTACAAGGACACAACCCAGGAAATCATGTTGTTAGACAATAGTGAACCTTCGAACTATGAAGAAGCGATGGCGGGCCCGGATTCCAACAAATGGCTTGAAGCCATGAAATCCGAGATAGGATCCATGTATGAAAACAAAGTATGGACTTTGACAGACTTGCCCGATGATAGGAAAGCCATAGAGAATAAATGGATCTTTAAGAAGAAGACTGACGCGGATGGTAATGTGACCATCTATAAGGCTCGGCTTGTCACTAAGGGTTATCGACAAGTTCAAGGGGTTGACTACGATGAGACCTTCTCACCCGTAGCGAAGCTGAAGTCCGTCCGAATCATGTTAGCAATTGCCGCATTCTATGATTATGAGATATGGCAAATGGACGTCAAAACAACATTCCTTAATGGTTTCCTTAAGGAAGAATTGTATATGATGCAGCCGGAAGGTTTTGTCAATCCTAAGAATGCTGACAAGGTATGCAAGCTCCAGCGCTCCATCTATGGGCTGGTGCAAGCATCTCAGAGTTGGAACATTCGTTTTTATGAAATGATCAAAGCGTTTGGGTTTATGCAGACTTATGGAGAAGCCCGTGTTTACAAGAAAGTGAGTGGGAGCTATGTAGCATTTCTCATATTATATGTGGATGATATACTATTGATGGGAAATGATATAGAACTTTTGGAAAGCATAAAGGCCTACTTGAACAAGTGTTTTTCAATGAAGGATCTTGGAGAAGCTACTTGCATATTAGGCATCAAGATCTATAGAGATAGATCAAGACGCCTCATTGGTCTTTCGTAAAGCACATACCTTGACAAGATATTGAAGAAGTTCAATATGGATCAGTCCAAGAAGGGGTTCTTGCCTGCATTGCAAGGTGTGAGATTGAGCACGGCTCAATGCCCGACCTCGGTAGAAGATAGAGAAAAGATGAGTGTCATCCCCTATGCCTCAGCCATAGGGTCTATTATGTATGCCATGCTGTGTACCAGACTTGATGTGAACCTTGCCGTAAGTTTGGTAGGGAGGTATGATGTCTACTACACAACCTTCTTCTTGTAGACGTTGTTGGGCCTCCAAGTGCAGAGGTTTGTAGGACAGTAGCAAATTTCCCTCAAGTGGATGACCTAAGGTTTATCAATCCGTAGGAGGCATAGGATGAAGATGGTCTCTCTCAAGCAACCCTGCAACCAAATAACAAAGAGTCTCTTGTGTCCCCAACACACCCAATACAATGGTAAATTGTATAGGTGCACTAGTTCGGTGAAGAGATGGTGATACAAGTGGTATATGGATAGTAGATATGGGTTTTTGTAATCTGAAAATATAAAAACAGCAAGGTAACTAATGATAAAAGTGAGCGTAAATGGTATTGCAATGCGTTGAAACAAGGCCTATGGTTCATACTTTCGCTAGTGCAAGTTCCCTCAACAATACTAACATAATTGGATCACATAACTATCGCTCAACATGCAACAAAGAGTCACTCCAAAGTCACTAATAGCGGAGAACAAACAAAGAGATTATGGTAGGGTACGAAACCACCTCAAAGTTATTCTTTCCAATCAATCCGTTGGGCTATTCCTATAAGTGTCACAAACAGCCCTAGAGTTCGTACTAGAATAACACCTCAGGACACAAATCAACCAAAACCCTAATGTCACCTAGATACTCCAATGTCACCTCAAGTATCCGTGGGTATGATTATACGATATGCATCACACAATCTCAGATTCATCTATTCAACCGACACATAGAACCTCAAAGAGTGCCCCAAAGTTCTACCGGAGAATCACGACGAAAACGTGTGCCAACCCCTATGCATAGGTTCATGGGCGGAACCCGCAAGTTGATCACCAAAACATACATCAAGTGAATCACGTGCTATCCCATTGTCACCACGGATACGCACGGTAAGACATACATCAAGTGTTCTCAAATCTTTAAAGACTCCATCCGATAAGATACCTTCAAAGGGGAAACTCAATTCATTACAAGAGAGTAGAGGGGGAAGAAACATCATAGGATCCTAATATAATAGCAAAGCTCGCGATACATCAAGATCGTATCACCTCAAGAACACGAGAGAGAGGGAGAGAGAGAGATCAAACACATAGCTACTGGTACATACCCTCAGCCCCGAGGGAGAACTACTCCCTCCTCGTCATGGAGAGCACCGGGATGATGAAGATGGCCACCGGAGAGGGATTCCCCCTACGGCAGGGTGCCGGAATGGGCCTAGATTGGCTTTCGGTGGCTATGGAGGCTTCTGGCGGCGGAACTCCCAATCTATTGTGCTCTGGAAGTTTTAGGGTACGTGAGTATATATGGGTGCAGGAGGTACGTCGGTGGAGCTTCGGGGGCCCCACGAGGCAGGGGGCGTGCCCTAGGGGGGCGCCCCCCACCCTCGTGAGCACCTCCCTTGGCTCCTGACGTGGGGTCCAAGTCCATCCGGTAGCTTTCCTTCCGAAAATAACTTCTCCAGTTGATTTCGTTCCGTTTCGACTCCGTTTGATATTCCTTTTCTTCGAAACACTGAAATAGGCAAAAAAACAGCAATTCTGGACTGGGCCTCCGGTTAATAGGTTAGTCCAAAAAATAATATAAAAGTGGATAATAAAGCCCAATATTTCCCAAAACAGTAGATAACATAGCATGGAGCAATCAAAAATTATAGATACGTTGGAGACGTATCAAGCACCCCCAAGCTTAATTCCTGCTCTCCTCGGGTAGGTAAATGATAAAAACAGAATTTTTGATGCGGTGTGCTACTTGGCATAATTTCAATGTAATTCTTCTTAATTATGGTATGAATATTCAGATCCGAAAGATTCTAGACAAAAGTTCATATTGACATAAAAATGATAATACTTCAAGCATACTAACTAAGTAATTATGTCTTCTCAAAATAACATGGCCAAAGAAAGTTCATCCCTACAAAATCATATAGTTTAGTCATGCTCCATTTTCGTCACACAAGAATGCTCTCATCATGCACAACCCTGATGACAAGCCAAGCAATTGTTTCATACTTTAGTAATCTCAAACTCATAAACTTTCACGCAATACATGAGCGCGAGCCATGGATATAGCACTATGGGTGGAATAGAATATAATGAGGGGGGTTATGTGGAGAAGACAAAAAGGAGAAAGTCTCACATCAAAGAGGCTAATCAATGGGCTATGGAGATGCCCACTGATTGATGTTAATGCAAGGAGTAGGGATTGCCATGCAACAGATGCACTAGAGCTATATATGTATGAAAGCTCAACAAAAGAAACTAAGTGGGTGTGCATCCAACTTGCTTGCTCACGAAGACCTAGGGCACTTGAGGAGGGCCATTGTTGGAATATACAAGCCAAGTTCTATAATGAAAAATTCCCACTAGTATATGAAAGTGACAAAACAAGAGACTCTCTATCATGAAGATTATGGTGCTACTTTGAAGCACAAGTGTGGCAAAGGATAGTAGCATTGTCCCTTCTCTCTTTTTCTCTCATTTTTTTATTTGGCCTTCCTTTTTTATGGCCTTTCTCTTTTGTTGGGCCTTCTCTTTTTTATGGCCTTTATCTTTTTTTATTCCTCACTTGGGACAATGCTCTAATAATGATGATCATCACACTTCTATTTATTTACAACTCAATGATTACAACTCGATACTAGAACAAAGATGACTCTATATGAATGCCTCCGGCGGTGTACCGGGATATGCAATGAACCAAGAGTGACATGTATGAAAGAATTATGAACGGTGGCTTTGCCACAAATACTATGTCAACTACATGATCATGCTAAGCAATATGACAATGATGATGCGTGTCATAATAAACGGAATGATGGAAAGTTGCATGGCAATATATCTCGGAATGGCTATGGAAATGCCATAATAGGTAGGTATGGTGGCTGTTTTGAGGAAGATATAAGGAGGTTTATGTGTGATAGAGCGTATCATATCACGGGGTTTGGATGCACCGGCGAAGTTTGCGCCAACTCTCAATGTGAGAAAGGGCAATGCACGGTACCGAAGAGGCTAGCAAGGATGGAAGGGTGAGAGTGCGTATAATCCATGGACTCAACATTAGTCATAAATAACTCACATACTTATTGCAAAAATCTACAAGTCATCAAAAACCTCGGTACTACGCGCATGCTCATAGGGGGATAGATTGGTAGGAAAAGACCATCGCTCGTCCCCGACCGCCACTCATAAGGAGGACAATCAAATAACACCTCATGTTTCAAATTTGTTACATAACGTTTACCATACGTGTATGCTACGGGACTTGCAAACTTGAACACAAGTACTTCTCAAATTCACAACTACTCAACTAGCACGACTTTGATATTATTACCTCCATATCTCAAAACAATCATCAAGCATCAAACTCCTCTTAGTATTCAATACACTCATAAGAAAATTTTATTATTAATCTTGTATACCTAGCATATTAGGATTTTGAGAAAATTACCATGCTATTTAAGACTCTCAAAATAATCTAAGTGAAGCATGAGAGTTCATCCATTTCTTCAAAATAAAACTACCACCATGCTCTAAAAAGATGTAAGTGAAGCACTAGAGCAAATGACAAACTACTCCGAAAGATATAAGTGAAGATCAATGAGTAGTCGAATAATTATGCAACTATGTGAAGACTCTCCCATTTAATAATTTCAGACCTTGATGATTTATTTAAACAGCAAGCAAAACAAAATAAAATGATGCTCCAAGCAAAACACATATCATGTGGCGAATAAAAATATAGCTCCAAGTAAAGTTACCGATGAACGAAGACGAAAGAGGGGATGCCTTCCGGGGCATCCCCAAGCTTAGGCTCTTGTCTATCCTTGAATATTACATTGGGGTGCCTTGGGCATCCCCAAGATTAGGCTCTTGCCACTCCTTATTCCATAGTCCATCGAATCTTTACCCAAAACTTGAAAACTTCACAACAGAAAACTTGACAGAAAACTCGTAAGCTCCGTTAGTATAACAAAATAAATCACCACTTCAAGGTACTGTAATGAACTCATTATTTATTTATATTGGTGTTAAACCTACTGTATTATAACTTCTCTATGGTTTATAAACTATTTTACTAGCCATAAATTCATCAAAATAAGTAAAGAACACATGAAAACAGAATATGTCAAAAACAGAACAGTCTGTAGTAATCTGAATCAAACGTATACTTATGGAACTCATAAAATTCTCAAATAAATTGCTGGACCTGAGGAATTTATCTATTAATAATCTGCAAAAAGAATTAACTAAATATCACTCTCCAATAAAACTTGGCAGCAATTCTCGTGAGCGCTAAAGTTTCTGTTTTTTACAGCAAGATCAACAAGACTTTCCCCAAGTCTTCCCAACGGTTCTACTTGGCACAAACACTAATTAAAACATAAAAACTCAATAATAACAGAGGCTAGATAAATTATTAATTACTAAACAGGAGAAAAAAGCGAGGAACAAAAATAAAATTGGGTTGCCTCCCAACAAGCGCTATTGTTTAAAGCCCCTAGCTAGGCATGATGATGTCAATGATGCTCACATAAAAGATAAGAATTGAAACATAAAGAGAGCTTCATGAAGAATATGACTAGCACATTTAAGCCTAACCCACTTCCTATGCATAGGGATTTTGTGAGCAAACAACTTGTGGGAACAAGAATCAACTTGCATAGGAAAGAAAACAAGCATAACTTTAAGATTTTAAGCACATAGAGAGGAAACTTGATATTATTGCAATTCCTACAAGCATATATTCCTCCCTCATAATAATTTTCAGTAGCATCATGAATGAATTCAACAATATAACCAGCACCTAAAGCATTCTTTTCATGATCTACAAGCATAGAATATTTACTACTCTCCACATAAGCAAATTTCTTCTCATTCGGAATAGTGGGAGTATCATAAGAAACTCGAATACTAAAAATTGTTTCCACATTAAAAGAGTAATGTTCAGAAAATGGGTAACCATAATCATGACAAGTTTTATAAATACAATCACTATTTTTTATAGCATATGTATCATCACAATAATTATCATATGTAGGAGGCATGCTATCATCATTATAAATTTGCATATCAAAACTTGGGAGACTAAAAATATCATATTCATTAAGCGTAGCATCCCCAAGCTTGGGACAAACATTAATTGCAGCAAATATATTCTCAAAAACATCATCTTCATCAAACATAGCATCCCCAAGCTTGGGCCTTTTTATATCATAAGCATAATCACTCTCATCATTAATAGTGTAGATAGCACCAATAGTATAGCAATTATCATATTCTTCCAAGGAAGTGCCAAAAAGATTTTCAAGATCATAAGAAGTATCATTATCTTTCACAGTTATATTTTCATGAGGCACAATAGTAATAGGAGCAGCATTATTTGGGGGATATATCTTTTTACCTCTCTTCCTTTTTCTTTTCTTCTTCTTCACCACCTCATGTGTGGGTTCAATCCTCTTTTTGGAGCTCCTTATTAACGAGATTGGTTGAACAGGAGGCTCCTCCTCGTTACCTGATTCATCATAAGAAATAATAGGAGGATATTGGGAAGTCTCTTCCCTTTCATTAGTATTCTCTTCAGCTTCTATTTGTTTTCTTTTCTTTATGTAGTTGGCAATATAAGGATTTTCAATACAATTCACCGCACAATACATATAAATTTTCTCTAGATCAAAATCAAGAAATCTATCAAGATTAAACTTTGGAATACCCTCAGTTATACGTTTCATTTCCTCATACCCCAAAAGAAGACCAAGCTCTTTATGATGCTCAAGGGTAATCAAATTATCACAATTTTTGGATATGATTCGGTCATGAAACAATTTGCATTGGAGATTTAAATGACCATGTTCATTGCAAAGTTCACAAGGGGCGTGAAAAATATTGAATTTTTCAGCACAATCATCAAGACTTTCTTGCAACAATTTAGTTTCTAAGTACTTATGCCTCTTGCAATATCTATCTTCCCTATTTGGTGTGTACTTACAAACCCAATGCACTCCACAAAAATTGACATGTTTATAGGAGACATTTTCATCATAACTAGTGCAATCATCATTAGTACCATGGATATTCAAAGAATTCATACTAACAACATTGCAATCATGCTCATCATTCACATATTTTATGCCAAGAATTCTATGTAATTCTTCTTCTAGTATTTGAGCACAATTCTCCTTTCCATCATACTCACGAAAGATATTAAAAAGGTGAAGCGTATGAGGCAAACTCAATTCCATATTTTTTATAGTTTTCTTTTATAAACTAAACTAGTGATAAAACAAGAAACTAAAAGACTCGATTGCAAGATCTAAAGATATACCTTCAAGCACTCACCTCCCCGGCAACGGCACCAGAAAAGAGCTTGATGTCTACTACACAACCTTCTTCTTGTAGACGTTGTTGGGCCTCCAAGTGCAGAGGTTTGTAGGACAATAGCAAATTTCCCTCAAGTGGATGACCTAAGGTTTATCAATCCATAGGAGGCGTAGGATGAAGATGGTCTCTCTCAAGCAACCCTGCAACCAAATAACAAAGAGTCTCTTGTGTCCCCAACACACCCAATACAATGGTAAATTGTATAGGTGCACTAGTTCGGCGAAGAGATGGTGATACAAGTGGTATATGGATAGTAGATGTGGGTTTTTGTAATCTGAAAATATAAAAACAGCAAGGTAACTAATGATAAAATTGAGCGTAAACGGTATTGCAATGCGTTGAAACAAGGCCTAGGGTTCATACTTTTGCTAGTGCAAGTTCCCTCAACAATACTAACATAATTGGATCACATAACTATCCCTCAACATGCAACAAAGAGTCACTCCAAAGTCACTAATAGCGGAGAACAAACAAAGAGATTATGGTAGGGTACGAAACCACCTCAAAGTTATTCTTTCCAATCAATCCGTTGGGCTATTCCTATAAGTGTTATAAACAGCCCTAGAGTTCATACTAGAATAACACCTTAAGACACAAATCAACCAAAACCCTAATGTCACCTAGATACTCCAATGTCACCTCAAGTATCCGTGGGTATGATTATACGATATGCATCACACAATCTCAGATTCATCTATTCAACTGACACATATAACCTCAAGGAGTGCCCCAAAATTCTACCAAAGAATCACGACGAAAACGTGTGCCAACCCCTATGCATAGGTTCATGGCCGGAACCCGCAAGTTGATCACCAAAACATACATCAAGTGAATCACGTGGTATCCCATTGTCACCACAGATACACATGGCAAGACATACATCAAGTGTTCTCAAATCTTTAAAGACTCAATCCGATAAGATAACTTCAAAGGGGAAACTCAGTTCATTACAAGAGAGTAGAGGGGGGAAAGAAACATCATAGGATCCAAATATAATAGCAAAGCTCGCGATACATCAAGATCGTATCACCTCAAGAACACGAGAGAGAGAGAGATCAAACACATAGCTACTGGTACATACCCTCAGCCCCGAGGGAGAACTACTCCCTCCTCGTCATGGAGAGCACCGGGATGATGAAGATGGCCACCGGAGAGGGATTTCCCCTCCGGCAGGGTGCCGGAATGGGTCTAGATTGGCTTTCGGTGGCTATGGAGGCTTCTGGCGGCGGAACTCCCGGTCTATTGTGCTCTGGAAGTTTTAGGGTACGTGAGTATATATGGGTGCAGGAGGTACGTCGGTGGAGCTTTGGGGGCCCCATGAGGCAGGGGGCGCGCCCTAGGGGGGGCCCACCCTCGTGAGCACCTCCCTTGGCTCCTGACGTGGGGTCCAAGTCCATTCGGTAGCTTTCCTTCCAAAAATAACTTCTCCAGTTGATTTCATTCCGTTTCGACTCCGTTTGATATTCCTTTTCTTCGAAACACTGAAATAGGCAAAAAATAGCAATTCTGGGCTGGGCCTCCGGTTAATAGGTTAGTCCCAAAAATAATATAAAAGTGGATAATAAAGCCCAATATTGCCCAAAATAGTAGATAACATAGCATGGAGCAATCAAAAATTATAGATACGTTGGAGACGTATTAAGGTACCAAAGTAATCCCGGCATGGAACACTGGACAGTGGTCAAGAATATCCTGAAGTACCTGAAAAGGACTAAGGATATGTTTCTCGTTTATGGAGGTGACGAAGAGGCGCCGTAAAGGGTTCCGTCGATGCTACCTTCGACACAGATCTGGATGACTCCAAGTCACAAACCGGATACATGTACATTTTGAATGGTGGGGCAGTCAGCTGGTGCAGTTGCAAGCAAAGCGTCGTGGCGGGATCTACATGTGAAGCAGAGTACATAGCAGTCTCAGAGGCAGCACAAGAAGCAGTCTGGATGAAGGAGTTCATCACCGACCTAGGAGTTATCCCCAATGCGTCGGGCCCGATGACTCTCTTCTGTGACAACACTAGAGCCATTGCCCTTGCCAAGGAGCCCAGGTTTCACAAGAAGACCAGGCATATCAAGCGTCGCTTCAACTCCATTCGTGAATATATTCAAGATGGAGAAATAGATATTTGTAAAGTGCATATGGATCTGAATATCGCAGATTCGTTGACTAAACCTCTTCCACGAGAAAAACATGATCAACACCAGAACTCTATGGGTGTTCGATTAATCACAATGTAACTAGATTATTGACTCTAGTGCAAGTGGGAGACTGTTGGAAATATGCCCTAGAGGCAATAATAAAATGGTTATTATTATATTTCCTTGTTCATGATAATTGTTTGTTGTTCATACTTTAATTGTATTAACCGGAAACCGTAATACATGTGTGAATACATAGATGAGAACATGTCCCTAGTGAGCCTCTAGTTGACTAGCTCGTTGATCAATAGATGGTTATGGTTTCCTGACCATGGACATTGGATGTTGTTGATAACAGGATCACATCATTAGGAGAATGATGTGATGGACAAGACCCAATCCTAAGTGTAGCACAAGATCATGTAGTTCGTTCGCTAGAGCTTTTCTAATGTCAAGTATCATTTCCTTAGACCATGAGATTATGCAACTCCCGGATACCGTAGGAATGCTTTGGGTGTATCAAACATCACAACGTAACTGGGTGACTATAAAGGTGCACTACAGGTATCTCCGGAAATGTCTATTGGGTTGGCACGAATCGAGACTGGGATTTGTCACTCTGTATGACAGAGAGGTATCTCTGGGCCCACTCGGTAATGCATCATCATAATGAGCTCGGTTTGACTAAAGAGTTAGTCATGGGATCACGCATTGCGGAACGAGTAAAGAGACTTGCCGGTAACGAGATTGAACAAAGTATGGGGATACCGACGATCGAATCTCGGGCAAGTAACATACCGACAGATAAAGGGAATTGTATACGGGATTGATTGAATCCCCGACATCGTGGTTCATCCGATGAGATCATCGTGGAACATGTGGGAGCCAATATGGGTATCCAGATCCCGCTATTGGTTATTGGCCAGAGAGGTGTCTCGGTCATGTCTGCGTGGTTCCCGAACCCGTAAGGTCTACACACTTAAGGTTCAGTGATGCTAGAGTTGTAACGGGAATAGTATGTGGTTACCAAAGGTAGTTCGTAGTCCCGGATGAGATCCCGGACGTCACGACGAGTTCCGGAATGGTCCGGAGGTGAATATTGATATATTGGACGAAAGGTATTGGAGTCCGGAAGTGTTCCGGGGGTACTAGGCTATGGCCAGCATGACCGAAAGGTGTTTCGGGAGCCCCGACAAGTGTTCCAGGGCCTCATGGGGCAAGGGGAGGGGGCAAACCAGCCCACTAAGGGGCTGTGCGCCCCCACACCCTTTCCCCACATTACTTAGGGAGGTGGGACGCCTCCACCTGGCTCGGGAGGCAAGCCTCTACCTGCTTGGCTTGGGGGGCAAGTCTCCCTAGGGTTTTCCTAGGGAGATACAATCTGCCCTAGCCGCCGCCCCCTAGGGTAAACCCTAGGGCGCCTCCCCCTCTCCCCTTCCCCCTATATATAGTGAGGGGGTGGGAGGGCAGCCACACCCTTCCCCTGGCGCAGCCCTCCCCCTCTCCAACTCCTCCTCCTCTTCCGTAGTGCTTGGCGAAGCCCTACCGGAGAACCACGAGCTCCTCCATCACCACGCCGTCGTGCTGCTGGAGTTCTCCCTCAACTTCTCCTCTCCCCTTGCTGGATCAAGAAGGAGGTGATGTCCCGGGGCTGTACGTGTGTTGAACACGGAGGCGCCGTCCGTTCGGCGCTAGATCGGATCTTCCGCGATTTGAATCGCCGCGAGTATGACTCCATCAACCGCGTTCTTGTAACGCTTTGGCTTAGCGATCTTCAAGGGTATGAAGATGCACTTCCTCTCTCTCTCTCGTTGCTAGCATCTCCTAGATTGATCTTGGTGACATGTAGGAAAATTTTGAATTATTACTACGATCCCCTACAAGGAGTCCTCCTCCTCTGGTTCGGGCGAACCAAAGAGGAAAGGACTCCCCTCCTTGTCCAATTCGGCCCACCCCTTATTCGTATGATTCTTACTTGAATTAGTTCCTTGTCAGTTGGCAATTTTATCGAGAGATCAAGCATCCTAAGGCCTCTTTTGTTTCATTTGGGCTTGGTGCAACCAGAAGTTATTCTAGTCTGGTTTCGTTTGGCTATGCCACCCTTTTTTAAAGGGACCACCAAGTTATTTTGCTTGCGTCGATGCAACCATGTGTCGGTGGTGCTGAGAGGTCGGTAAGAGCGAAACAACTACGATTCCAGACAAATAGAATGAATGCACGATGCAGCCTCCGTGCCGACCGCGGAGAGGTCCACGATGCGTGATGCAACCCCTGATCCCGACAAGCAAAGAAATATATTTGTTTCTACATCTAAGTTTATCTTAGGGTGTTTGTTTGTATTCAAGTGTTTTTAACAATTGTAATAGCAAATCAGCGTGGGAACTTGGAATGATTCCTTTAATCACCAATTTATTTGTATCGAACTAAAATAAGAAGGCTAAAAAACATGAAAAAAGTTTATACTTGCTAAAGTAACTTATTCAAGCTCGCACATGCATACATCATCCGTGAGTATGACCCCACACTCACCAGCGAAGAGGAGCACCGACAAATCGTGACTGTTGCTCGTGAGTCTGACCACCATGTCTACTTCAAGGACATCTCGTCCTAAGAGGAAGAGGAGGACACCTATGCTGACGTGGACAACGATAAGGGCGTGACTAGACAACACCGACCACCAAGTAGTGTAGATAGTCTAGGTAGCAATGTCGCTCGAATAGCAACATTGCTTATTTTAAAATGTCATTAACCAACATTTATAGTTGCAAATTACATGTAAAGCGACATATTTTTGCACTTATTATATTTTTTATTGTGTTGAAACATGTGTTTGACATGTCTAATCTGAGATTAAATTGCCCCTACATTTTTGAAGAAAATGAAAAAAAGATATGAAGGCCATTTTATGAAGACTTTGTATGTGCGTACAACTTTCACGATCTTCGTATCCATATGACGGAGGATGATCCCCGATACGATGACTCTGCAGAGTTGCTCTTTCTCATACCATGTGTTGTTACATGAATTATCCATATTGCCATGGTCCACGGCAGTGTGCAAGACACAACATTATGTAGACAATTGGATTTTTTTTTGAAATGGTGGATTTTTTTAAACACAACTCAGGCACAAACACTCACAAATGCGTACATTCATTCAATCCATTGAAGCACACACGCGCACGCTATTCATATAAGCACTTTCGAGAGACTGAGCCGGTTTTGAAATTGACGAAGTCATCACAGGTGTCTCGTTATCTTCTATATCTAAATAGCTAGCCTCCACTAACATATTTTTCTCAACATGCAAGCATGCCACATCATCAAGCAACATGCATGGCAAAAGACCCACCACAACATGCATTCATGCACATGAAAATGTCCACCTCAACATGCAAACATATATTAGATATTTTACAATACATTAATCAAACACAATAAAGCATATGGATTTGCAATTTTAGTTTTCGTAGTATCACTATTCACGTTCCATAGAAATCACATATCATCGAAATGTATTGCAAATATTCCCGCAACAACGTGTGGGGTATCATCTAGTTGATAGAAACACCGACTCCCACTGAAAGAATATTCCGCCCCTATGGCCCTATCAGACGTCAAAGCTTCAAATAAGTGGTTTGAATTCCAGTGGGCTGGGAGTATCATTGCCCTCTTAACCAGCCAACCACATGTTGGTTCTCGACAAAGAATATTGCGAGTTAGACCAGATGACTCAATATACTACCCCTCCATACAGTATGAATGTCCTTTGTCTTCAAATTTTCAAAAACTGTCAAATTTTGTGTAGCCGGAGGGCAGAGCGGTCATTTCCCTCCCTAACCAGAAGAGCACCCACTACAGTGTGTGTACACGACCGGTCTGGTCTTTCTTCCTCGGTTACTACAGCGGTGGGGGAGGCCAAGGTGGAGTCTTGCTGTGGAAGGAAGCCATTACTCCTACTGGTCAAGTAGCCAGCGAGCCAGTCTTCCTCCACACCCCAACCCCACTCCCCCCTCTATTGGCGGAGAGAGAGAGGCCAAGGAGGGAGATCCACTCCGTCCGATGGCGATGGCGCCGCCGCGTCTGCTGCGGGGCCTCATCGCGCCGATGTCGCCGGCGGACTGGCTGCCCTGCCACCTCCAGCTGCTGGCCTCGTCCGCCTCGCTCCTGCACCGCTGGTGGCTCCCCTCGCTCGCGCGCCTCCGCTGCCCCTCCTGCTCCGACGGATTCAAGCTCTTCCTCGTCCTGCTCCTCTTCTCCGCCGCCCTCGCCGAGGTCCGCTTCGTCGCCTCCGCCTCCATGGCGCCCACCCTCCGCCCGGGCGACCGCGCCGTCGCAGAAAAAGTAAAGCGCCCTCCTCCACCCCCCCCCGCCCCCCCCATTACCTCCTCCCTAACCTAGCTGCTACGCAGATCTCTTCCATTCCGCCCGGGTTCTGCTTGGTTCTCTCTTGCATTATGCTCGCCTGCCTTGGATCTACGCCTGCCATGATTCGTTAGTAGTTAACCAAATGGGGGAATGCTTTGATTTTGCTCAGGTCACCTACATGTTCCGGAAGCCATCTGCCGGGGATGTAGTCTTCTTCCGGGTGCCCGCCGCCCTGCAGGTACCGTACCTCTGCTTTTCCTCTTTCATTTTTAACCTCTCTCAGCTTCACAATCTGATGCTGCATTGCACTGTTTTTGCCGTTTCTTATTACAGAATTGCGGCATAAATAAAGATGTTGTATTTATTAAGAGGGTTGTTGCCACCCCTGGAGATTTCATCGAGGTAATAAATACTACTAAATCTGTTGTACTCCCTCGGTTCCTAAATATAAATCTTTTTAGAGATTTCAATATGAACTCATATGGATGTATATGGACATATTTAGAGTGTAGATTCATTCATTTTGCTCCGCATGTAGTCCCGTATTGGAATCTCTGAAAAGACTTATATTTAAGAACGGAGGGAGTAGTATATCATATCATTTATTCATGCTGCCGATTGAGCAAAGGCGATGCTAACATTGCCTTGCTTCCACCCACAATATTACTGCAACACATATCTTCAGATGCGTGCAAAGTACTGTCATTCTTCAATTTGTTCACCCTGCTGATTGACATATATGCTGCTTCAGCAATGGCCAAATATATCTCAAGATGCATTATACATTATCCCTAAATCCGCATGCCGGCACTTACGCAGAGACATTTTATTTTTACAGGTCCGACAAGGCCAGCTTATTGTTAATGGTGTTGCACAAAATGAACATTACACCGCACCCCATGGTGGGTCGGACACGATGGAAGCCATGGTTTGTTGAATCTCTTTCTATCTGTGAGCATAGTCTGCTTGAACAACATTGAGGAGTTGCTATTGCCAGGTCCAGAGATACTTGTATACCCAAACTCCTATGGGTCACTACCACACAAACAAATGACTTTACCACTGCAAGAGGAGGACCAAAAGTGGCATGGCTGCTCCGTGTTGTTGACTTCTTGACTGCCCTGTTATTCTTTCGAGATGACGGGCCTCAGATGGTGGATGATCTCTCCCTCCCATCCCATCCCTGTTATCTGCTCGACATATGCCCGGATCAATCTGATACTAAAACAATCCATCGTCCTGCAGCGCCTCCCTGAAGACCATGTATTCGTCATGGGTGATAACCGCAATAACAGCTGCGATTCTCGTGCCTGGTAAGTGAACACATCCATTCCCATGCTAGGCCAATCCTCTTGTACATGCATTATAACTGATTGCTCATGCTGAGATTATCCTAGATTGAATGCTTCAACTGTCGACGAAATCTGATATCAGTCATATTTTAGATATCTGCTTTGGACTAGGTCCAGCATGACTGCAGATTTGCATGGCCATAATAGTCATTTGATCTGTAACAACGTAAAAGTAGAATGCACATGTGTTTGAGCTGCCAGAATGCACTCTTAAGTATTTGCTCAGTTGCAGTTGCTTTACTATGGCTTTATAATTGAGGAAATCTTGTGCTATTCATATTATAAATCTGTGCTTTTGGACCAGAGATCCAGTATAATTGGAGATTCATTTTCCGTGGTGAACATACAATCTGTAATGACGATTAGAATGCCCAAATATGTTTTTAGTTGCTAGAAAAAATTGCTTGTTTAGAGCTTGCTTTTCTCCTACTTCCAATTGTTCTTTCCTAGAAATCGTTTGGGAACTAGTACTAACCATTGTGAAGTTTGTGGTGACAGGGGACCTCTTCCTATCAGCAACATTGTTGGGAGACACATCATGTCCTTTACAAGATCCTCCCTCCAATAGCCAAGGCGAAGATCTTCGACGGCCACCAGAGTTGCCAAACCCCTCCTCGATGCCACTCGATATGATGTTATCGAGCTATGTTGGGCCTCGAGCCCCTAGTATGTAAATCTGTGAGACCTTCCTTTCCTGTCTTAGCACGGTACCGTTGTATGTGTAGTGACTTAATCCCGGGGAGCACTGAATAGTGACTTGTAGCTGTTGTCACTCACCCCCCACGGCCCCACCCCTGGACTGTCAGCTGTTAAGCTTACCTGTTGGTAGAACCTGCAAGATGTACCTAAAGGTTACACCTTCTAGTAACCTTAGCTGTCGAATCTAATCGGTAATGTTATTATTACCATGCACCGTGTGCTTGGCTGTCAATCAAAAAAGGAAAAATCTGCATGCCTGAAGATAAGTCTGTTTATCTGATGCTGTGTGTGGTGCAGATTATCTCCTGGTATCATTTTTCTCCACTCTGTTTGTTTAGCAATACGATTACATCTGAGCCTTGTCGTGGCAGGTATATATCCTTTGAGTAAGGCTAGAACTGTGTTGATTTTCCAAGATACAGTCAGTAGCAAACCGGGCTTTCCCGTGAACATTTCAGACAAAAAACTGAGACTGCATTGTCACATGATGAATTTTTTGCCAACGTGTTTAAGCTACTGCCACATTGGTTGAAAGCATTTCAACAACAATGGTGACAGGAATCCCTTGGCTATATTCATCTGTTTGCTTCAAGGACCGTCCGAGTCGTTGAAATGGTTGGAAGACAGAATGAAGATGAGTTTGCCTGGCACTAGCAGATAACACATAACGTCATGTGGTGTGGCCCAAAGTGGGGCACGGGTTGCCTGTTTCGTTTCATTTTAATTTCCCCTTTTTTCTTTTATTTTTTTGAATTTTTCAAACAATGTTTTGAATTTTCATAATGTCCATGAATTCAGAATTTGTTAGCGATTTTGAAAAATGTTCATGAATTTTAAAAAATATTCAAGACTTTGAAAATGTTGTGATATAAAAAAATGCTCACAAATTCATTTTTGGCAAATCTGAAAAATGTTGTGATATAAAAATGTGCACAAATTCGTTTGTGGCAAATTTGAAAAATATTCTAGATTTCAATTTTGTTTCGTGAATTTTATAAACTGTTTGTGAAATGAAAAAACTCCTTAAATTCAAAAAATGGTCGTAAAATTGAAAAAAAAATCCACAAATTCTGGAAAAATATTCACAAATTATTATTTTTGCAAAATTGTAAAATGTTTGTGAATTCTATTTTAAATTCGATTTTTTTGTGGATTTGAAAATAAGAAAACAAACCAGGAAAAAATGAATACAAAAAAATGAGAAAAAGCAGAAAAAACCCAAAAGAAAAAACCTTCCCATAACCGAATAGGGGAGTCTTGCTAGTTGAGCTAGGCCAACTGGTATGTAGCGGCACTACAGAGGGGGAACACGGTGCGTGAACTAGGATTGCACCTCTTGTAAGCGTTGTTGTCTTCCTTGAAGGGACGCGTCGTCGGAGGGCGATACTTACAATAGGTGGAAGGGCATTTACAATGCAGAGGCGCTTATTTGGGTGCTTAGATAACAATAAAAAACAATTACGGAGATAGCATCGGTACATGAGTCTGGTGGCACAACGCTTGAGCGTCTATTTAAGCGCTAACAGATTTTATTCTTCTTGTGAAGATTAATCGCAGCGCTCGTTAGGAGAAGTCACATGAACAGAAAACATACGAGGCGTCCGGCGACTTAGTTGGCATCGATGCCCGCTAAAATCCCAGCATCGAACGGGATTAGACCGTAACGGCCGGGAATCGATCCCTGGCGCCTGGTATAAGAGCCTCCATTATAGATGCCCTTAGGGGATGCGACGGTTGCCATGTCCGTCAATTAAAAAGAGGTGATTATTTGAATCGGTTACACTTAATTAATTCATAAACACATACGACCGAGGCATGCTCCCAAACCCTAGTTTTTTCTTAAACTGGCCTAGATTTAGATATAAAAAATTGGCAAACCTTGTCAACTCTTAGAATCCCTCGACTTAAAACAGAAAATCGATTTAGGCGAGAACTAGGCAGGTACCCGACTTTCTAGGTTGGGCTCCTTTTTTGAGAAGATTTTAGGCTTGACAAGGGAGCTGCATCAGACACCGTGTCGAGAGCAATATTGTGTTGGGGAACGTAGTAATTCAAAAAAATTTCTTACGATCACGCAAGATCTAACTAGAAGATGCACAACAACAAGAGGGGAGAGTGTGTTCATGTACCCTCGTAGACCGAAAGCGGAAGCGTTTAGTAATGCGATTGATGTAGTCGAACGTCTTCACGATCCAACCGATCCAAGTACCGAACGTATGACACCTCCGTGTTCAGCACACGTTCAACACACGTTCAGCACGATGACGTCCCTCGATCTCTTGATCCAGTTGAGGGCGAGGGAGAGTTCCGTCAGCACGACGGCGTAGTGATGGTGATAATGAAGTTACCGGCGCAGGGTTTCACCTAAACACTACGACGATATGACCAAGGTGTTGAACTATTTTTTTGACCTTGAAGACTGCATGGCTTATACCCCACAGCATTTTATTATTAAAAAAGAGCACAATTACAAGGTTCCTCAAGATGAGGAAAATAAAAACAGAAAGAAAACTAGAGAAAGCTATACAAAAGAGATGTGGGGCTAAACCTAAGACGTACAAAACTGAATACAAGAGATCACATCAATGAGGTAGGAAGTCAATCCACTTAAGCAAGGCATCCATATATCTTTTTTTATCATGTGGGAGAGGAGAGTGATATTATGGATGAAACCATTCCTCCATGCCCTGAAAGAAGGCCGAATATGCCTGAAAGTCCTGTCATTCCTAACTTTCCAAATATTCCACCAAGCAAGGTGAAAGTGCAACTATCCCTGAGTGATTTTGGTAATTCCTAACAACATATAGCCCATTGAGCTAATGCTATTTCAAGATAAATATTTCAGGAAAGCTCAATGTTTGGCATGGCATGGATCAGAAAGTGGACCCCTCAAAATACTAAGAACACATGTTGGCTCAAGCTCAAGACTCTACATTTTACTTTTAGTGATCCAAGATCACATTGAGTCCATAGGAAAAGCCAATACTATTAAAAGGGGATGAGGTGTTGCTTAATGAGTTACTTGCTCAAAATGCTTAGTGATATGCTCCAAAACCCTCAACTACTTTCTCATATCCACATATGTCCCAAACCAAAAGTCAAACTCGGCCCCACCGAAATTTCCTACCCAGCGCCACCGAGTTCACTTGACATAGCCACTGCCACAAACCCTAGTCATTTCAGTCTCACCGATAGGGATCTCGGTCTCACCGAGATGGGATTGCAACCTCTCTGTTTCCCGTCGTAACGTTTCGGTCCAACCGAGATGAGTGATCGGTCCCACCGAGATTGCAATGCAAACTCTCTGTTTTCCCTTCGTAACGTTTCGGTCTAACCGAGATGAGCGAATTGGTCCCACCGAGTTTGCCTATTACCAAAATCGGTCCCACCGAGTTTGTGTAATCAGTCTCACCGAGACTACGTTATGCCCTAACCCTAATGGAATCGGTCCCATCGAGTTGACATTTCGGTCCCACTGAGAATCCTAACGTTCACATTTTGAACTAAATTGGTCTGACCGAGTTTCATGATTCGGTCCCACCGAGTTTGGTGATTTGTGTGTAACGGTTAGATTTTGTGTGGAGGCTATATATACCCCTCCCACTACTAGGGAAAACCCTAGCAGTAGCCTGGTTTTGTGCTCACTAGTAGCGTGGGTAGGCGCGCTACTAATAAGGCGCTACAGCTATTGCCTAGCAGTAACGCGTGCCCGCACGCGCTACTGCTAGGGCAAATAGCTGCAGCGTTTGTTCACTCCCACGCTACTGCTAATGTAACTACTGGCGGCGTGTTTTCTCTCCATCACTACTAGTATTCTTTTTTTAGTGTATTTATGCGCCATCATACAAATATTGGTACAATACCGGTTATGAGGTTTACATCATTATGTCCATAACAGTGTGTCAAATGAAGGTGGATTAGGTTCAAGTGGAGGCAATATGTGGTGCATGTCAAAAATATATTACTAATCCAAACTTGATCTAGTTTGGACTAGTAGTACTTTCGATGTGCACCACATGTTGCCTCCACTTGAATCTAATCCGTCAGCACAAGCTATTTAATCATCATCATAGTCATTACCACCAACAATATTTATTTAATCACCACTAACACTAGCTAATAATAATCATCATAGTCATTACCACCAACACTAGCTATTTTATCATCATAGTAATAGTGTAGCACATCATCATCCTCAAACTCATTTCTAGCTAGCTAATCACTCCTGCTGCTCTCTCTCTTAGGTAAAATAACATAAAACATGTGTAGCTCTCCTCCTTGATCAAGTTGGAGCATGCAGATGAACCTGTCTCCTAATCGTGGGTAGCGCATTTGTTTGCTGCCCCCTAGTACTTCTCTGCGCTCCCCCATCACATATTTGGTCTAGTCTTGCACTATTAAGCATCCGTCGCTAATCTTGAATGCACTAAAGTAATCTATAGGATATCTTGGCCGTAAGCTAATAATACTCATGGTACCTTTAGTCTCGACCCCATAAGGCACAACATTCATCGGGAGTTCCTGTTGAAGAACATCGTATGGTAACATACTTAACAATGAAGTTTAGCTTCAAAAATAATGTATGGAAAAGATACACTAAGGACAAATAGTAAAAATCTTACCATCCTTCCTAAATAGATGTGACCGTAGTTCATTACGAACACTATTGGTCGCACGTTTTCAGTACTAACATTTCTAAGTGCAGGAAGAAAATTTGTCTTGACAATATCAAGATCCTCAAGCCATGAAACATAATGACTTAGCTCCTCGCAGTTTAGTTCAGCCCCGGGACAGTAGTAGGTCCTGTCTACCAAGCGCTGGACATGTTTGCTTGCACCGAAATAAGCTGACAATACAAATTAGTTGTCAACTATTTTTGAATAAACAATATCAAAGACATAAATATGGTTGAGAAACTTACATAATGGTATAACTGGAGGCGTCTGCACATCGACCCAGATGTCGGTATTACCTTCAATATCATCTTCCGGACGAATATCAAAGGTGATAACCATATCAGGCTCAAATGCATAAGTCTTGCATAGTGATCATCATGTTTTGCATCCAAAATAGGTGTAGTCGTCTGAATTGTATAATTTTATGTTGAAAATATAACCATGCTCGGTCTTCAAGTAAAATTTCTTTTCCTCCATAGTACGACTGAAACCTATCTTATCCAATACAAAACTCTTGCATGACAGGGGATACGCTAGTAGAATAGTAAAAAAAGACTTGTCATGCTTAATTTCATGCTTAAATTATAAGTTGAAGCAAATGAAGCAAATGTCATGCTTAATTACGAAAAAATACTTGTCATTGTGACTTACTGTATCCACTTCGAAGTTCTCGTCCAGCTTGATGCTGAAGCGCCTATCATCATCTAGGAAGATTCCGTCGCACAGGCCGCGCTCCTCTTCGCAGTATTTGCAAATACCGAAATCCTTTTCGTCGTCAGACATTTCCTATGTTCATAGTTAAAACATTAATTGAAAATCGATCGAAGACAACTACCAGGATACTCAACACACAAATCTGGGGCACTCGATATTTACTACATATTCTGGCACAAGTCATGCCAAAATTCACGAGAAAAATCCGGCATGACCTTTGCTAAAATAGGACATATCGAGCGCCTGAAATTTGCCGGAACGGAAATGAATCAACACTCCGGCAAAACATAGGCCACTCGGAGGTGTAACCTGCAAACATGACCGGCCACTTGGGCAAGCACATATCCTATTTGAGCAACACAAGATATACATTTCAAAATATCTTATAGGACTCAAATTAGCATGCATTCAATAAGCAAAAGTAAATCATCTCATGCGTCCATACATCGTCGAATATTATCACTAATACATCCTGAATAGTGTCATACATATAACATCACTAATACAACTAAAGCCCTAGCACACGACGGGTATCGGCGCGGGCGGTGGACACCCACAGAGAAGGAACCATCACGGGATCATAGCTCCAGTGAGATCCCTGGAGAACCTGCCAGGTATTGGAGAACATGTGCTCCAACGCAAACAAGTAGCGACGGACGTGCGCGTCCTCCTCACTGACACGGTGACGCACCACCTCCGCGGGGTCCTCGAGCCTCTGGACCGTCACTGGCCCACGTGACCGCCACCAAAGAAGGTTCGGGTCAACGACAGGCTGGCTCCTCACCAACCTGCGCCTCCCGGTAGGTAGCGCCTCCCAGTACCACCCCAGCGGAGCCCAGTCCCGGACATGGCCCGTCTGGTCAAGCAGGTGTCGTCCTCCACCGACTCGACGATGAGGATGCGGGATAGGCATCGTCGACGTCGATGCGGGAAAAATTGCTTTAACTAAAAAAATAGCAACAAGTTCTTACTAACGAGTTCTATTAATTCAATTAGTTCTTACTAAAAATAAACTTACTATAAATAAAAATAAACTAATACCTAATTAGTACCTAGTTCTTACTAACTAATTAGTACCTAGGAACTACTGCCCTAATTACCATAAAAGTAATTAACTAACTAGCACTAAAAATAGCCTAGAGTTCATACTAACTAGCACTAAATAGCTAGGGTTCATACTAAGCAGAGAAGAGGGATCGGAAGGGGAGAGTGCTTACAGAGGGCGGGGAGAGAGATGGGGTCGGGGGAGACGGCGGCACCGAGGCGCAGCGAGGCAGGGTCGGGGGAGACGGCGGTGAGGCGGGTCGGGGGAGACGGCGGCGAGGCGGAGGCGACGAGGAATAGTAGAGGAGAATTGGGGGAGGAAGCAGAGGAGAGGGAATCAGGCCGCGCGGGGGGGGGGGGGGTTAGGTGAAAATAGCTTTAACAGTAGCGTGGGGAGGAAAAACGCGCTGCTGCTAAAATTCGTAGTAGTAGCGCTGTTCGTAGAAGGGTGCTACTACTATACCTAGCACGTCGGGAACGGTGTGGCAATTATAGTAGTAGCGTGTTCTGTTCCTGCCACGCTACTGCTAAGCGGGTAACAGTAGCGCCGTTCTAGCAGACGCGCTACTGCTAAGTAGCAGTAGCGCCTCATTTTAACAAGCGCTACGGGTAACATTCTGTGTATAAGGTTTTCCCTAGTAGTGTCCACCCACTCTTCATTCATGGAGAGAGCCATCAGAACATGCCTACACTTCCAACATACATTTTCTGAGAGAGAGCCACCTACACTTGTGTTGAGGTCAAGATATTCCATTTCAACCACATAAATCTTGATCTCTAACCTTCCCCAAGTTGCTTTCCACTCAAAGCCTCTTTCCACCAAATCCAATCCTATGAGAGAGCTGAGTGTTGGGGAGACTATCATTTGAAGCACAAGAGCAAGGCGCTCATCATCAACACACCGTCTATTACCTTTTGGAGAGTGGTGTCTCCTAGATTGGTTAGGTGTCACTTGGGAGCCTCCGTCAAGATTGTGGAATTGAACCAAGGAGTTTGTATGGGCAAGGAGATCGCCTACTTCGTGAAGATCTACCCTAGTGAGGCAAGTCCTTCGTGGGTGATGGCCATGGTGGGATGGACAAGGTTGCTTCTTCGTGGACCCTTCGTGGGTGGAGCCCTCCGTGGACTCGCGCAACCGTTACCCTTCGTGGGTTGAAGTCTCCATCAACATGGATGTACGATAGCACCACCTATCGGAACCACGCCAAAAATCTCCGTGTCTACATTGTGTTTGCTCCTCCAAACTCCTCCCTTTACCTTCATATGCAATTGTTCTACATTCCGCTACTATACTCTTAGAATTGCATGTGTAGGTTGATTACTTGACTTGTGCTAAGTTGTTAAAACCCGCCAAGACTTAAAATTGGGAAAAGGCTAGATTTTTATTTGGTCAAGTAGTCTAATCACCCCCCTCTAGACATACTTTCGATCCTACAAGTGGTATCAGAGCTTTGGTCTCCATTTGCCTTGATTTCCATAGCTTTTGGTGATCATAGCCTTGGTTTCACAACCTAGAAGAGTATGGCATCTAACGAGGGAAATTACCACCGTAGAGGTCCTTACTTTTATGGTACTAATTTTGCTAGTTGGAAGCATAAGATGAAAATGCATATTCTTGGACATAACCCCGCCGTTTGGGCTATTGTGCGTATTGGCTTGCAAGGTGAATTATTTGATGGGAGAGAACCGAACCGTGAAGCTACCGCGGAAGAGTTGAAGATGCTGCAATACAATGCTCAAGCTTGTGATATTCTCTTCAACGGATTGTGCCCTGAAGAATTCAACAAAATCAGCCGTCTTGAGAATGCAAAGGAAAATTGGGATACTTCGATTGATATGCACGAAGGTACCGACTCCGTCAAGGAATCCAAATTGAATGTGCTTCAAAGCCAACTTGACAAGTTCAAAATGAAGGATGGTGAAGGTGTCTCTGAAATGTACTCTAGGCTTGCTCTTATCACAAATGAGATTGTCGGCTTAGGAAGTGAAGAGATAACCGACAAATTCATCATCAAGAAGAT
The DNA here is from genome assembly GCF_003073215.2 of Triticum urartu. Lineage (NCBI taxonomy): Eukaryota > Viridiplantae > Streptophyta > Magnoliopsida > Poales > Poaceae > Triticum > Triticum urartu. The sequence continues at coordinate 656,569,431 of NC_053028.1, read as the reverse complement.
CCTAAGAGCCTTGGATGGAAAATATGATACCGTGTGCACATTGATACAAATGATGCCCAATTACAAAGATCTCAAGCCAACGGAAGTCATTGGAAGAATTGTTGCTCATGAGATGCCACTTAAGGATAAGGAAGAGCTCCACAACAAGTCAAGTGGTGCTTACAAAGTCTCATGTGATGCTCCCACATCATCAAGTGAGAAACAAACCTTCAATGAAGAATTAAGCCTAATGGTGAAGAACTTTAACAAGTTCTACAAGAGTAGAAGCAAGGAAAGAAGTTCCAAGTCAAGGTCCTACAATGACAAAAGATCTTCAAGTCGTGAACGTAATTGCTACAATTGTGGAAGACCTGGACACTACTCCAATGAGTGTACGGATCCCTACAAAATAAGAGAAGATTCTCCCAAAAGAAGAAGTAGGAGAGAAGAATCACCACCAAGAGAGAGAAGGAGTAGAGATGACCGTTATGAGTGAAGAACATCACGAAGAAGCAAGGATTCGAAAAGGAAGGACAAGTCATCAAGGAGCTACACAAAACGAAGACATCAAGCTCATTTTGGTGAATGGGTATCCGGCTCCGACTCCGACAATCACTCCGAGAGAAGTTATCACTCCGACTCCGAATATACTCAATATGAAGGTGTTGCCGGTCTAGCACTTGTGTCAACCAACTCCATCAACATATTTGAGTCACCAAATGAAGGAATTGGAAGATGCTTCATGGCTAAAGGCCCAAAGGTATCACACCCTGAGTATGTTGATTTCAATAGTGATGAAGATGATTTGCTAGGTGATGATGATTTACTTGTTGACAATTCTAGTGATGAAAACTATGATGAACTTGCTATTAATCATGCTAATCAAGATAAAACGAATGACAATGATAAGAAGGAAATTGAGCGTTTAACTACAGAACTAAACACTCTTAAGTTAGCTCATGAAACTACCTTGGAAGATCATCAAGAAATTTTAAAGACTCATGATAAGCTACGCTTCGAAAAGCTCAACCTTGAGAAAGAGCATGAGTTCTTAAAGGCAATCAATGATGATCTTCGCAAGAAAAGTTCTTCTTACATTGCCAAGCCTTTACTCTTGTCTACTTACATGCCTCAAGTTAAATCTAGCAACAAGAGTAAGAAATATTCTTCTTCTAGTAGTAACAATAATCATGCTAAAACCAATGTTGTTGCTTCTAGTAGTTCTTGATTCCACTAATGATTCTCTTAGCCGAGTTACACTTGAGCAAGAAAATAGCTTATTGAAGGGAATTATAGAGAAAGCTGTTTACAAGAGTCTTGCTGGAAGTAAGCAATTTGAGGAAATTGTATGCAAGCAAGGAAGACACCGGAAGAATCAAGGTGTTGGTTTTGAACAAAAGTTCAATGCCAATGGACTTGAGTGGGAAGAAGATCAATACCCCAAGACAAAGTTTGTTCCCCAACAAGAGAAGTATGATCCTACTTCCTTCCAAGGAACTCAAGCTCAAGATGATCTTCCACCACAAGACCACAAGCTAAAGGGCAAGGACAAGCTTCAAGAGGAGATTGATGCATTTGAAGAAGCCCCTAAGGCATTGGTCAAGTGGGTTCCAAAGACTACATCAAGTTCTACTTCATCAAGTATGACTACAACTCTAAGGATTCCCATCAAGATGGCGTGGATCCCAAAGAAGAAGAACTAGAGAGTTCTTGAGGGTGACTCCGCCAACATACTTCACTCATATCATTTTGGCAAGGACAAGTGCAAACAACTTCCATATCTTGCACTAGTTCAAGGAGTCACAAACCCTCTTGTTGGTAAGACAAGGGACAAGGTAACCTAATGCATTCATGGACATCATCTCATGTGAATATCACTCTATGTATATGGATATCCTTGTTTGTTCCTTGTGGGACTAACCCGTGTAGGTATTGAAAGTGCAACTCCCTCCAAAGGATTGCTCCGAATGATCTACATCAACTTTGAGCACCTACATCTTCAACACCTACATGAAGTTATCATCGACAAAACGCAAGGTTAGTTCATCCCTCCTAGGGGGGATATCATATCTAGGGGGAGCTTTACTCTAATTAATTAAGCTAAAGCAACTCTAACGATGTGAACACAACAATGCATTATGTAAAAGTGGTAACCCCACTTGTGCTTAAACGATGAGTATGACCTACGATCAAATGTTCTCATTTGACTCCTCAGTCAATATACTCATATATATAGATGACCTAGTCATCGCCAAATTGCTTGATAGATGCTAGAGTGATTGTGCATGCTTTGCCACATATTTCATTTGCCATCTTATTGTGTGAGCATGTTGGTTGCATATTTTACTCATTCGAGAACATCCATTTTTTGCCTTGATTGTTTGGATTTTTCTCTTTTGCCAAATGGATGGACAAGAATGCCTAAGGACTTCCTCTAGCTATCTATGCTTTTCTCGTCTCAAACTCTATTCATGCTACCTCACAAAGTTTGATCAAGTCAGATTCGAACCACTCTATGTGAGGAGCACTCGGAGTCCCTTATTCATTATAGACTTAAACTTCCAAAACCTCTTTGTGCATTTCGGTATGACCGAGTCATCCATTTTGGTCACACCGAGATCACTAAGTTGATCTAAGTTTTCAATCTCGGTGCAACCGATTTGAACTTTTCGGTCACACCGAGTTGCAGTAACCGCTTGCGATTCTGCATCTCGGTGCCACCAAGTTGTTCCACTCGGTCACACCGACAGGGTCAGGATATATATACCCATGGGTGAGATTTTGGAAATTTCTTCAAACTCCTCAGCCCGCGCGTGTGTCCTGCTCGGCCTCCTCGGGTCTCCAGATTGCCTCGCCGCCAGCGACCTCCCGCCACTGGTTTCCATCACCGTCAACGGAAATCTGCTCTGCCGTTGTCATCGTAGCGAACTCCCACCGAACTAGGGTATGGTTTCGACCCTTGTGCTATTCTTTTACCTCTGATTCATAGCACATTGTTTTGCCATGATCCTTACCACGTATGCAAACACTCTATCCACTGAAAACATCCTTTAGGTTAGATTTGATTTGAAAATTTAGGGTTAGGTCTCTGCCGAACTCATCTCGGACCGACCGAGTTGTAGAAATCGGTCTCACCGATTTGGTTTAGGACATAGCACTTCCAATTTTCGGTCTGACTGAAAACTGCAAATCGGTGTGACCGAGTTCGATTCTCTGTGAAACCCCAGCAGTCTCAGTACCACCGAACTGTGACTCAGTCTGACCGAGTTCACTAGTTTAGGTTCCAAAAGCTGCTTCGGTATCACCGAGTTTACAAATCGATAGCTTTGAAATGCTTTCTGTGGAGAACTAAAACTAAGTTTTTGAGTCATCTGTTTTGCAAAACCTCTACACTTTGTGATGCTCATCCACTCTATCTCATCTACATCTATTCACAGGGTCTGCTATCAGTGAGTTTGCAGAGATGTCTGATCAGAGTAACGGTCAGAACAGATCTGAGGAACATGTGCAGGTGAGTGAGGGTTCAGATCCCTCGAGCACTTCTGATGATGGCAGCAGGAGCACTCCCAACAACTTGCCAAAGGCAGCCACCAGATCTAGGAAGAAGAGAACCTCAGAATCTAAGGATGAGGATTATGTTGCCACTGAGGAGGAAGTAAGATCCAAAAAGAAGGTGCTGAAAAAGGAGTATGGCACAGCTGCTACAGTTAAGCCAGGAATGAATAAGAAGGCTCTTGCAAAGAGAATTCCTATGTCTAAGGCCAGAGCCCCTACTCAAGAAACAATGGAGTTCACTCTTGAACCCAAAGAAGCTGGAGCTGGAAAGAAGAGAAAGGGAAGAGTGAAGAAGACCATTGCCAGAGTCATTGGCAAGCCCTCCATGATGAAAGATCCCTTTGAAGATGAAGAAGAGGAAGAGGATGCTGCACCAGCACCCAAAGCTTAGAAGCTTATGGGAGATGCTATAAAGTCTGGGGCTGCAACATCAAAGCCCAAAGTTGCCCCCAAAGCTCAAGCTCAGAAGCCTCCTAAGCCCAAGAGAAACACCAGAAGTATACCTACTGAAGAAAATAACAAGGCCCCAGTGCCTGAAGCTGAAGCAGAAGAAGATGAGTCTCTTATTTTGAGAAAATTGAAGCCCAAGATTCCAGACCATAATGATACTCATCTAGTAGCTGAAGACATGGACATCAGAAAAGATGCTGGACTGAGATTGTGGAGAAAGTTTGATCCTTATGCTGTGAGGAGAAGTACTGCAGTTGACTACCGGTTTCACACAAAGGAACATCAAGAATTTTATGAAACTATCCTGCTTGACAAGAAGCCCATTGTGAGTGACATGAGATGGGTTGATTGGGAATTCATCCAGGAGAATGAAGATCACTTCCCAGGAGTTTGTGACAGCTTCAAAGCATGTGGAGTAGATGAGTTTGTTGGACAGAAGCTCACAAAATGGAATGATGAACTGATCATGCAGTTTTACTCCACTGCCCACTTTTACCCAGATGGGAAGATCATTTGGATGTCTGAAGGTACTAGGTACCAATCCACTGCTGAAGAATGGGCCAAGCTGGTCAATGCCCCAGAGGAACATGAGGATGACTTGGATGTGTATGCCAAGAAGAAGAAGGACTACAACACTATGGCTAACATGTACAAGGAGCTCCCAGATAAAGCTTTGGAGACTCACAAGCTTGGATCTGTACATTTCTTGTTGTCTGGTCTGCCTACTATCAACTGGATCCTAAGGCACACTCTGCTACCCAAGTCAGGAGATCACAAGATGATCAGAGGGCACTCTATCAACCTGCTACAGCTTTTTGATGTCCCTCAGAAGTTCAAGGTCATGAGTCTGATTGTAGACACAATCAAGAGGATTGCTCCTGACCAGAAGAGAAGCTGTGGGTATGCTCCACACATTCAGGAGATCATCAACTGCAAGATGGGCACATGAACATATCTGTTGGATAAGGAGCATCTACCCCTGCATCCTGAATTTGAAGATAACACAGTTGCGATGAATGAGGAGGAACCATCATCAGTTCAAGCACGGGAGAAGAGAGCCAAAGCTAAGGCAGAGAAAGCTACAAGGATGCCAAGTGCAGAAGAAGCATCTCAGGTGTTCCTCAAGTCAAAACAAGATCAATTAGGCTATCTGATTCAAGCTACACCGAGGATTGAGAAGGGCTTGGCCACCCTGACTCAGAACCAGGAGAGCTTGGAGAGGATCATAAAAACTAAGTTTTATGATCTTGATCTGAAGGTAACTGAGATTCAAACAGCAGTTGAGCAGCTTCAGGAGGAATGTAAGTGCATCTAGTGCCACCTCTAGTTGGTTTTGGAGTATTGACGACAAACCTAGTTGAGGGACTAATGTGTTTGTGAGAATTGCAGGATAACACAGGTAGAAGTCCCTCATTGATTCGGTTTTACTACCAGAGATGACCCCTAAAAATGTATGAAGACATTGAAGTCAAAGGTGGTATATGAAGATATTCATATTGAAGACTATGACAAAAGAAGACACGTTATGAAGCCTATGGAGCTCGAAGACGTAGATCTTTCGTAGTTCTTTTTCTTTTGTGTTGAGTCATAGGAACCACCGTACTGTTAAGTGGGGTCCAGGAGAACCAGTCAGAATGACTGAAGTGATGCCTAAACCAAAAACCTATGTCTTCGAGTGAAGACAATGAGAGCGAATCTTGTCCAGAGCCAGACAAGTCAGCTTTGCTTGTAGCCCAAGTAAAGTTGCCATGAGAGCTTGAAATATGACCGTTGAGACACGTGTCAGTTCCTTAGTGACCCAGGGTCATTTCGGACAAATCAGGTCGGGTTGCCAAGTGGCTATAAATAGCCCACCCCCTACAACCATAAAAGGTTGGCTGCTCAGATTTCAGTGCACGGCTTTTGTCGTTTGAGAGCAACCCACCTCGAAGCCTTTGAGAGAAAATTCCTAGCGAGGAAAAAGCCCTAACCACCCAGAGCCAGAGAACATTGGGCATCACTTAAGTCTTCTTGTCTGTGTGATCTGAAGACTTATTACACTTGAGGACTGTGAATCCTCCAGACGGTTAGGCGTCGCGTTCAGAGCATCCAAGAGACATTGTGGATTGCCAGTGAACGAAGTCTGTGAAGGTTTGGGAGTCTACCTTGAAGACTTACCAGAGTGATTGGGCGAGGACTATGTGACCTTAGCTCAAGGAGAATACGGTGAGGACTTGGTGTCCTGAGCTGCGTGTTCAGGACTGGGTGTCCGGGACAGTGTGTCCTAAGGTTTAAATACCTAGCCGCTCCAACCAGACGTACAGTTGTCACAGCAACTGGAACTGGTCCAACACATCATTGTCTTCAACGAGTCACTGGTTTCATCTTCACTTCCTTTTTCTTACTGTTACTGTTACTCATTGTGAAGCCATTGCATGCTTGCTTTCTTTTGTCTTCACAACGTGAATGTATGATCTGTTTGGCTTCATAACTTCTTCCTACCTGATCCTTATTACACTGCACTATTTGTCATTGTGCTTTCACTCTATTGAATACTTGACCATGGCTTGCCTAGTGTAATCTAACTTCCGCTGCATAGTAATAGGCATATCTTCGCTGTTTGTCTTCATAACTCCACGTTTTGAAGACTTTCATAAAAATCGCCTATTCACCCCCCTAGTCGATATAACGCACTTTCAAGGTTCAAGGAAGCAGAAGAGAAGAGAGGCAAGGCAACCACAGATGCATTTCAGCGAGTGCCAAGGAGTCAGAGGTCTGCTGCCATGCCAGTGACAGATTCTAGAGCTACAACATCAGCACCAGCAGCTACAGCTCCAGTGCCACCTCCAGCAGCCACTCCATCAGCTCCAACTACATCGACAGATGCCTTCATCCTTGGAGTTCTCTCTACACCACTTCCCAAAGACCAAGCCTAAGGGACGCATAGCACTATGCATATTTGAACTTTTTGGTAACTTGTTGCCAAAGGGGGAGAAATATGTATAGATCATAGGCTTCGAGAGAATGTTTTGCGCCTTTGCCTTTGGTTAAACTTTTTATTGTGTGAGATACTTGTGTGATCATGTGATTGATCATTTGCTACCTTAATGCTTGTTTAGATGATACTATCTTTTATATCCATATATGATCATTCACTTGCTTGGTGACAAGTGCATGCTTTTAATTTCTATCATTTTGAGCGCTCCACCAAGATGTATGTGACATGGAAGAGTAACCCATGATCCTAATCGATTGTGCATTTGCATTCAAAAGAAAATTTTAAATAATGCACAAATTTAGGGGGAGCTCTTGCTTTTCACATACTTCTCAAAGCGACGATGTTTTTCAATCTTATTATCATTTGTCGAAGCTTTGATCTATATGTTGTCATCAATTACCAAAAAGGGGGAGATTGAAAGTGCAACTATCCCTGGATGGTTTTGGTAATTCCTAACAACATATAGCCCATTGAGCTAATGCTATTTCAAGATAAATATTTCAGGAAAGCTCAATGTTTGGCATGGCATGGATCAGAAAGTGGACCCCTCAAAATACTAAGAACACATGTTGGCTCAAGCTCAAGACTCTACATTTTACTTTTAGTGATCCAAGATCACATTGAGTCCATAGGAAAAGCCAATACTATTAAAAGGGGATGAGGTGTTGCTTAATGAGTTACTTGCTCAAAATGCTTAGTGATATGCTCCAAAACCCTCAACTACTTTCTCATATCCACATATGTCCCAAACCAAAAGTCGAACTCGGCCCCACCGAAATTTCCTGCCCGGTGCCACCGAGTTCACTTGACATAGCCACTGCCACAAACCCTAGTCATTTCGGTCTCACCGATAGGGATCTCGGTCTCACCGAGATGGGATTGCAACTTCTTTGTTTCCCGTCATAACATTTCGGTCCAACCGAGATGAGCAATCGATCCCACCGAGATTGCAATGCAAACTCTCTGTTTCCCCTTCATAATGTTTCGGTCTAACCGAGATGAGCGAATCGGTCCCACCGAGTTTGCCTGACCAACTCTCTGTTTGCCTATTACCAAAATCGGTCCCACCGAGTTTGTGTAATCGGTCTCATCAAGATTACGTTATGCCCTAATCCTAATGGAATCGGTCCCAACGAGTTGACATTTCGGCCCCACCGAAAATCCTAACGTTCACATTTTGAACTAAATTGGTCTGACCGAGTTTCATGATTCGGTCCCATCGAGTTTGATGATTTGTGTGTAATGGTTAGATTTTGTGTGGAGGCTATATATACCCCTCCACCCACTCTTCATTCATGGAGAGAGCCATCAGAACATGCCTACACTTCCAACATACATTTTCTGAGAGAGAACCACCTACACTTGTGTCGATATAACGCACTTTCAATTGGTATCAGAGCAAGGTGCTCCCTTGTTCTGTGTGATTCGGTTTAATCACCTGGAGTTCTAGCTATGTCGACTGCAGGGATAATCAAAGTCTCCGCTGCGTGCCCCGTCTTCGATGGAACTGAATATCCCTACTGGAAGAATAAGATGCGCATGCATCTTGAAGCCATTGACGTCGACCTATGGTATGTCGTCGAGAACGACGTTCCCAAGGATGGAGAAGGTGTCACTGCTGCTGATGTCAAGAAGTTCACTCAACTGGACTCTACTGCCAAAAATATCATTTGTGGTCATCTGACAAAAGGACAGTATGGCCGTGTGAGTGCCTTGAAGACATCCAAGCTGGTCTGGGACTGGCTCTCCAAGGTCAATGAAGGCATCTCAACCTAGAGAGATCAGAGAATCAGTGTTCTTCGCAACCTCTTCAACCGCTTCAAGCGAAATGACAATGAGAATGTCCAGCACACATTTGACCGGCTCACTGACATCACAAATAAGCTTCAAGCCCTCGGCGCCACTGAGATCACCAAACATGAAATCGTCAAGACGCTGCTGAGATCACTTGATAGTTCGTTTGACATCCTAGCCCTGATGATTCAAGAACGTCCTGATTTCAAGACACTCGATCCGTCTGACATACTTGAGAGGCTCAACACACATGAGTTTCAGCTTTCTGAGAAAAGAGATATCTACGGTCCAAACTATGGGCGAACTCGTGCCTTGAAGGAAAAAGCTGTTTCCTCATCTGAAGAAGAATCTGACAGCAGTTCTGATGATCCTGAAGACATTGGAAGGGAACTTGCAATGCTAGTGAAGAAGTTCCAAAAATTCACCAAGAAGAAAGGCTTCAGAAAATCTTCACGATCAAGCTCAAAAAATGATGAAGCTTCTGCTCATGACTACAAGAAGAAAACATGTCACAAGTGCAAGAAAACTGGACACTTCATCTCTGAGTGCCCACAATGGGACAATGAGAACAGAAGGAAGAAGAAGAGCAAGGAATATGATTCTGATGACAAAAAGAAGAAGAAATACTCAAAGTCTTCTTCCAAGTCTTCCTCAAAGTCTTCATCACACAATAAGAGCTCATCTGGCAAGGCACGTGCGTTTGTTGGCAAGGAAATGGATTCAGAGAAGGAGTCCGCTTCTGAGGAGGCAGAGGTGGAGTCTGAGGAGGAGTCTGATTCTGGCATTGCGAGTCTGGCTACAGCATACGTCGCCAAGTCCACCTTCAACACTGAAGACAATGACTTCATCACTAACACCGATGCAAATAACAAGAATGACTCCACTCCTACCTACTGCTTCATGGCACGCGGTGCCAAGGTAAACACACGCACTACTCGCTATCAAACATCTAGTGATGATGACTCTGACTGTGATTCGAAACCCAGCTACAAAACACTTGCTAAAATTGCAACTGAACAACAGAAAGCTATGGAACATATTCAAAAACTGTTAGACAGAAGCGATGATCTGTTGGGTGTTCAAATGAATCGATCTGAATCCTTAATTGAAGACATAAAAAATCTTCACGTTAAGTATCAGGAACTTGAAGATCGTCTTGATACTCTCTCAACAACTCATGAAAAGCTTTCCTATGATTATCTTCAAAGGAAGCAAGAACTTGAGAAATTGAGAGTGGCTCATGAAGATCTTCAAAAGGAAAACGAGTCACTTCATGCCGAACAGATCAGTTCCGCTCAGGAAGGATTTGAACCACCATGTCTTAAATGCATTGAGCGTGATAATGCTACTTCTGTTGCTGAATGTTCCACTGCTACTGCTGTTGCAATATCTTCAACTGTTGATGTGGTAACTAACCCCTCTGCTGAGGATACCACTACTATTGCTGATGAGAATGCTAGGTTGAAGACATTGCTTGAAACAGGGATGTACAAAAGTCTTAAAGGACATCAGACATTATGTGATGTCCTCAAGAAGCAGATTCTGAACCGAAACCCTAGGAAAGAGGGTGTTGGGTTCGTAAGGAAAATAAATGCAGATGGCTCTTACTGGAAACCTGAGCAGTACCCCAAAACCACATGGGTTGCTGCAAAGGAACTTTCAGCAGATCCATCCAATTTATCTGGCTTCACTTGTGCTAACCCCATTATCATTGATGAATCCTTTGATGCAAACTATAAACTGTTTAAGAATCATAATGGTGAAGTGTTTGCCAGGTACATTGGTACTAACTGCAGGAATGGACCGCCTATGAAGAAGATTTGGGTTCCGAAAAAGTGTCTGGAAAATCTTCCTGTGAATGTCTTCATGACACCTCACTTGAAGAAGACAAACCTCAGACCAAAGGCTTCATACGGTCCAAAGGCTTCATACAAACAGAGGACTCACCTGAGTCACACTAACGCAAATGTTTTGCAGGGAAACCATACTCAGGCATATGAATATGAGAGCGGTTCATCAAACCGTCATGTTCATATGACCAAAAATTATTCTGCTTATTCTTATGAGTACTATTGTCCACCTGCAAGACTATTTGCTAAGGCTTCAAAGCCAAAATTTTCAGATGCTGCACTTAGACTTATTGCTTCTAAGACACCCTTGAAGATGTGGGTGGTTAAGAAGGCTTAACTCTCTTTTGCAGGGAAAGGTCTCCAGCAGAAAACCAAAATCTTCTGACGCTATTGCTGGGGACCTTAAAAATCTTGTAGGGCGCAAGATAAAATGCCCGAATGGCATCATTATGTACTTCGTTCCTGAATCGCATGCTACTCTCCCTATTAGTCCTAATCTGGATCTAAGTTTTCATAACCCACTGGTTCGTCAAATGTTTTTGCTTCACAATTCTCTTCGTGAAGCCTATCCCCCTAACTGCACTGTAGGGTATGACACCAGCGTCTTCAAAGTCTTCAGAATGGATTATTGACAGTGGGTGTACAAATCATATGACTGGCAAAAGAAGCCTTCTTATGGACTCAACCTTACGTCCATCTGACAAGAGCCACATCACATTTGCTGACACTGGTAAAAGTAAGGTATTAGGTCTAGGTAGAGTTGCAATCTCAAAGGATCAACACATGGATAAATTCATGCTTGTTGAATCCCTTGGTTTCAACTTAATGTCTGTCTCAATGCTTTGCGATTTGAACATGGTCGTAATATTTGGAAAATATCGTTTCCTGGTACTAATGGAGTCTGACAAGTCTCTAGTATTTGAAGGGTATCGGAAAGATGATTTGTATGTGGTAGATTTCTTAGCAGGGCCACAACTTGCAGTATGTCTTCTTGCAAAAGCTTCAGAATGCTGGCTTTGGCATCGGAGGCTTGGGCATGCTGGCATGAGGAACCTCCACACCCTTGCGAAGAGGAAACATGTCATAGGCATCGAGGGCGTCAAGTTCAAGAAAGATCACTTATGCGGTGCCTGTGAAGCAGGGAAGATGACGAGGGCAAAACATCCTTCGAAGACAATCATGACTACTACTCAACCCTTCGAACTGCTCCACATGGATCTTTTCGGTCCCACTCACTACTCAACTTTTACTACTACTGCTTGCCTCTATGGCTTCGTCATTGTTGATGATTACTCTAGATATAATTGGGTGCACATAATCCTTTACAAGACTGAAGTGCAGGATGTCTTTAGACGCTTCGCCAATCGTGCTATGAACAATTTTGGCGCCAAGATAAAGCACATCAGAAGTGACAATGGCACTGAATTCAAGAACACTGGCCTTGATACATATCTTGATACCTTGGGCATCACACATGAATTCTCAGCCCCGTACATGCCACAGCAGAATGGCGTCGTCGAACGCAAGAACAGAACACTAATTGAGATGGCCAGAACAATGCTAGATGAATACAAGACTCCAAGAAAATTCTGGACTGAAGCCATTGACACTGCATGCCATACAATCAATCGTGTTTATCTTCACAAACATCTGAACAAGACATCTTATGAACTCCTAACTGGCAAGAAGCCAAATGTCAGTTACTTCAGAGTATTTGGCGCAAGGTGCTGGATCAAGGACCCACACCACACCTCAAAGTTTGCACCAAAAGCACATGAGGGTTTTATGCTTGGATATGGAAAGGATTCGCACTCCTACAGAGTCTTCAATCTCTTTCATTACAAAGTGGTTGAAACAGTGGATGTGCGGTTCGATGAGACAAATGGTTCACAAAGAGAGCAACTGCCAAATGTGCTAGATGAGATTCCAGCTAGTGAATCAATCAAGCTAATGGGAACTGGAGAGATTATACCTTCTGAAGCTCATCCTGAAGAAGAACTTATCATCTCAGCACCTGATCATCATGAAGACAATGCTCAGCCTGAAGACATTCCTTCCAACAACAACACAGATCAGCAAGAGCAAAGTCTTCGCCCTGTACATCCTCGCGTTGCCAATGAAGTGCAGATTGAAAGAATAATTGATAGCATCAATGCACCTGGTCCACTCACTCGTTCAAGGGCAACTCAGTTAGCAAATTTCTGTGGGCACTTCGCATTCGTCTCAATATCAGAACCCAAGAAAGTTGAAGAAGTCTTCATGGAACCTGAATGGATTCAAGCTATGCAAGAAGAGCTTCAACAGTTTGAGCTGAATAATGTATGGGAACTGGTTAAGCGTCCTGATCCACGGAAGCACAACATAATAGGCACCAAATGGATATACCGCAACAAGCAAGATCAGCATGGTCAAGTTGTCAGAAACAAAGCTCGTCTCGTTGCTCAAGGATATACTCAAGTGGAAGGCATTGACTTCGATGAAACATTTGCTCTTGTGGCTAGGCTTGAAGCCATACGCATACTGCTGGCATATGCAAATCATCATAACATTCTTCTATATCAAATGGATGTGAAGAGTGCCTTTCTCAACGGCAAGATTGAAGAAGAAGTGTATGTTGCACAACCGCCTGGCTTTGAAAATCCAAAACATCCTGACATGGTATACAAGCTCAACAAGGCACTGTATGGCCTCAAACAAGCCCCTAGGGCCTGGTATGACACACTCAAATATTTCCTGAAAAGCAAAGGCTTCATACCTGGTTCCCTGGATCCCACTCTTTTCACGAAGACATATGATGGTGAACTGTTTGTGTGCCAAATATATGTGGATGACATTATTTTCGGCTGCACCAATCAGAAGTACAGTGAAGAGTTTGGATATATGATGCAAGAGCAACATCAGATGTCCATGATGGGGGAGCTGAAGTTCTTCCTTGGTCTTCAAATACGACAACAATGAAATGGCATCTTCATATCTCAAGAGAAGTATCTCAAAGATTGCCTGAAGAAGTTCGGTATGCAAGACTGTAAAGGCTTCACAACACCAATGCCAGCCAAACATCATCTGGGTCCTGACGACAATGGTAAAGAGTTCGATCAAAAGGTATACCGCTCCATGATTGGTTCTTTGCTTTATTTATGTGCATCTAGGACAGATATTATGCTTAGTGTTTGCATGTGTGCTTGATTTCAAGCGGCACCAAAGGAGTCGCATCACTTAGCTGTGAAGCGAATTCTTCGATATTTGGCTCACACCCCAACTCTAGGATTATGGTATCCAAAGGGCTCAGAGTTTGATTTGATTGGATTCTCGGATGCTGATTATGCTGGTGACAAAGTTGATCGCAAGTCTACATCAGGCACATGTCACTTTCTAGGACGATCACTTGTATGTTGGTCTTCAAAGAAGCAGAACTGTGTATCTCTCTCCACTGCTGAATCTGAATACATTGCTGCTGGATCTTGCTGCGCTCAGCTTCTGTGGATGAAGCAAACACTCAAGGACTATGGCATTCATCTGAAGCAAGTGCCACTTTACTGCGACAACGAAAGCGCCATCAAGATTGCAAACAACCCAGTTTCAGCACTCGAAGACAAAGCACATTGAAATTCGTCATCACTTTCTCAGAGATCATGTTGTGAAGGAAGACATTGATATCATACACGTCAACACTGAAGAGCAATTGGCAGATATCTTCACCAAGCCCTTGGATGAGAAGAGGTTTTGCAAGTTACGGTGTGAGCTAAATATCCTGGAATCCTCAAATGTCCTGTGATCAGGCACACATCCTAACACTTATGCATATGATGACTTAGATGTGCAACACACAAAGTAAAGTATATCTTCAATCAATGAAGACATACATTCTAAGTGTGAATACATTAATATGGAATTTGACTTTGGAGCGCCACGATAATTGTGCGCCGTGTCTGGGTCTAATACTTCCTATACGGTGGGTAACGCCACCACCAAACGTTCCATTTTGAAGTGTTTCACTCATGGCGTTACCTTGCAATGTCTTCACATTTGATTTGGCTTCGAACTCAACATATTTTCATGATTATCTTCACTATGTCGACTATATATATATATATATATATATATATATGCTAGTGTTCTGTCCTCTACAGCATTCACTTATAGCTATGTCTTCGTGTTGAATCTTTTGAACTAAGTGAATGTGATCGGACCCCAAACTTCTCTATGCTTTCTATCTCAAACTCTATCTCTCTAAGTCATATGCATTCTATTGAAACTGTCGAATGTCTTCACTGCGTCCTTGTTAGCAAAAGATATAGAGACAACCATAAAGTCCGTTTTCAATGCTCATTCCTCCACATAAAATCCGGAGAAGCAGGAATGACCGCCCGACAATCCAGGCGTACGTGGGACGAGGAACAAACCCCAAACTTCCGCAAACTGGCCACGCGTTCCTCAGATGCGAATCGCCAGGGGCACCTGAGTAATAGCACAGTGCCGCCCCTGTGCCTATAAATTCACACTAACCGCGGTCATTATCTCCTTCTTCCACCCTCGCACGAACCCTAGCGCCACCGCTAGCTCTTGACGACGCCGGCGATGAAGCGCTTCGCTGCCGCAACCTCTCTGACGCCGTCTTCACGCCGATCGCGGACATCTTCCTCTCCGCCATCGCCGTAGGTGTCTTCCGTCGCCAAGTTAGGGCACGGAGGATTGAACTGCTCGGCATCATCTCCCACTCCGTCTAGCAGTTCCAAGTGTGGTAAATAAAACTTCTTTTTACAGCCCCTTTTGATCTCATGGTTCTGTCACTTTCTACCATAAGAAGTTTCTCTTCACACAAGTTAGATCTCTCAATCTGCATCTCATAACATGCTTAGTACATTCACTTGTGCTTCATGAAGTAGTTAGATTCCTCACTTGTACTGATCTGTGGGTTCGTACAAATCTGGAACCAACTTCTTATCTATGAGTGAATGTCTTCGCACGATGAGGTCAATGTCTTCTAAACTGATTAATCTTCAAAACCTTCTGAGAATGCATATGACCTCTTCCCCTTCCCTCGCACCTTAATGCTGTCACAGGTACATGTCCGTGGGAGAATCCTTTGGTTCTCATAGTCTGCATTCATTTGCAGAATTCCTACAGCATCACATAAATTCTCCTGAAGCCAGTTCCTGTTGGTCCAGCAAAAGAAAGCCTTTGAAGCCTTTCAAGTTAAAGTTTATGGCTTCAGAAGCAGCAGCAAGGAAGGGGGGCAGACAGCGACGTGAAGGAACTTCCAAAGATCTGCCTGAAGACCTGGCAGAAATGTATAAAACAGATCCTGAAGAGAATTATGGGCAACGCAAGACCCGAATCCAATGGATTCGACGCTATTGGGCAGAACAATGGTTCAAATACCACTTCACAACCCAAGAGTATGCTGAGAAAAGTGCCATCAAAAGACCGTGGGGAGACATCTTATACAAGAACCTTGTACCCAGGTCCAAAGATGAAGCTATTGCCCAAAGCTTCTATCCATGCATGGTTCGTGGGCCACAGCCTGATGATGCACATCCGTCGTCACTACTCTGGTGTCGTGACGACAATCTATTCAAGCGCAACTTCAAGTTTGCCCAACAATCAGCGAAGCAGAACTAGAAGAAGTTGGGGTTAGACTTCAACCCTGGTCCCTCCGCACCAAGGGCAGATGGCACACGCGATGCAGAACCCAATATCATCGGTCTGTATGCCAACCTTGAGGGCCTCATCGCCCGCATCTTAGTCCAAGGGACTGCCGTGAATGATCCTCCGGCTGACTCTGAGTCTGATGAAGCTCCTGCTGTACCGAAGCCAAAGCAGTCGAAGAAGCCAAAAGCTTCAAAGCCGGCCCCTTCATCAAAAACCTCAAGGGCGAAGCCATTGGCAACTGCACCTCCTGAAGACAGTGTGCAGTCTGAAGACGTATCCCACGTCTCCAAGCCCCAGAAGGCCAAGGTGCCTCAGCCACACACCGGCATAGAGCTCACAGCTGCTGCCATTCTGCGCAGCGAAGCCATTGATCTGTCAAGTGATGAAGATCTTGGAGATGACGCTCTCGAGCAGCTCATCAAGAGCAAAGAAGAAGCTGAAATCTTCAACAACTTGCCTCTCTTTGATGTCGCCATCATCCACAACTTCATCGATGAATGGTTTGCCACACCAAACATCAGCTTCGAAGATCTGCAGCTGCCCGTTGGCCTCAGCGTCGCCTTCCAAGGCGCTATTGCTTCAGAGCTTGCAATTGCCCAGCGCATTATTGAACTGAAGCAGAAAATTGATCATGAAAAGGCTCAGTTCAAGAAGAATATGGCCAGGCTCAGCGTGCAAGAAGTGAAGAGCTTCAAGACCATGTTGCATGAGCTAAAAGAAAATTTTCTGAAGAAGCATGCAGAAGCTCAAGGTTCACGTGAGCGGATGAAGTCTCTGGCTGAAAGATGTGTACAAGCCTACAATGAGGCTGAGAAGCGCAAGGCACTTGGGCGTCCTGGCATCGACCCCAAGATGGCCGCGAAGAAGAAGAAGAAGAAGCCTGCTATGGCTGAACCAGATGCACCTAGGCAAGAAGCAGTTCCAATTGTCTTCCCAACTGCTACGACTGGCTCGAAGCCAAAGAGCCGGTCAACAGCTTCAGAGCTCAAGAAGACAAGAACTGCTGAGGCTGAAGCCAGGAAGAGGAAAAGCTCTGAAGCCTCTCCTACTGCCCCCAGCAAGAAGAAGCGAAAGATCAAGAAATCTCGGGCTACTCCCACAGAGCCCTTGATAGTTGAACCTATCTCTATGGTTCACCCCAACGTAGAACGACAACTGACAGTTCATGAGCCTGCTTCCACAGAGGCTCCTGAAGCTGAAGACATACCAGCAGCCGACCCCATTGCTGCTGAAGACATTGGTCATCAGGACAATGTACAAGATGATGCAGCCCTTCCTCAGTATGAACAAAGCGAACTCATCAGCATTGGTCGTCCTCTGACGCCAATTGCACAAGATGTGTCATGGGCGGATCGCCCTCAAGAGGAAGAAGACAATGAGGCCCAGCCCACTCCAACCCCACAGGCGTCGTCTACATTCCGCAGGCTTCGCAAAGGTCCAAGGCCTCAAGTCTATGCTGAAGACATTCCGGCTGCATCAGCCGCAGAAGAAGCACCACAAGAGCCCACTCCTATACTCCACCAAGAAGCAGTTCTCCAGGAGAACGTGCTTGTAACCGACCCTCCAGCTAGTCAAGCGGAGGCTGAAAATGTTGAGGCTGCCACAACCAACACTGAAGCCAATGTGGAGCCCTCCCCACCAAAAGCTTCAGAAGACAACGAAGCTACTGATCCAGACACTTCTGTTCCTGAGTCTGCTGCAGGCCCTCAATTTGATTACCATGTTGAGCACAGGCCTAATGTCCAGAAGCCAGTCCCAAGGCTGCCAAGGTTCCCAGGTCCTGCATCAGCACCTGGCTCCTTTAACATCAATAGCTTCAAGGCAGATAATACGTTCTTCAACAGCTCCAAGAACCCCTATTCAAGGGAAAGGATTTCATCAGATAGGTTCTGGAGCTATTCTCAGCGCAGCTACTATTCATGCATCCTATACAACCAAGGTCGCATCTTCCCGCACAAGCGCCTTGATGTTGAAGCCATTGCTGGTCTGCCCTGTTTAGAGGAAGCATTGGATTGCTTCAAGCAAGTGGGTCTGCTGCAGTTTGTAACTGACGAAGAGCACTGGAATGAAGAGCTTCTATTGCAATTCTATGCCACCCTACACATCAAAGGATACAACAGAGATCCGAAGACTTGGGCCCTGGAGTGGATGACCGGAAATGTCCATCACGAAGCCAATGCATTCGATATCATTGAGCTCACAGGCCTGCCCACTCCTGGCGAATTCTTCGAGGAAGGCTGTCCACTACACACTGAAGCTCTTGAGAGCATATTCCAGAGGCCTGAACCGAATATGAGTCAGATGCTCTCCATGATGAAGCCATTGCCCCACGATGCTCCTTATCCAACAGAGTTCTTCGTTGAAGACTTTGAGTACCTGCCCAGAACCATCTATCACATTATCCGGCGGACTCCCTGGCCTATCAAAGGGCACTCTTCAAATGCCAAGATCAAGGGTGCAATGAAGACTCTGCTGTTTTGTATCCTTCATGGAAAATGCTTCAACGCACAGGACTTCTTCATACGCCAACTAGCTGCATCAGGCTCAGATCTATTTGGTTTAAAGTTCTATGCTCCTTGGGTAATGAGACTGATCAAGCTTCACTCTGCGATCTCATATCAGCCCTCAGCTCGCAACCATCGGATCTTCTTGCCAGATGCGGATACCTCTGCTGAAGCTATATATCCTGAGCCTGCCAAGCAACCTTTGAGTCTTCAGAATGCAGAACACCAGAGCTTCACTCAAAACGTTGAAGGTGTTGAAGCCATCTCCAGGGTGTATCCTTTGGCTGGCACTACACGTGCACCACACCCTGCTTCAACTGAAGCCACTGACAGTGCAACTGCTTCAAGACCCAAGAAGCGCGCTCGTGTTCTCACTGACCGAGAGCTTCTTGTGGCCCTTCATCAAAAACAAGATAGGCATCATGACTGGCTAAAGCGTCAGATGAAAAGCCTCTTGGTGGATGTTAATCGTCTTCGAAATCTTGCCACCAAGAATGCTTTCATTACCCATGAAACCTGTCGTCGTACATGGAAAGGGCTATCAATGATGTGTACTGAAGCTGAACTTGAAGAGGATGGCTTCACTGAGCGATTCAAGTTTGACACCACACCTCCTAGAAGGGCTGTGATGCGAAACACACCATCACTTGAAGACTCTGAGTTCTCTTCATCTGCTGCAACAGTAACTGCACGAGTCATCGAAGATGAAGACGATGCAACTTCACCACCACCCTCTTCTGCACCGCCAAACACCTCCAACGACCCTGCTGCTCCTGAGAACGAGTAGACACTCTATGTCTTCAAACCTTTTTGGTCCTTGCTAACAAAAGGGGGAGAAGCATATGAGTTGATAGTCTTCAAGCGGGTCCATATGGGCGGGTGCTTTATGTTTTGCTTTATTTTGCTTCGTGCTTACAACTCTCGTTTTTGCTTCATTTGGTTCCTTGAGTTGTAACACTAAAACTCGATGGTCGTCTGCTACTTGTTTGCCACCCTGTTTTGCGAAGATAAATTCCGCATGTGCGACGATAAATTCCGCACTTATCTCATTCTGCATACGTCCATTTTCCATTATGCATGTCATTATCTTCATATACCTTCACATGCATAGTGGATTGTCATCATAAGTTGAAGTGGATCTCCACAAGAACAACCTGCCATGTGCATTTGCATTCCAAAGGCAAATTACTTATATGCACATATTCAGGGGGAGCCCTTGCAACTTATGATGACAATTCCCTATCCTTTACAAATTTCACAGATTATATTCCCCGTTGAAAACTTCAACTAGTTTGTCATCAATCACCAAAAAGGGGGAGATTGTAAGTGCATCTAGTGCCACCCCTAGTTGGTTTTGGAGTATTGACGACAAACCTAGTTGAGGACTAATGTGTTTGTGAGAATTGCAGGATAACACAGGTAGAAGTCCCTCATTGATTCGGTTTTACTACCAGAGATGACCCCTAAAAATGTATGAAGACATTGAAGTCAAAGGTGGTATATGAAGATATTCATATTGAAGACTATGACAAAATAAGACACGTTATGAAGCCTATGGAGCTCGAAGACGTAGATCTTTCGTAGTTCTTTTTCTTTTGTGTTGAGTCATAGGAACCACCGTACTGTTAAGTGGGGTCCAGGAGAACCAGTCAGAATGACTGAAGTGATGCCTAAACCAAAAACCTATGTCTTCGAGTGAAGACAATGAGAGCGAATCTTGTCCAGAGCCAGACAAGTCAGCTTTGCTTGTAGCCCAAGTAAAGTTGCCATGAGAGCTTGAAATATGACCGTTGAGACACGTGTCAGTTCCTTAGTGACCCAGGGTCATTTCGGACAAATCAGGTCGGGTTGCCAAGTGGCTATAAATAGCCCACCCCCTACAACCATAAAAGGTTGGCTGCTCAGATTTCAGTGCACGGCTTTTGTCGTTTGAGAGCAACCCACCTCGAAGCCTTTGAGAGAAAATTCCTAGCGAGGAAAAAGCCCTAACCACCCAGAGCCAGAGAACATTGGGCATCACTTAAGTCTTCTTGTCTGTGTGATCTGAAGACTTATTACACTTGAGGACTGTGAATCCTCCAGACGGTTAGGCGTCGCGTTCAGAGCATCCAAGAGACATTGTGGATTGCCAGTGAACGAAGTCTGTGAAGGTTTGGGAGTCTACCTTGAAGACTTACCAGAGTGATTGGGCGAGGACTATGTGACCTTAGCTCAAGGAGAATACGGTGAGGACTTGGTGTCCTGAGCTGCGTGTTCAGGACTGGGTGTCCGGGACTGTGTGTCCTAAGGTTTAAATACCTAGCCGCTCCAACCAGACGTACAGTTGTCACAGCAACTGGAACTGGTCCAACACATCATTGTCTTCTCTTCAACGAGTCACTGGTTTCATCTTCACTTCCTTTTTCTTACTGTTACTCATTGTGAAGCCATTGCATGCTTGCTCTATCTTTTGACTTCACAACGTGAATGTATGATCTGTTTGGCTTCATAACTTCTTCCTACCTGATCCTTATTACACTGCAACTATTTGTCATTGTGCTTTCACTCTATTGAATACTTGACCATGGCTTGCCTAGTGTAATCTAACTTCCGCTGCATAGTAATAGGCATATCTTCGCTGTTTGTCTTCATAACTCCCACGTTTTGAAGACTTTCATAAAAATCGCCTATTCACCCCCCCTCTAGTCGATATAACGCACTTTCAAGGAGCAGAAGAGAAGAGAAGGCAAGGCAACCACAGATGCATCAGCGAGTGCCAAGGAGTCAGAGGTCTGCTGACCATGCCAGTGACAGATTCTAGAGCTACAACATCAGCACCAGCAGCTACAGCTCTAGTGCCACCTCCAGCAGCCACTCCTCAGCTCCAACTACATCGAACAGATGCCTTCGTCCTTGGAGTTCTCTCTACACCACTCCCAAGACCAAGCCTGAGAGACGCATAGCACTATGCATATTTGAACTTTTTGGTAACTTGTTGCCAAAGGGGGAGAAATATGTATAGATCATAGGCTTCGAGAGAGTGTTTTGCGCTTTGCCTTTGGTTGAACTTTTTATTGTGTGAGATACTTGTGTGATCATGTGATTGATCATTTGCTACCTTAATGCTTGTTTAGATGATACTATCTTTTATATCCATATATGATCATTCACTTGCTTGGTGATGAGTGCATGCTTTTAATTTCTATCATTTTGAGCGCTCCACCAAGATGTATGTGACATGGAAGAGTAACCCATGATCCTAATCGATTGTGCATTTGCATTCAAAAGCAAATTTTAAATAATGCACAAATTTAGGGGGAGCTCTTGCTTATCACATACTTCTCAAAGCGACGATGTATTTCAATCATTATCATTTGTCGAAGCTTTGATCTATATGTTGTCATCAATTACCAAAAAGGGGGAGATTGAAAGTGCAACTATCCCTGGGTGGTTTTGGTAATTCCTAACAACATATAGCCCATTGAGCTAATGCTATTTCAAGATAAATATTTCAGGAAAGCTCAATGTTTGGCATGGCATGGATTAGAAAGTGGACCCCTCAAAATACTAAGAACACATGTTGGCTCAAGCTCAAGACTCTACATTTTACTTTTAGTGATCCAAGATCACATTGAGTCCATAGGAAAAGCCAATACTATTAAAAGGGGATGAGGTGTTGCTTAATGAGTTACTTGCTCAAAATGCTTAGTGATATGCTCCAAAACCCTCAACTACTTTCTCATTCTCATATCCACATATGTCCCAAACCAAAAGTCGAACTCGGCCCCACCGAAATTTCCTGCCCGGTGCCACCGAGTTCACTTGACATAGCCACTGCCACAAACCCTAGTCATTTCGGTCTCACCGATAGGGATCTCGGTCTCACCGAGATGGGATTGCAACTTCTTTGTTTCCCGTCATAACATTTCGGTCCAACCGAGATGAGCGATCGATCCCACCGAGATTGCAATGCAAACTCTCTGTTTCCCCTTCGTAATATTTCGGTCTAACCGAGATGAGCGAATCGGTCCCACCGAGTTTGCCTGACCAACTCTCTGTTTGCCTATTACCAAAATCGGTCCCACCGAGTTTGTGTAATCGGTCTCATCAAGATTACGTTATGCCCTAACCCTAATGGAATCGGTCCCAACGAGTTGACATTTCGGCCCCACCGAAAATCCTAACGTTCACATTTTGAACTAAATTGGTCTGACCGAGTTTCTTGATTCGGTCCCATCGAGTTTGATGATTTGTGTGTAATGGTTAGATTTTGTGTGGAGGCTATATATACCCCTCCACCCACTCTTCATTCATGGAGAGAGCCATCAGAACATGCCTACACTTCCAACATACATTTTCTGAGAGAGAACCACCTACACTTGTGTTGAGGTCAAGATATTCCATTCCAACCACATAAATCTTGATCTCTAGCCTTCCCCAAGTTGCTTTCCACTCAAACCCTCTTTCCACCAAATCCAATCCTATGAGCGAGAGCTGAGTGTTGGGGAGACTATCATTTGAAGCACAAGAGCAAGGAGTACATCATCTATTACCTTTTGGAGAGTGGTGTCTCCTAGATTGGTTAGGTGTCACTTGGGAGCCTCCATCAAGATTGTGGAGTTGAACCAATGAGTTTGTACGGGCAATGAGATCGCCTACTTCGTGAAGATCTACCCTAGTGAGGCAAGTCCTTTGTGGGCTATGGCCATGGTGGGATAGACAAGGTTGCTTCTTCGTGGACCCTTCGTGGGTGGACCCCTCCGTGGACTCGCGCAACCGTTACCCTTCGTGGGTTGAAGTCTCCATCAACGTGGATGTACGATAACACCACCTATCGGAACCGCGCCAAAAATCTCTGTGTCTACATTGCGTTTGCTCCTCCAAACTCCTCCCTTTACCTTTGTATGCAATTGTTCTACATTCCGCTGCTATACTCTTAGAATTGCATGTGTAGGTTGATTACTTGACTTGTGCTAAGTTGTTAAAATCTGCCAAGCCTTAAAATTGGGAAAAGGCTAGATTTTTATTTGGTCAAGTAGTCTAATCACCCCCCCCCCTCTAGACATACTTTCGATCCTACACAAGGAAGACCACTTCCGCAAAGAAAGGCTTATTGAAATCCTTTCTGGCATGCATATCAATTTCCACCATATCATCACAATCCTTCCAAACAATCTGTAGATAATTCCACACACGTACACTGAAATTGCACTAGAAGAAAAGGTGGTTTCTATCCTCCAGTGTCCCCGTTGGACAAAGCACACATTCTGGCCCATCATTAATCCTCCAATGTCTTCGTTGGATCATATAAAGGAGGTGTTGAACCGTGGAGGGGGGCATCGCACACGGGTAAGAGATTGTCTGTTGTGTTTTGGGGTGCCCTCTGCCCACGTATATAAAGGAGGGGGGAGGAGGAGGCCGGCCAAGGGGGGACGCGCACCATAGGAGAGTTCAACTAGGATTCTCAATCCTAGTTGGAGTCCCCTTCCTTCTCCAAGAGGGGAGAGAGGGAAAGAGGAGCAGAGGGAGAAGGAAAGAGTGGGGCGCCGCCCCCTCCCTAGTCCAATTCGGACTTGCCATGGGGGGCACCCCTTGCGCCCCTTCTCTCCTTTCCACTAAAGCCCATTAAGGCCCAATACTTCCCCGGGGGGTTCCGGTAACCTCCTCGTACTCCGAAAAATACCCGAATCACTTCGGAACTATTCCGGTGTCCGAATATAACCTTCCAATATATCGATCTTTACCTCTCGACCATTTCGAGAATCCTTGTCATGTCCGTGATCTCATCCGGGACTCCGAACAATCTTCAGTCATCAAATCATATAACTCATAATACCAATCGTCATCGAACGTTAAGCGTGCGGACCGTACGGGTTTGAGAACTATGTAGACATGACCGAGAAACATCTCCGATCAATAACCAATAGCGGAACCTGGATGCTCATATTGGCTCCTACATATTCTACGAAGATCTTTATCGGTTAAACCGCGTAACAACATACGTCCTTCCCTTTTTCATCGGTATGTTACTTGCCCGAGATTCGATCATCGGTATCTTCATACCTAGTTAATGTCATTACCAGCAAGTTTGTTTACTCGTTCCATAATGCATCACCCTGTAACTAACTCATTAGTCACATTGCTTGCAAGGCTTATAGTGATGTGCATTGCCGAGAGGGCCCAGAGATACCTCTCCGATACACGGAGTGACAAATCCTAATCTCGGTCTATGCCAACTCAAGAAACACCATCGGAGACACCTATAGAGCATCTTTATAATCACCCAGTTACGTTGTGACATTTGATAGCACACAAGGTGTTCCTCCGGTATTCGGGAGTTGCATAATCTCATAGTCAGAGGAACATGTATAAGTCATGAAGAAAGTAGTAGCAATAAAACTAAACGATCATTATGCTAAGCTAACGGATGGGTCTTGTCCATCACATCATTCTCTAATGATGTGATCCCATTCATCAAATGACAACACATGTCTATGGTCAGGAAACTTGACCATCTTTGATTAACGAACTAGTCAAGTAGAGGTATACTAGGGACACTCTTTTTGTCTATGTATTCACACATGTACTAAGTTTCCGGTTAATACAATTCTAGCATGAATAATAAACATTTATCATGATATAAGGAAATATAAATAACAACTTTATTATTGCCTCTAGGGCATATTTCCTTCAGTCTCCCACTTGCATTAGAGTCAATAATCTGGATTACCTAGTAATGGTTCTAACACCCATGGAGTCTTGGTGCTGATCATGTTTTGCTCGTGAGAGAGGCTTAGTCAATGGGTCTGCAACATTCAGATCCGTATGTATCTTGCAAATCTCTATGTCTCCCTCCTTGACTTGATCGCGGATGGAATTGAAGCGTCTCTTGATGTGTTTGGTTCTCTCGTGAAATCTGGATTCCTTCGCCAAGGCAATTGCTCCAGTATTGTCACAAAAGATTTTCATTGGACTCGATGCACTAGGTATTACACCTAGATCGGATATGAACTCCTTCATTTGCTGCTTCCAAAGCAACTATGTACTCCGCTTCACACGTAGATCCCGCCACGACACTCTGCTTGGAACTGCACCAACTGACAGCTCCACCATTCAATATAAACACGTACCCGGTTTGTGACTTAGAGTCATCCAGATCAATGTCAAAGCTTGCATTGACGTAACCATTTACGATGAGCTCTTTGTCACCTCCATAAACGAGAAACATATCCTTAGTCCTTTTCAGGTATTTCAAGATGTTCTTGACCGCTGTCTAGTGATACACTCTTGGATTACTTTGGTACCTTCCTGCTAAACTTACAACAAGGCACACATTAGGTCTGGTACACAGCATTTCATACATGATATAACCTATGGCTGAGGCATAGGGAATGACTTTCATTTTCTCTCTATCTTCAGCAGTGGTCGGGCATTTAGTCTTACTCAACTTCACACCTTGTAACACAGGCAAAAACCCTTTCTTTGACTGATCCATTTTGAACTTCTTCAAAACTTCAAGGTATGTGCTTTGTGAAAGTCCAATCAAGCGTCTTGATCTATCTCTATAGATCTTGATGCACAATATATAAGCAGCTTCACCGAGGTCTTTCATTGAAAAATTCTTATTCAAGTATTCTTTTATGCTATCCAGAAATTATGTATTATTTCCAATCAATAATATGTCATCCACATATAATATTAGAAATGCTCAGAGCTCCCACTCACTTTCTTATAAATACAAGCTTCTCCAAAAGTCTGTTAAAACCATATGCTTTGATCACACTATCAAAGCATATATTCCAACTCCGAGAGGCTTGCACCAGTCCATAAATGGATCGCTGGAGCTTGCACACTTTGTTAGCACCTTTTGGATCGACAAAACCTTCTGGTTGCATCATATACAACTCTTCTTTAAGATATCCATTAAGGAATGCAGTTTTGACATCCATTTGCCAAATTTCATAATCATAAAATGCGGCAATTGCTAACATGATTCGGACACACTTAAGCATCGCTACGGG
Organism: Triticum urartu; assembly: GCF_003073215.2. NCBI lineage: Eukaryota > Viridiplantae > Streptophyta > Magnoliopsida > Poales > Poaceae > Triticum > Triticum urartu. The sequence goes on along the minus strand of NC_053028.1, from coordinate 656,542,670 downwards.
TGAGAAGGTCTTATCGTAGTAAACTCCTTGAACTTGTCAAAAACCTTTCGCAACAAGTCGAGCTTGGTAGACACTAACATTATCGTCAGCATCAGTCTTCTTCTTGAAGATCCATTTATTCTCTATTGCTTGTCGATCATCGGGCAAGTCAACCAAAGTCCACACTTTGTTCTCATACATGGATCCTATCTCAGATTTCATGGCCTCAAGCCATTTCGGGGAATCTAGGCTCATCATCGCTTCCTCATAGTTCGTAGGTTCGTCATGGTCAAGTAACATGACCTCCAGAACAGGATTACCGTACCACTGTGGTGCAGATCGTACTCTGGTTGACCTACGAGGTTCGGTAGTAACTTGATCAGAAGTTTCATGATCATCATCATTAGCTTCCTCACTAATTGGTGTAGGAATCACTAGAACTAATTTATGTGATGAACTACTTTCCAATTCGGGAGAAGGTACAATTACCTCATCAAGTTCTACTTTCCTCCCACTCACTTCTTTCGAGAGAAACTCCTTCTCTAGAAATGATCCATTCTTAGCAACAAATATCTTGCCTTCAGACCTGTGATAGAAGGTGTACCCAACAGTCTCCTTTGGGTATCCTATGAAGACACATTTCTCTGATTTGGGTTCGAGCTTATCAGGTTGAAGCTTTTTCATATAAACATCGCAGCCCCAAACTTTAAGAAATGACAGTTTAGGTTTCTTGCCAAACCACAATTCATATGGTGTCGTCTCAACGGATTTAGATGGTGCCCTATTTAACGTGAATGCAACCGTCTCTAAAGCATAACCCCAAAACGATAGCGGTATATCTGTAAGAGACATCATAGATCGCACCATATCTAATAAAGTACGGTTATGACGTTCGGACACACCATTACGCTGTGGTGTTCCAGGTGGCGTGAGTTGCGAAACTATTCCACATTGTTTTAAATGAAGACCAAACTCATAAATCAAATATTCACCTCCACGATCAGATTGTAGAAACTTTATTTTCTTGTTACAATGATTTTCCACTTCACTCTGAAATTCTTTGAACTTTTCAAATGTTTCAGACTTATGTTTCATTAAGTAGATATACCCATATCTGCTCAAATCATCTGTGAAGGTCAGAAAATAATGATACCCGCCGTGAGCTTCAACACTCATCGGACCGCATACACCAGTATGTATTATTTCCAATAAGTCAGTTGCTCGCTCCATTGTTCCGCAGAACGGAGTCTTAGTCATCTTGCCCATGAGGCATGGTTCATAAGTATCATGTGATTCATAATCAAGTGATTCCAAAAGCCCATCAACATGGAGTTTCTTCATGCGCTTTACACCAATATGACCTAAACAACAGTGCCACAAATAAATTGCACTATCATTATTAACCTTGCATCTTTTGACTTCAATATTATGAATATGTCTACTACAATCGAGATTCAACAAAAACAGACCACTCATCAAGGGTGCATGACCATAAAAGATATTACTTCCATTATTCTCTGATTTAAATGAATAACCGTCTCACATTAAACAAGATCCATATATAATGTTCATGCTCAACGCTGGCACCAAATAGCAATTATTTAGGTCTAAAACTAATCCCAACGGTAGATGTAGAGGTAGCGTGCCGACGGCGATCACATCGACTTTGGAACCATTTCCAACGCGCATCGTCACCTCGTCCTTAGCCAATCATCGTTTAATCCGTAGCCCCTATTTCCAGTTGCAAATATGAGCAACAGAACTAGTATCAAATACCCAGGCGCTACTACGAGCATTAGTAAGGTACACATCAATAACATGTATATCGAATATACCTTTCACTTTGCCATCCTTCTTATCCGCCAAATACTTGGGACAGTTCCGCTTCTAGTGACCAGTCCCTCTGTAGTAGAAGTACTCAGTCTCAGGCTTAGGTCCAGACTTGGGTTTCTTCCCTTGAGCAGCAACTGGCTTGCTGTTCTTCTTGAAGTTCCCCTTCTTCCTTTTGCCCTTTTCCTTGAAACTAGTGGTCTTGTTAACCATCAACACTTTATGCTCCTTCTTGATTTCTACATCCGCAGCCTTTAGCATTGCGAAGAGCTCGGGAATTGTCTTTTCCATCCCTTTCATATTATAGTTCATCACGAGGCCTTTATAGCTTGGTGGCAGTGATTGAAGAACTTTGTCAATGACACTATCATAGGAAGATTAACTCCCAGCTGAGTCAAGTGGTTGTGGTACCCAGACATTCTGAGTATGTGTTCACTGACAGAACTATTCTCCTCCATTTTGCATCTATAGAACTTGTTGGAGACTTCATATCTCTCAACTCGGGCATTTGCTTGAAATATTAACTTCAACTCTTGGAACATCTCATATGCTTCATGACGTTCAAAACATCTTTGAAGTCCCGATTCTAAGCCGTAAAGCATGGCACACTGAACTAAAGGAAATATGCCCTAGAGGCAATAATAAAGTTGTTATTTATTTCCTTATATCATGATAAATGTTTATTATTCATGCTAGAATTGTATTAACCGGAAACATAATACATGTGTGAATACATAGACAAACAGAGTGTCACTAGTATGCCTCTACTTGACTAGCTCGTTGATCAAAGATGGTTATGTTTCCTAACCATAGACATGAGTTGTCATTTGATTAACGGGATCACATCATTAGGAGAATGATGTGATTGACATGACCCATTCCGTTAGCTTAGCACATGATCGTTTAGTATGTTGCTATTGCTTTCTTCATGACTTATACATGTTCCTATGACTATGAGATTATGCAACTCCCGTTTACCGGAGGAACACTTTGTGTGCTACGAAATGTCACAACGTAACTGGGTGATTATAAAGGTGCTCTACAGGTGTCTCCGACGGCACTTGTTGGGCTGGCGTATTTCGAGATTAGGATTTGTCACTCTGATTGTCGGAGAGGTATCTCTGGGCCCTCTCGGTAATGCACATCACTTAAGCCTTGCAAGCATTGCAACTAATGAGTTAGTTGCGGGATGATGTATTACGGAATGAGTAAAGAGACTTGCCGGTAACGAGATTGAACTAGGTATTGAGATACCGATGATCGAATCTCGGGCAAGTAACATACCGATGACAAAGGGAACAACGCATGTTGTTATGCGGTCTGACCGATAAAGATCTTCGTAGAATATGTAGGAGCTAATATGAGCATCCAGGTTCCGCTATTGGTTATTGACCGGAGACGTGTCTCGGTCATGTCTACATAGTTCTCGTACCCGTAGGGTCCGCATGCTTAACGTTACGATGACAGTTATATTATGAGTTTATATGTTTTGATGTACCGAAGGTTGTTCGGAGTCCCGGATGTGATCATGGACATGACAAGGAGTCTTGAAATGGTCGAGACATGAAGATTGATATATTGGAAGCCTATGTTTGGATACCAGAAGTGTTTCGGGTAAAATCCGGATTTTACCGGAGTACCGGGAGGTTACCGGAATCCCCCGGTAATCAAATGGGCCTTAGTGGGCCTAGGTGGAAGAGAGGAGAGGAGGCAAGGGCTGGCCGCGTGCCCTCCCCCTAGTGTGAATAGGACAAGGAGAGCGGGGCGGCGCCCCCCTTCCTTCCTTCTCCTCCACTCCTTCCCCCTCAAGTCCTAATCCAACTAGGAAAGGGGGGGTCCTACTCCCAGTGGGAGTAGGACTCCTCCTGGCGCGCCCTCTCCCTTGGCCAGCCGCACCCCCCTTGATCCTTTATATACGGGGGCAGGGGGGCACCCTAGAGACACAACAATTGATCATAGATCTCTTAGCCGTGTGCGGTGCCCCCTCCACCATAGTCCACCTCGATAATACTGTAGCGGTTCTTAGGCGAAGCCCTGCGTCGGTAGAACATCAACATCGTCACCACGCCGTCGTGCTGACGAAGCTCTCCCTCAACACTCGGCTGGATCGGAGTTCAAGGGACGTCATCGGGCTGAACGTGTGCTGAACTCGGAGGTGCCGCACGTTCGGTACTTGATGGGTCGGATCGTGAAGAAGTACGACTACATCAACCGCGTTGTGCTAACGCTTCCGCTTTCGGTCTAGGAGGGTACGTGGACAACACTCTCCCCTCTCGTTGCTATGCATCACCATGATCTTGCATGTGCGTAGGAATTTTTTTGAAATTACTATGTTCTCCAACAGTGGCATCCGAGCCAGGTTTTATGCGTTGATGTTATATGCACGAGTAGAACACAAGTGAGTTGTGGGCGATATAAGTCATACTGCTTACCAGCATGTCATACTTTGGTTTGGCGGTATTGTTGGATGAAGTGGCCCGGACCGACATTACGCGTACGCTTACGCGAGACTGGTTCTACCGACGTGCTTTGTACACAGGTGGCTGGCGGGTGACAGTTTCCCCAACTTTAGTTGAACCAAGTGTGGCTACGCCTGGTCCTTGCGAAGGTTAAAACAGCACCAACTTGACAAACTATCATTGTGGTTTTGATGCGTAGGTAAGAACGGTTCTTGCTAAGCCCGTAGCAGCCACGTAAAACTTGCAACAACAAAGTAGAGGACGTCTAACTTGTTTTTGCAGGGCATGTTGTGATGTGATATGGTCAAGACATGATGCTAAATTTTATTGTATGAGATGATCATGTTTTGTAACCGAGTTATCGGCAACTAGCAGGAGCCATATAGTTGTCGCTTTATTGTATGCAATGCAATCGCCCTGTAATGCTTTACTTTATCACTAAGCGGTAGCGATAGTCATGGAAGCATAAGATTGGTGAGACGACAACGATGCTACGATGGAGATCAAGGTGTCGCGCCGGTGACGATGGTGATCATGACGGTGCTTCGGAGATGGAGATCACAAGCACAAGATGATGATGGCCATATCATATCACTTATATTGATTGCATGTGATGTTTATCTTTTATGCATCTTATCTTGCTTTGATTGATGGTAGCATTATAAGATGATCTCTCACTAAATTTCAAGATAAAAGTGTTATCCCTGAGTATGCACCGTTGCCAAAGTTCGTCGTGCCCAGACACCACGTGATGATCGGGTGTGATAAGCTCTACGTCCATCTACAACGGGTGCAAGCCAGTTTTGCACACGCAGAATACTCAGGTTAAACTTGACGAGCCTAGCATATGCAAATATGGCCTCGGAACACTGAGACCGAAAGGTCGAGCGTGAATCATATAGTAGATATGATCAACATAGTGATGTTCACCACTGAAAGCTACTCCATTTCACATGATGATCGGTTATGGTTTAGTTGATTTGGATCACGTGATCACTTAGAGGATTAGAGGGATGTCTTTCTAAGTGGGAGTTCTTAAGTAATATGATTAATTGAACTTAAATTTATCATGAACGTAGTACCTGATAGTATCTTGCTTGTCTATGTTTGATTGTAGATAGATGGCCCGTGCTGTTGTTCCATTGAATTTTAGTGCGTTCCTTGAGAAAGCAAAGTTGAAAGATGATGGTAGCAATTACACGGACTGGGTCCATAACTTGAGGATTATCCTCATTGCTGCCCAGAAGAATTACGTCCTGGAAGCACCGCTGAGTGCCAGGCCTCCTGCTGATGCAACTGACGACGCTAAGAACGTCTGGCAGAGCAAAGCTGATGACTACTTGATAGTTCAGTGTGCCACGCTTTACGGCTTAGAACCGGGACTTCAACGACGTTTTGAACGTCATGGAGCATATGAGATGTTCCAGGAGTTGAAGTTAATATTTCAAGCAAATTCCCGGATTGAGAGATATGAAGTCTCCAATAAGTTCTACAGCTGCAAGATGGAGGAGAATAGTTCTATCAGTGAACATATACTTAGAATGTCTGGGTACCATAATCACTTGACTCAGCTGGGAGTTAATCCTCCGGTTGATAGTGTCATTGACAGAGTTCTTCAATCACTACCACCAAGCTACAAGAGCTTCGTGATGAACTATAATATGCAAGGGGTGAATAAGACAATTCCCGAGCTCTTTGCAATGCTAAAGGTTGCGGAGGTAGAAATCAAGAAGGAGCATCAAGTGTTGATGGTCAACAAGACCACTAGTTTCAAGAAAAAGGGTAAAGGGAAGAAGAAGGGGAACTTCAAGAAGAATAGCAAGCAAGTTGCTGCTCAGGAGAAGAAACCAAGTCTGGACATAAGCCTGAAACTGAGTGCTTCTACTGCAAGTAGACTGGTCACTAGAAGCGGAACAGCCCCAAGTATTTGGCGGATAAGAAGGATGGCAAGGTGAACAAAGGTATATGTGATATACATGTTATTGATGTGTACCTTACTAGAGCTCACAGTAGCACCTAGGTATTTGATACTGGTTCTGTTGCTAATATTTGCAACTCGAAACAGGGACTACGGATTAAGCGAACACTGGCAAAGGACGAGGTGATGATGCGCGTGGGAAATGGTTCCAAAGTCGATGTGATCGCGGTCGGCACGCTACCTCTACATCTACCTTAGGGATTAGTATTAGACCTAAATAATTGTTAATTGGTGCCAGCGTTGAGCATAAACATTATATCTGGATCTTGTTTGATGCGAGACAATTATTCATTTAAATCAGAGAATAATGGTTGTTCTATTTATATGAGTAATATCTTTTATGGTCATGCACCCTTGAAGAGTGGTCTATTTTGATGAATCTCGATAGTAGTGATACACATATTCATAATGTTGAAACCAAAAGATGCAGAGTTGATAATGATAGTGCAACTTATTTGTGGCACTGCCGTTTAGGTCATATCGGTGTAAAGCGCATGAAGAAACTCCATACTGATGGAATTTTGGAACCACTTGATTATGAATCACTTGGTACTTGCGAACCGTGCCTCATGGGCAAGATGACTAAAACGCCGTTCTCCGGAACTATGGAGAGAGCAACAGATTTGTTGGAAGTCATACATACAGATGTATGTGGTCCGGTGAATGTTGAGGCTCGTGGTGGATATCGTTATTTTCTCACATTCACAGATGATTTAAGCAGATATGGGTATATCTACTTAATGAAGCATAAGTCTAAAACATTTGAAAAGTTCAAAGAATTCCAGAGTGAAGTTGAAAATCATCGTAACAAGAAAATAAAGTTTCTATGATCTGATCGTGGAGGAGAATATTTGAGTTACGAGTTTGGTCTACATTTGAAACAATACGGAATAGTTTCGCAATCCACGCCACCCGGAACACCACAGCATAATGGTGTGTCTGAACGTCGTAATCGTACTTTACTAGATATGGTGTGATCTATGATGTCTCTTACAGATTTACCGCTATCATTTTGGGGTTATGCTTTAGAGACGGCCTCATTCACGTTAAATAGGGCACCATCGAAATCCGTCAAGACGACGCCTTATGAACTATGGTTTGGCAAGAAACCAAAGTTGTCATTTCTGAAAGTTTGGGGCTGCGATGCTTATGTAAAAAAGCTTCAACCTGATAAGCTCGAACCCAAATCGGAGAAATGTGTCTTCATAGGATACCCAAAGGAGACTGTTGGGTACACCTTCTATCACAGATCCGAAGGCAAGACATTCGTTGCTAAGAATGGATCCTTTCTAGAGAAGGAGTTTCTCTCGAAAAAAGTGAGTGGGAGGAAAGTAGAACTTGATGAGGTAACTGTACCTGCTCCTTTATTGGAAAGTAGTACATCACAGAAATCGGTTTCTATGACACCTACACCAAGTAGTGAGGAAGTAAATGATGATGATCATGGAACTTCAGATCAAGTTGCTACTGATCCTCGTAGATCAACCAGAGTAAGATCCGCACCAGAGTGGTACGGTAATCCTGTTCTGGAAGTCATGCTACTAGATCATGATGAACCTACGAACTATGAAGAAGCGATGGTGAGCCGAGATTCCGCAAAATGGCTTGAAGCCATGAAATCTGAGATGGGATCCATGTATGAGAACAAAGTGTGGACTTTGGTTGACTTTCCCGTTGATCGGCAAGCAATTGAGAATAAATGGATCTTCAAGAAGAAGACTGACGCTGACGGTAATGTTACTGTCTACAAAGCTCGACTTGTTGCGAAAGGTTTTCGACAAGTTCAAGGGATTGACTACGATGAGACCTTCTCACCCGTAGGGATGCTTAAGTCTGTCCGAATCATGTTAGCAATTGCCGCATTTTATGATTATGAAATATGGCAGATGGATGTCAAAACTGCATTCTTGAATGGATTTCTGGAAGAAGAGTTGTATATGATGCAACCGGAAGATTTTGTCGATCCAAAAGGGAGCTAACAAAGTGTGCAAGCTCCAGCGATCCATTTATGGACTGGTGCAAGCCTCTTGGAGTTGGAATAAACGCTTTGATAGTGTGATCAAAGCATTTGGTTTTATACAGACTTTTGGAGAAGCCTGTATTTACAAGAAAGTGAGTGGGAGCTCTATAGCATTTCTGATATTATATGTGGATGACATATTGCTGATTGGAAATGATATAGAATTTCTGGATAGCATAAAGGGATACCTGAATAAGAGTTTTTCAATGAAATACCTCGGTGAAGCTGCTTACATATTGGGCATCAAGATCTATAGAGATAGATCAAGACGCTTAATTGTACTTTCACAAAGCACATACCTTGACAAAGTTTTGAAGAAGTTCAAAATGGATCAAGCAAAGAAAGGGTTCTTGCCTGTGTTACAAGGTGTGAAGTTGAGTAAGACTCAATGCCCGACCACTGCAGAAGATAGAGAGAAAATGAAATATGTTCCCCATGCTTCAGCCATAGGCTCAATCATGTATGCAATGCTGTGTACCAGACCTGATGTGTGCCTTGCTATAAGTCTAGCAGGGAGGTACCAAAGTAATCCAGGAGTGGATCACTGGACAGCGGTCAAGAACATCCCGAAATACCTGAAAAGGACTAAGGATATGTTTCTCGTTTATGGAGGTGACAAAGAGCTCATCGTAAATGGTTATGTTGATGCAAGCTTTGACACTGATCCAGACGATTCTAAATCGCAAACCGGATACGTGTTTACATTGAATGGAGGAGGTGTCAGTTGGTGCAGTTCTAAACAAAGCGTCATGGCGGGATCTACATGTGAAGCAGAGTACATAGCTGCTTCGGAAGCAGCAAATGAAGGAGTCTGGATGAAGGAGTTCATATCCGATCAAGGTGTCATACCTAGTGCATCGGGTCCAATGAAAATCTTTTGTGACAATACTGGTGCAATCGCCTTGGCGAAGGAATCCAGATTTCACAAGAGAACCAAGCACATCAAGAGACACTTCAATTCCATCCGGGATCTAGTCCAGGTGGGAGACATAGAAATTTGCAAGATACATACGGATCTGAATGTTGCAGACCCGTTGACTAAGCCTCTTCCATGAGCAAAACATGATCAACACCAAGGCTCCATGGGTGTTAGAATCATTACTGTGTAATCTAGATTATTGACTCTAGTGCAAGTGGGAGACTGAAGGAAATATGCCCTAGAGGCAATAATAAAGTTGTTATTTATTTCCTTATATCATGATAAATGTTTATTATTCATGCTAGAATTGTATTACCGGAAACATAATACATGTGTGAATACATAGACAAACAGAGTGTCACTAGTATGCCTCTACTTGACTAGCTCGTTGATCAAAGATGGTTATGTTTCCTAACCATAGACATGAGTTGTCATTTGATTAACAGGATCACATCATTAGGAGAATGATGTGATTGACATGACCCATTCCGTTAGCTTAGCACATGATCGTTTAGTATGTTGCTATTGCTTTCTTCATGACTTATACATGTTCCTATGACTATGAGATTATGCAACTCCCGTTTACCGGAGGAACACTTTGTGTGCTACGAAATGTCACAACGTAACTGGGTGATTATAAAGGTGCTCTACAGGTGTCTCCGAAGGCACTTGTTGGGTTGGCGTATTTCGAGATTAGGATTTGTCACTCTGATTGTCGGAGAGGTATCTCTGGGCCCTCTCGGTAATGCACATCACTTAAGCCTTGCAAGCATTGCAACTAATGAGTTAGTTGCGGGATGATGTATTACAGAACGAGTAAAGAGACTTGCCGGTAACGAGATTGAACTAGGTATTGAGATACGGACGATCGAATCTCGGGCAAGTAACATACCGATGACAAAGGGAACAACGTATGTTGTTATGCGGTCTGACCGATAAAGATCTTCGTAGAATATGTAGGAGCCAATATGAGCATCCAGGTTCCGCTATTGGTTATTGACTGGAGACGTGTCTCGTTCATGTCTACATAGTTCTCGAACCCGTAGGGTCCGCACACTTAACGTTACGATGACAGTTATATTATGAGTTTATATGTTTTGATGTACCGAAGGTTGTTCGGGTCCCGGATGTGATCACGGACATGACGAGGAGTCTCGAAATGGTCGAGACATGAAGATTGATATATTGGAAGCCTATGTTTGGATATCGGAAGTGTTCCAGGTAAAATCGGGATTTTACCGGAGTACCGGGAGGTTACCGGAACCCCCGGGAATCAAATGGGCCTTAGTGGGCCTAGGTGGAAGAGAGGAGAGGAGGCAAGGGCTGGCCGTGCACCCCTCCCCCCTAGTCCGAATAGGACAAGGAGAGGGGGGCGGTGCCCCCCCTTCCTTCCTTCTCCTCCACTCCTTCCCCCTCAAGTCCTAATCCAACTAGGAAAGAGGGGAGTCCTACTCCCGATGGGAGTAGGACTCCTGCTGGCGCGCCCTCTCCCTTGGCCGGTCGCACCCCCCTTGCTCCTTTATATACGGGGACAGGGGGCACCCTAGAGACACAACAATTGATCATTGATCTCTTAGCCGTGTGCGGTGCCCCCTCCACCATAGTCCACCTCGATAATACTGTAGCGGTGCTTAGGCGAAGCCCTGCGTCGGTAGAACATCAACATCGTCACCACGCCGTCGTGCTGACGAAACTCTCCCTCAACAGGCGATTAAGTTGGGTAACGCCAGGGTTTTCCCAGTCACGACGTTGTAAAACGACGGCCAGTGAATTGTAATACGACTCACTATAGGGCGAATTCGAGCTCGGTACCCGGGGATCGTGAAGAAGTATGACTACATCAACCGCGTTGTGCTAACGCTTCCGCTTTCGGTCTACGAGGGTACGTGGACAACACTCTCCCCTCTCGTTGCTATGCATCACCATGATCTTGCATGTGTGTAGGAATTTTTTTGAAATTACTACGTTCTCCAACATGAACTATCGAGTAGTCATCAGCTTTGCTCTGCCAGACGTTCATAACGTCTGGAGTTGGTCATGCAGCGGGTCTTGCACCTAGCAGTGCTTCTAGGATGTAATTCTTCTATGTAGCAATGAGGATAATCCTCAAGTTACGGACCCAGTCCGTGTAGTTGCTACCATCATCTTTCAACTTAGCTTTCTCTAGGAACGCATTAAAATTCAAGGGAGCGGTAGCACTGGCCATTGATCTACAACAACATAGACATGCAAATACTATCAGGTACTAAGTTCATGATAAACTAAAGTTCAATTAATCATATTACTTAATAACTCCCACTTAGATAGACATCCCTCTAGTAATCTAAATGATCACGTGATCCATATCAACTAAACCATGTCCGATCATCACGTGAGATGGAGTAGTTTTCAATGGTGAACATCACTATGTTGATCATATCTACTATATGATTCACGTTCGACCTTTCGGTCTCAGTGTTCCGAGGCCATATGCATATGCTAGGCTTGTCAAGTTTAACCCGAGTATTTTGCACGGGCAAAACTGGCTTGCACCCGTTGTACGTGAACATAGAGCTTATCACACCCGACCATCACGTGGTGTCTCGGCACGACGAACTGTAGCAATGGTGCATACTCAGGGAGAACACTTGTATCTTGAAATTTAGTGAGGGATCATCTTATAATGCTACCACCGTACTAAGAAAAATAAGATGCATAAAGGATAAACATCACATGCAATCAAAATATGTGACATGATATGGCCATCATCATCTTGTGCCTTTGATCTCCATCTCCAAAGCACCGTCATGATCTCCATCGTCACCGGCTTGACACCTTGATCTTCATCGTAGCATCGTTGTCGTCTCGCCAACTATTGCTTCTAGGACTATCGCTACCGCTTAGTGATAAAGTAAAGCAATTACATGGCGATTGCATTTCATACAATAAAGCGACAACCATAAGGCTCCTGCCAGTTGCCCATAACTTTTACAAAACATGATCATCTCATACAGCAATTTATATCTCATCACGTCTTGACCATATCACATCACAACATGCCCTTTAAAAACAAGTTAGACGTACTCTACTTTATTGTTGCAAGTTTTACGTAGCTGCTATGGGCTTCTAGAAAGAACCGTTCTTACATACGCATCAAAACCACAATGATTTTTTGTCAAGTGTGCTATTTTAACCTTCAACAAGGACCCGACGTAGTCAAACTCGATTCAACTAAAGTTGGTGAAACAGACACCCGCCAGCCACCTGTGTGGGAAGCACGTCGGTAGAACCAGTCTCATGAACGCGGTCATGTAATGTCGGTCCGGGCCGCTTCATCCAACAATACCGAAAAATCAAAGTAAGACGTTGGTGGTAAGCAGTATGACTATTATCGCCCACAACTCTTTGTGTTCTACTCGTGCATATAACATCTATGCATAGACCTGGCTCGGATGCCACTGTTGGGGAACATAGTAATTAAAAAAAATCCTATGATCACGCAAGATCTAATTAGGAGATGCATAGCAACGAGAGGGGAGAGTGTGTCCACGTACCCTCGTAGACCGAAAGCCAAAGCTTTTAGTAACGCGGTTGATGTAGTCGAATGTCTTCACGATCCAACCGATCCAAGTACCGAACGTACGACACCTCCTTGTTCAGCACACGTTCAGCACGATGACGTCCCTCGAGCTCTTGATCTAGTTGAGGGCGAGGGAGAGTTCCGTCAGCATGGCGGCGTAGTGACGGTGATGATGAAGTTGCCGGCGCAGGGCTTCACCTAAGCACTACGACGGCATGAGGTGTTGAACTATGGAGGGGGGCACACACACGGCTAAGAGATTGTCTGTTGTGTTTTGGGATGCCCCCTGCCCACGTATATAAAGGAAGGGGGAGGAGGAGGCCGGCCAAGGGGGCGCGCGCCATAGGAGAGTCCAATAGGATTCCCAATCCTAGTCGGAGTCCCTTTTCTTTTCCAAGAGGGGAGAGCGGGAAGGAGGAGGAGAGGGAGAAGGAAAGAGGGAGTCCCCTTGCGACCCTTCTCTCCTTTCCACTAAAGCCCATTAAGGCCCAATACTTTCCTGGGGGTTTCGGTAACCTTCTGGTACTCTGAAAAATACCCGAATCAATTCGGAACCATTTCAGTGTCCGAATATAACCTTCCAATATATCGATCTTCACCTCTCGACCATTTCAAGACTCCTTGTCATGTCCGTGATCTCATCCGGGACTTCGAACAAACTTCGGTCATCAAATCACATAACTCATAATACAAATCGTCATCGAACGTTAAGCGTGCGGACCCTACGGGTTCGAGAACTATGTAGACATGTCCGAGACACATCTCCGGTCAATAACCAATAACGGAATCTGGATGCTCATATTGGCTCCTACATAGTCTACGAAGATCTTTCTCGGTCAAATCGCACAACAACATACGTCATTCCCTTTGTCAACGGTATGTTAATTGCCCGAGATTCGATCGTCGGTATCTTCATACCTAGTTCAATCTCATTCCCGGCAAGTATATTTACTCATTCCATAATGCATCATCCTGTAACTAACTCATTAGTCACATTGCTTGCAAGGCTTATAGTGATGTGCATTACCGAGAGGGCCCAGAGATATCTCTCCGATAGACGGAGTGACAATTCCTAATGTCGATCTATGCCAACTCAACAAACACCATCGGAGACACCTGTAGAGCATCTTTATAATCACCCATTTACGTTGTGACGTTTGATAGCACACAAGGTGTTCCTCCGGTATTCGGGAGTTGCATAATCTGATAGTCAGAGGAACATGTATAAGTCACGAAGAAAACAGTAGCAATAAAACTAAACGATCATTATGCTAAGCTAACGGATGGGTCTTGTACATCACATCATTCTCTAATGATGTGATCCCATTCATCAAATGACAACACATGTCTATGGTCAGGAAACTTAACCATCTTTGATTAACGAGCTAGTCTAGTAGAGACATACTATGGACACTCTGTTTGTCTATGTATTCATACATTTACCAAGTTTCTAGTTAATACAATTCTAACATGAATAATAAACATTTATCGTGATATAAGAAATATAAATAACAATTTTATTATTGCTGGTAGGGCATATTTCCTTCACATTGTCAGTCTGGCCCGTTACCGGCGTGCTGTCTTAAAAAAGACAAACCAAAAAAGGTGAATCTGGGAATCAATCCTTGGTATACAGGGCGTTGCCCCACCATCCTAGCACACTAGACTCACGTCGACTTTGTGTAACACTAGCTGGGCGCGCTCTACTTGAGACATAAGGAGCTGGTTTTTCACTGGTTTTTTGGGTCTTTTTTTCACAACTTTCTTCTATGTTTTCTTCCTTTTTTTGCTTTTTTTTTGTTATTTTTCTTCTTTTCTTCTCCATTTTTTCTTTTTCTCATTCTTTTCACGTTTGTTTCTTCGGTTTTCAACACTTTTTTCGTTTTCGTTTTTATCTTTTTATCTGTTTTTTGTTTTTTTCGTTTTTAATTCTTTCTATATTTGTTTCTTTGGTTTTACTTTTCACTTTTTTCCTATTTCCCTTTCTTCATTTTCTTTGTTTCTATTGCTTTATTTTACATTTTTTGTATATGTCAACAACATTTTTCTAATAGTCATTTACATTTTTTCAATACGAGTTTAACATTTCTTTTAATACATGGTCATCATTTTTCTACACACATTTTTAACATTTTCAATTGATTGGTTAACATTTTCCAAATACAAGGTTAACAATTGTCTATGCACGTTTAACATTTGTTTCAAATTCAGGACTAATATTTTCTTAATGCAATGTTAACATTGTTTTAACACATGGTCAATATTTTTTCAATACACATTTAACATTTATCAATGACTTGTTTAATATTTTTTAAATACTTGGTTAACATTTTTGATATACGTTATTAAAAAAGTTTGTCATTTTAAATACATTGTTAACATTTTTTATACAATTTAACATTTTTCAATGGTATTAAATGGTAATTAACTTATGTATATGCCTTAAACTAATATCAACAACCATACAATAATCACAAATACACTCTGAGTAAAACTATATTACCGCCTAGGCCGCGCCTAGGACGCTTAGGCACCGCCTAGGCACTAGGCGAAGGCCAACCGCCTCGCTTACGCCTACCGCTTTTTCCAACCTTGGTCAAACCGATGAGCTTTCGCGCAGGATGCACTAGCTGAATGGGCCGGCCCATTTGGGGCGTCACAACAAGTCACCGTCAAAATAGCAAAAACTGATGTTTGATCAAGGAATTGAACTCGCAAACACGCGATCGGGAGTTAAGGTTCTCTACCACTTGAACTGCTGTAGGTTGATGATTACTTGGCCGTGTGAATATTAAATAACCAAACTCAACGGCAGATCAATTTTTTTGAGAAAAATCTTCCATTAAACATTTTTGTGATACATGCTGAATAACTTTTAAATACACATTGAACATTTTTGTCGAAAGTGCTCTTTTGATCTTGAGCTCATATGCTCCCGCATGAACAGTAAAATCCAAAAAATTCAAAAAAGAATAAAAAATTCAGATTTTTTGATGATGAACATTGTTGAATGTTCTAACTGCGTGCAAAAATTCAGGTTGAAATGACATTCATGGAGGTTTGGGCAAAAATAACAAAATCGATGCTCGAAAATGCTTCCACAAGTCTTTTTGGACCGTCGATTTAATTTTTTTCGCAAACCTCCACGAATATCATTTCAACCTGAAATTTTGCAAGCAGTTAGAATATTCATCGACGTTCATCACAAAAAAAATCAGATTTTCTTGAAATTTTTTTACTATTTTTTGAATTTTACTGTTCATGCAGGAGCATGTGAGCTCGGGATCAAATACTCCATGTCCCTTGTCTTGGCTAAACAATTTTGAAATACACACTGAACATTCTTGTGATATTTTTTCGAAAAGATCTTGTGATATAGGCTGGAGAACTTTTAAGTACAAAATGAACATTTTTTAAGTACGTTGAACAATTTCTTAATATATGCTAAACATTTTGGTAATGTACGTTGAACATTTTTAAACACGATCAACTTTTCTATAATGCATGGTAAAAAATTTCATAAAAACAATGAACATTTTTCTTGATATACAATAAACATTTTTATAATACGTGATGAACTTTTATATATCACACAAAAAAGAGAAGAAAATGTTTAAAATAAGAAAATATATATAATAGAAAATAAACAAAAAATGAAGGAAAAAGAAATAAAAAACAACAACTGAAAAACCGAACAAAACAATGAAAAACCAGAAGCAAAAAACCACAGAAGAAAAACAAAATAAATTCACTGGAAACAGCGAAGGAGGCAGCAGCGAACGAAAGAAGCCACGAATCCCGTGCGTGGGCCAGCCCAACCGCAGGCTCGCCTCAGCGAAGGCACAACCTTTTGACGCTAACGAGCGTGAAATAGGATCTGCCGCCGGCCAGAGCAGAGCAAGGCCGGCAAGGGACACTCCGTGGGAGGACGAAACTGACATGCATGTTTTTTTTAGAATGAAGACGCTAGAAACGTTCGGCTTTAAATTAATAAAGCCCTTATCGAAACAGGCAAAGTGTTAAATCGCACGGTCACGGCCGATGCTAGCTAGAGAGTTCCACTCCATATATACTGTGGTGAGGCGTGGCCGGCTCCCAAACGTATCCAAGGCGGGCGGGACTTGACTTCTGCAGCGAGATGCGTCTGTGTTGGGCACGTTTTCTGTGATGTCGCGGTTCGATTTTGTATCGATGACGTCTACCGCGCCTCGCGTAAGAGATAGTATAAGATAGAATCTCCAAAAATGTGTGCTTCAAATGCAAGCTACTACTACGTACATACTGTACCAACGTGTTTCCTTAGCATAGTGAGCGTGCTTCACTTGCTGCGCTTTGTGCGTGGATTCTCCCGAAGCGAATCTATCTTCAGCATCCGAGGCACGAGTTGTTTGTACACGGCGCGTGACGTCTTCAATTTGACTGGCTGATGACGTGTCTAGCTCAACGTTCAACGTACTCGAACTTCTTTCTTTGCCTCCGCTGAAAGTCAAAGAACCGTACAAGCATCTTCACGGGATCGTATCCCGTGGCGGCCGTTAGATACAAGGAGAGATGGTTGTTAGAGCGGCGAGTCTGCCCATATTCGTTTGGATCCGCGTGGATAAAGATGACTGCTCAACGTGCGGACCCATTTTTCATTTTGCGTCCGCTTTGTGTTTGCGCAAACCTATTTCGTTGTTAAATTTGGGTTATATTTAGGTCCGCGACGGACACAAAACAGACGCTTTCTGCGTGCTCCTCGTCTGCTGTATGCGAGGTATGGCCTACTTGTCACATGCTCACTTCTCTGTCCTTCTTTTCTCTATACTGACCCATCACCCACATACCACATCTCGTCCCGCGTTGTGCTCCTTGCCGGCGCCCGGAGCTACTCCTCGCCGGCGCCAGGAGCTACTCCTCGCTCGGCGCTCAGCGCCTGTCCCCCATCCTCTGCCGGAGCTAGTCTGCCTGGGTCTTGCGTGCATGCGAGGTAGCTGGCTGGAGTAGCAGCTAGCCGTGCGCCTAAGTGCACCGCTGCTTGCGTGCAAGCGAGCTAGCTAGCCGGCTGGCTAGCTAGCTAGCAGCAGCCTGCCGCGCGCCACCACGCTCGCCCTGCACCGCCGCCGCACACGCCCCGTGCCACCGCGCTCGCCCTGCACCGCCGCCGCACGCGCCCCGCTGCAATCGCCCCGCTGCGCTTGCCCCGGTAGCCCTGCTCGCCATGCATCGCCGCGCTCGCGCCGCGTGGTGGTCGTGGTGCAGCTTCGGGACCCCCTGCGCATGTCGAAACCGCGGGTACGGCGAGCTCGTAGGCATGGTGGCGGATGCGACAGGACGCGGAAGCGGGCGTGCTAGCGGTTGGACGCAGACGAGGCAGGACGCGGACGCGGCGGCGCGCACGGCAGAACGCAGATGCGGGCGCGGCGTGGTAGCAGGTGAGCGCGGGGTGCGCGGGCAAGGCAGGATGTAGGCGCGGCGACTAGCGTGGCGGCGAGCACGGCAGGAGCACAAGCGCGACTGCAGGCGCGTCAAGAGCATGGCGAGCGCAGCGGCTCATCAGGTGTTTATTGAAATGTCGGGACGTACATGTCCAAAATGGGTATGCACCCCGTTAAAGCGGACACGGATGTCCGTTTGGCCGATCCAAACGGACAAAAAAAGGAAAAAAAATCCACGTCCGTTTGGGTCTGTCCTTTGGAGTTGCCCTTAGAACATACTTACATCTTGTGGATGTAATAATAACGTCATATGTATTATGGGATAAAGGGAGTACTATTGACTAGTACATTATTTATAAAAGGTACCTTATTTTATTAAAGTAAACCCATGCTTAGATTTGTTGGGATTTTGTTGTGAAACTAGTTCCACGAAGTTTTAGCATTTTATAATACGTATGGAACTAAGTTCTATCAAGTTCTAGGAATTTTTTGAAAGATGAAACCAGGTACATCAACTTATTAGATATGGAACTTGGCGAAACTCATCTAAGTTCCATCAAGTTTTTGATCAACTTCTACTAAGATGGACCGTGGGTTCATTTTGGTAAAATTATATGGATGTTTTCCACAAATGATAGCGGACAAACAAATCAACTAGAGTGAAGGTTGATTTGATAAAATCGATCCTGCAAATATGTTACATGCCAACTTAGGGCTGGAGGGAGGGTCGGAGGAAGAGGAGGGGGCACTTGTGCCGGGCTAGGCCACTAAACCTCACTCTGCCTTGCGCTTGCTTCCAATAATCCTACACGAACGGCCGGGATACACATGTTTTACGGAACCTTCCAACTAATTCTCCACCACCCCAACACCGGGGTGGCCCCTTCCTTCATCCTAATTCATGTTAGTTAGTTCGCTCAATTCATAGTTAACTTTCTATTGGTAGAGCATTAGGGCATCTGCAACGGGGATCTACAAATTTCCTCCCGCATCAGTCCACGGACATTGGGAGGGGGGGGGGGGGCACATACATCCGGCCTTCCTCATTTTTTTAAGTTTGCACGATCAAGTAGCCGCATACATAGAGTACATGCGTTCAGATAGCCGTATGCAACATTAGTTCAAATTTTAAAAAAGTTCAAATATTATGTCCCAACATTGTTGTCCCATTTAACCATCCAATGATGCTTAATCAAATCTTCTTTCAGCTGCTCATGAGTTGGTGGCTGCCGAATTTGTTGGTGCTTTTGAATAAACTCTTCAAATGTGGCTGGATTCTGATCTGGAAGTTCGACAAGATCACCCATGTTCTCAATTCTAGAGCTGCGGTAGCATCCTCATCCTCATCCTCGACGAGCATGTTGTGCATGATCACACAACATGTCATCACCTCCCACAGAGTCTCTAGATCCCATTGTTTAACAGGTCCACGAACAACTGCAAAACGGGTCTGCAGAACTCCAAATGCCCTCTCAATATCCTTTCTAGCCGCCTCTTGTCTTTGGGCAAAGTGGGCCTTTTTTGGCCAACTGGGTTAGAGATGGTGCTAACAAAGGTAGCCCACAGAGGATAGATACCGTCAACCAGATAGTATCCCATGTCATACTCATGTCCATTGATAGTATAGTGGCAAGGAGCAGATTTTCCTTTAGTTAGCCTCGCAAACAACGATGATCCCTGCAACACATTGATGTCATTGTGTGACCTGAGCATGCCAAATAAAGCGTGTTAAATCCAAAGACCATGTGATGCAACCTCTTCAAGAATGATGGTGGGCTTCTTAACATGAGCCTAATATTGCCCTTGTAAAGCCTTCAGGAAGTTCTTCCATTTCCAACGCATGCAGTCAAGAGATCCAAGCAAACCTGGCCACTATCTTGCTTCTGAGATTAGCAAGAGTCTCTCGGTGTCTGCCACAGTTGGTTCTCTCAGGTACTAAGGTCCGAACACCTTGACCAAGCCAGTTGCAAACCTTACCATGGCATCTCTGCATGTGCTCTCAAACATCCGTAGGTAGTCGTCCCACGAATTAGCGGTCGTGCCATATGCAAGCATTTGTAGTGTGGCCGTGCACTTCTAGTAACCAAAGAAGCCAATCGTTCCACGACGTCCTTCTTCAAGACAAAGTAGTCACTATAGGAACGGACACCATGGTACAAATGATTGAAGACAGTCTTGCGCATCCGAAAACGCCGGCGAAAATGGTTAGCGAAGAGTGCATCCGGGGAAAAGTAGTCGGCCATCAGTGTCAAATGGTCGCGCCCCTTGTTGTAGTTGAGCACTCAACGACCCTTGATTGAGCCCTTGAAATTGAGAACATGCTCCTCCGTACGCTCCACGTCTTCAAGGATCGCCTGCATCATCGCCATCTCATCCGAGTAATCCTCATCGGGCGAGCCACCAGACGACTCACCATAGTGCTCGTATATGTACTTCAAATCGGAATCTATTGCTAGAAAGAAGAAGGGAATTTTTTTTAGCTCTGGCAATTCATCAAACAGTTGCCGGGCATGATGAGTATAACAGGGGGGGGGGGGGGGGGGGGGGGGGGGGGGGGGGGGGGGGGTCGGAGGACAGGGTTGAACGGCGATGGAGGAGAAGCGGGGTGGAGCCAGGTTGGAACGATGGAGGTGACAGAGATGTAGAGTTCCGGCCCGGGTGGTTGAGCGGCGGCCGAAGGCAAGAGAGAAAGAAGAAATGAGATAAAATGGGGAGGATGGAGGCGTGGGGTCCGGGAAGGGTTTTGGGTGGGCTGGGGGTGTCGAAGTCCTACGTGTCCACTATTCGAACTCCCGCAAAGCTCCCCCACGTTTGTCTCCGGTTTGCGGAAGAGGTACGTTCGGACCGCCCTGCAAACCTTTACATGCCCACGTTTAATGGTTTTCACGGTACGGACGTATGTGGGCAGTTTACGGGTCTGCATTGGCGATGCCCTTACTCCACTCTCTGCTACTCTTGAACCACCTTGTGCCCACTGTTGCAAAGGAAAGCTAAAATGGCCTCCCTTGCAAGGGAAATGTGAGATAGATCGGAGATATCAGAAGGGAGAGGGGGGGGGGTGATAAAGCGCATGAGCTACTCTCAATGAACTATGACCGCATTTGGTTCAAAATCATTGGGAATTTTCCAGTAATTCAATCTCTATCTTGGCTTGGCTCGACAAAAGCCGAGATCTCTACCAGAATTGAGGTGAGTGGCCATTCTAGTCATATTTCGTAGTAAGTGGGTAATCAAGGAGATTATGTGCTTTTTGTTACAACTTGCCAGTAGAGTTGTGTTTATTAGTTAAAAACACTTGGAGTTGTTGTTGTGTTACCTCATCAGTCAGCCCTAACGATTATCTATTTGTGAAATGTCTTCAAAACATAAACCGGCATACACCACAAGATACAATTCAAAGGCCACGCATGGCTAACAGAAAAACAGCATCTTTGCTTAATTGGCAAAGAAGAAAGCATATATTCCATCTACGGCACAGAAAACGGCAAGCACCCTCTCTCCTCACGGGACAAGGCCAAAGGTATGGAACGACTGAGCTAGCTAGCTTTACAAGGTTCTCGCTCATCCTCTCTGCTTTTCTTTCCTAGTTAAATGGAGGCCTGAAGCCCTCCATGGTTTCCCTTTGTTTGGATTTGTGGGTTCCATATATCTAGGATTCTTTTAGTGACCTATGCATGCACGGAGAGACAATCTTCTATTCTACTAAAGTGGGAGAGACTAGAGTTGAACTTTGTTAAATTCGCATTCTTGGCAGCACCATTATCTGTCCCCCATGTACCTCTCGTTATTTCTCTAAATTATAATCCCTCGGTTCATAAATATAAGATGTTTTTGGATATTTCAATATGAACTACATACGGACTGAAATGACTGAACAAACACGCTAAAACATGTCTATATACATCCAATTAAGAAAAAAGTTAAAACATCTTATATTTGTGAAATGGAGGGAGTAGAACTTAAAATACTCTTAAAACTTCACGTCATAGGCCTAAAATACGTGACGCACTTAGGAGTTATATTCTGATTCTTTGCAGCACCACTATCTGTTCCCCATGTACGTACTACAAGTCTACAAGTCATAGGCCGCAAATAAACGTGATTTGGTAGTCAAGTAGACCTAGCATGTGTAGTTTAGGTTCATGCATCTATTTGATCAGGAAATCAATAACTGTAACATTCCAAAAAAAAGGGAAATCGAGGATTAAAATCATACAATGACTATATAAATTCTCTTATTTGTAATCAATATAAAGCACCATCTTCCCTTAAAAACAAATGAAGAATTAAAAGGGGGAACATATTTGGCTTGGGCAATCAACACAAATGAGTGTGACAGATATATGTCCTTGATTTATCTGGTGTCTAAACTAAAAATGATCACACGGGTACATCAGAAAAGGGCTGATAATAATGGGTTCAGATAAAGGGAAAGATGCATGGTTGCTCCGATCAGCTCCGAGGCAATGGTGGCTTTAGTGATCGGTTACTTTTTTGTTGGGAATGTTGTGATGTCTAGTTTTCCAACTAACAAGTCCCGGGGCTCAATGCAAACACATGCCTTCCAAATTCCCATATAATCTGGAAGCTATCATTTAGACATGATGATTGGTGGTGTTTGGGGGCATACACTCCTTTCCCATGCATCATTATCTATGAATGCATAGCTTGGCCCGTTGATGATTTGATGCACCGATGATATAAAAGTACTCATTAAAGTATGACTCCTACTCACAATTATGTTTCTTAATTTGATACGCTACTCTTGGACATGCATGTTAGTAGTGCATGTAGTTTTTTTTAGTGGAGTAGTGCCCGTATATTGTACGCACTATAGGATTTCTTTTACTTGTTCGCACTACAAGATTTGTGGTTATTTCTTTCCTGACTTGTTGTGATTCCACATAGAATTTTTTAGAATATGGAGTATAAAAGTTGGGGCGGCTTTCAGAATTGAGTCATTTCTCAAGCAAGCGATAGCGCTTGGACATATTGCAGTTGCAACTAGACCAAATCATCCCTGACGGTCCCTTGTCAAGCATTAGCCACTTTAGCAGAGCAATATGATTGAAGAACATATTTGTTTGGCATTTTCATGGACATCAAGCAAACATTCTCAATGCCGGCTTAACATTATCTATATTGATACCGTGTGACTTACATGGCTGAGTATCCCACCAAGGAATCCTTGCAACCAGGTTGAACCCTTTGACAACCAAGTAGAGTTACTTCAAAGATAATCTCCTTAACCCGCAAAAAAAGATAATCTCCTTAAGCAATTACGTCCTAATTGGAGCGGCATTTCTACTAGTTGTTATCTCGGTTTGGCTTTTCAGAAATGACACGGTCTTTGACAAGAGAAAAATCGTAGGTTGTGTACTCATATACACATTAGCTATCAAATAGATGGGAGTTGGCCACTGCAATCTGCGCCCAACTGGAAAGGGTGACCATGGAAGTTGTTTGCCTAGCTAGCCTGGATAGATGTCGGTCTAATCTACGTACCAATGCTCCTCGACCTAAGTTGTTTTCCTTGTCCCGCTAAAAAAAATGTTTTCCTTGTCTTGGGACTACTTTTATTTTAGGCTTGGCTTTAGTTTCGTTGGCCATGTGCATCCTAATTATGTAAAGGTCAGGAATTTTAACTCGTGCGTGGTTGTATGTGTATTGGCTCGATGCAACGGTAAGGATAAGTAAAGTTCCATATATTCCAGAAAAAATGGTTGCATTACACCACCAAGGAAATATAGTTCCACCGGTTAGATAAGATACAAGATTAATGATACAACTAGCTAATCAATGTGGATTATTGTATGTTGGTACGTACCAAAATGCAAGTTAACAATGTGTTCGAAAGCCTATTGTCTCCAGATGATGTGGGGGCTATTTAGATTTGCAGACTGCAATCATCATCTTTAAAGCTTAAAAATAAAAGTAGCAATCATAATTTGGATATATACAAATGAGCCATGAACTTCAAAACAAGATGGATATATCATCGGTTGTACTTAATTAAATAGCATCTCACCCAACCATAATACTGTCTGGAAAACACTCTTTTGACAAGTATGACACCCACAAGCAGATGGTATTAATTTAGTGATGCTTTAGCCAGTCAATAGCTTATTACACGCGGCATGTACCCCCCTTGCAAAATCTCCATGCATCAAAGGAGCTGGCCTGCTATAATTAGTTAATACTTTGAGAGAAGCTTAGAGATGACAAAATTCGTTTGTTGAATGGACACCTCTCTCTCAGTCTCATCTTTAGAAAAGAGGCGGGCGTCAGGACAGCGGCGAGGCTTCCAGTGGTTGGCGGTGGCTTTTCCTCTCCCGGGAGAATATCATCACCCGTCCATGAGCTTTCCACGAGTAGAGAGAGAGAGAGAGAGAAGAAAGATAAAGAAACAAAGCCACTAAAGCAGAGAGAGAGGGAGAGAGAGAGAGAGAGCATATCGAGAAAGAAGACAGCCAAGGGAAGTACCACCACCACTACCGCGTCTACTACCACGACTATATACCCTCCCGAGCCTCGTTCTGCGTGCGGGAGCGAACCCTATTCCTTGTTCTTGAATCTCGTCCAAATCTGTAGCAGAGATTGATCAGAGAGGGAAAAAGATCTCTAGAGAGAGAAGGATTTAAGAGGGGCGGCCGAGGGGGGAGAATAGAATGTTCCCGGCTGCTGCAGCTGCTTCCTCCAAGAAGCCCGGCGTGAGCCCGTCGTCAGTTCACGATCGGGCCGCCGCTGCCGCGTGCGACTCCGGCCTCGTCCTCACCACCGACCCCAAGCCCCGGCTCCGGTGGACGGTCGAGCTCCACGACCGTTTCGTCGATGCCGTCGCGCAGCTCGGAGGCCCGGACAGTGAGGAGATCGACCCATTCATGCTTGTTTCAGTCCAGGTTTGGATAATTTTTGGGGTTGTTAGTGACTTGTTGATTTTGCTTCATGACAGAGGCAACTCCGAAGACTATTATGAGGGTTATGGGAGTCAAGGGCCTCACGCTTTACCATCTCAAGAGTCATCTTCAGGTGCGTGTGCATGGGCAGAATTAGGTTTTTGTTTCTCTCTCTCTCTCTCTCTCTCTCTCTCTCTCTAGATCTCATATGTGTTTTGGTTTCTGGTTTTATTGTTCTCAGAAATTCAGGCTAGGGAAGCAGCACAAGGAGTTCGGTGATCACTCGGTCAAGGATGGTAAAATCATAAGATCTACTTATTAAAATTGATGTGCATGGATCATGTTTCTGTTCTACATATCATGGTTCAGTTATCTACTAGATCTCACATATATGTTTGCATTCCCTCACTTAAGTCATAGTTAAACCTAGCTTATTCATCTGGAAATATGTTACATGCATGCGTGTTAGTGTCTTTCCGAAGCAACCTGTTATGCCTAGGTGCTTAACCTAGCTGCCAAGTTTACTCTCTCTTTTGGCAATCTCTCTTTTTTGGTCAAAAAGGCAAAGTAGTACTCTATCTCTTGTTCATATCATCGCCTTAATAAACTACACCTTCAAATTACCTGCAGCTATGGAGATGCAACGGAATGCAGCCTCTTCGTCTTCGGGTATGATGGGAAGAAGCATGAACGAGTAAGCTTCACAACATAATATACAGATTATACAGTGCATTTCCAAAAGACTGCTAGCTAACGTTCATTTGGTGTCGTCAAATAACCACCACAGCCGCAGCACGCACATGAACGAGTCACTAAGGATGCAGATGGAGGTCCAAAGAAGGCTCCATGAGCAGCTGGAGGTATAAATTAATTACATTTTGGCATCTAAAATTTTGGGAAGTTTACACATACATATATATACTGATATACATGGTACAACTATGATCTGTTCCTGGCCCTACATCAACCACAAACATGCATGTTTCTTCTGTACTTTGCATGCAATGCATGCAAGAACGTTCCGAGGAAACTTACATTAATCTTGCCGAGTTGCTGGCAGCTGATATGGCAATGATGCTTGTCCTTTACACATGCATGTTGGTCCATGTGAACCTCCATGCTTGCTTGGTTGCAAGAATATTTCATGGGAAGTTTACTACTTTACTTGGCACACGTCTTTTTGGTAGCACTCATGAGCTTGGTACATATGCATTTTAACCTTTTTTAAGGCAGAAGAAATTATCACTTTGCATTGCCATGACGCCAACATTATGTGGCATCCCCATGCAGGTGCATTTTCACTTTCAAGGCTGTGATCACTTTGCAATGATGTCAATATGCCATGTGTTGTGTATGTGCAGGTGCAGAAGCACCTCCAGATGAGAGTGGAGGCCCAGGGGAAGTACATGCAGTCCATCCTGGAGAAAGCCTACCAAACCCTCGCGTCCAGCGATTGCGCCACGTGGCCTGCTGCCGCCGGGTACAGATCTCTAGGTGGCAGCCAGGCGCCGGCCCTCGACCTCGGCGGCTCCATGAGCTTCCAGGACCTCACCCTGTATGGAGGGTCGTCGAGCCATCTGGATCTGCAGCAGCACATGGAGATGAGGCCGACCATGGCCATGGACAGCTTCTTGGCGTTCAACGAGAGCTGCATTGGATCAGCAACAGTCAGGAGCTGCTCCACCGGGAAGAGCCCGATGATGTGGGGCAACGGCGATGATGAGCAGGCCAAGAGTGGTGGCAGCGCCGATGAGCTTCTCCAGATGGCGCCGTCGTGCATGATGGAGGCGGGTGGCGGCAGCGGCGGCTCAATGGATCCGATCATGTCATTGTCCGGCGACTCCTTGGGCAGTAAGGGCTTTGACGGCCCAATCATCAGCTCAAAGCTTGAGATGAGGTCATCTCCACAGCAAGTAGGAAGTGAGAGGAACTTGTCCTACGGGTAATTCAAGATCTTAAATAATGTGTTTTTTGTTCTTCTTTGGAAACACAATTAAGAGGTAATTAGTTACGTTAATGTGCTGTTGTCATGAAACAAGCTTAATTGGCTCTTTTGCTAAGATCACTAAATAAGCATGGGCTGAGGTGTAGCTAAGAGTTCAGAGAGAGGGGTCATCATATGCTGATGATGCCCAATGGTTTTCTTTTTTGAGGATATAGCGGGTAACAAAATTGTATTTTAACATATTGGCGTTGGTTTTAAGGTTTGTACATTTTGGTGTAGCTGTGAAAGCATGCAGCTGGTGTGAAACATGCTTCTATTATAATTCTTGTTCGGTGCATGTATTAACAATAATAATAGAGGAACAACACTCTGAGATTTATTGATGTCACGCTGTTTAGTTATGCATGTGATAATGTGTTCTCTCGTGTTATGTTTGAGTCAATTAAGTTGTGATTAAAGGCCATGTTGCATGTCTTTTTTCCCCTGGACCGGTTGTTTCTTCTAGTTAGCTTGCACATATTAATTTTGATTTTCAATCTTAGTATATTTCTTTTGAGGAAATTAAGAAACCTTAGTATATATTTTCTCCATCCTTTTGATGGGACACTATGTTTTTTCATATTTGTCCTGAATTACGAGTTGCGATTAGTCCTCCGAGAGGATTTTCTTGATCACTTTCAACTCTACCCATATGGATCGCTTCATAAACACTTCGGATACCTGCCCCTTGATTTGCATGACATGGATTCATTGGTTTGGTTCACCCAATCGATAGATTAATTAACATAATTATTGGTGCAATATTTATTTTTTAAGAAGGGAATTACACACTATAAAAGGAAACGGATGGAGTAGTATGCATCACATTATTAATTTCTTACATGGTTGCGGTCGCACAGGAATGGAGGTTTTAAAAAAGGGGCTGTAAATATAAGTCAACAAGAAATCGTAGCCTTCCATCTACTTATGGGGTTTTCCTTATGTGTTGTGCTAAAAACCCTCAACTCCATCACATTCTCATCATCAAGTCCCTTCTATTTTTCAAAATGCATCATAGTTCTATGATTTTAGTCATGCCGTCAGTTTAACTTTCCAAAACAAAGGATGCTCTATTTATATCGGTAGGTCAACTACATCGGACTTCATGAAAGTCTAAAGTCGCAAAAAAAAGTGTTCGGTTGGTTGCACGTTTCTAAACCAATAGCGGATGTCATTTCAAAATTATTCAACTATCAGATTTTTCCATTACATATATAATCAGCGTTCATGACTAAGAGTTTGAATAAGTTAGAACTTTGCATCAAGATTCATGCCCTCTCAATACAGAAATTTATGTTCATTGCCAAACAAAACAACATTTGAACTTATTTGCAAAAAAAAACATTTGAACTAGAAACTTTGCAGGGTCAACAATACACATGTATTACAGTGTGCATAAATTGTTTTAGACTTTTTGGTGCAACATCTATACCACTATATAGTGTACTAGTAAGATACACATGCATTCGAACTTACATGATGAAAATACGATTGAATATTGACATATCACATTATAACGGAAGCATCTAAATTTTGAGTCGCATACACATGCAGTATGAGATGTATATTTACTTTTCATAGTTCATGCCACTGAAAAATAATTCTAAATCATTCTTTGAAGATACCGTAAAACCTCGAACAATAAGTAAATAAATTAAAAGTGAATTGTTTTTTTAGAGGCATGTGTACATTGCTATGCCATATATAGAAGAAAAGTGTTAACTAATTGAAGTATGGAAGATTCTAGAACAAAATAGAAACACAGTGCTTCAGATTTGTTTTACCCAACGGTCAATTTTCCAAGTTATCCGTACACTATATAATGATATAGACAAATAACTTCACAATGTTAGCTATTCGATGAAGCCAATCCGAAGATAGAGATGGCAAATCCGAGCACTATTGGTTATTGTATATCTTCTTCACTCTACCAGATTCTGCCGCCTGTACTACTATCTTATGGTTGATACACATGACTTAAAAAAAGTACTTCTCCTTTGTTCTAGAATTTTTGTCTTCAATCCTCAGTTTTTCCTTCTAAATAAGTTACCACCATTTTTTTTACTTTTATCTACAAACTTTAAATCATAGACACTTCTCTTTGTACTAGACCCTTCCATGCATTTTCTTTAAAAAATACCATTAATATTACCTCATGATTTTTTTTAACTTCAAGGCTATAATAGCGTACATTTGTCTTTGAAGATACAATACTAACTACTCAAAACTGCAATACGAGATAGTACTTCAAAACAATTTTTTTGGGGTTTATTTCACATGAGATCTGTGTTGTATATACCCTATAGTCTTCCGAATATCTGTAACTATAATTAGATTTTCAATGGGATGAACTACGAGAATTAAATATATATCTTATATGTTAGGCATGTAAGACTCCAAACTCACATGTTCGCATGTTATAAGTATGGCAATACACATTCGTACTTCGGTTATCTAAGCTCTCATGTGCAATGCACGTGTACCTTGCAGTAAATATCTCTTACGCTCAAGTTTAGAGCAAGATTTATAATTTTTTATATATTTTTGATGCACCAGATTTTTTTTAGAAAAAACATCCTGCGTAGACCTGCAGAGTTTCAAATTCAAATGTCTATTTGTTTGGGAGGAAAAAAGAAGAGAAAGGTATTCACTGGATCTTGCTGCAAAACTGGCCGACTCGGATAAGGTTGTGTAGTTATATGGCTCTGAACTGTGCCTTAGAGCATTTACAACCAGACTCCTCACATTGGCATGCCAACGTAGGACAACTGACCGGATAGGAGAGAGAAGATAAAAGGATGACCATATTGAACCCCTCAAAGCCTCACTAAACGTCCGGACTGTCCGCCACTCCTCATACTCGACCCATATATGAGGGCAATATGAGAAGTGCCCAAATGTGTCCAGTCACTTACCACATATAGGATTTGACCCACTGCAGAGCATCTTTCTATAGGAAAAAAGTGAGGAACATGGTTGTGTGCATGGACAAATGAACATGCCCGAACATTGACCGGAGAGCGGACTAAGAGCGGACTCGTCCGTGGGCGTTTGAAGGGCCAAAATTTGTTCAGTCCGTTGTAGACGCCCTTAGCTTTTGGAAAATACAGGGGAGAGGGAGAGAGGGGAAGCATGAGAGTGTGAGACGGCGGAGACAGAGGTCTGTGCAGAGATTTCGAGGAAGCTTCTTCTTCCCCGGCCTTTTGCC
This sequence comes from Triticum urartu, assembly GCF_003073215.2. NCBI lineage: Eukaryota > Viridiplantae > Streptophyta > Magnoliopsida > Poales > Poaceae > Triticum > Triticum urartu. The sequence continues at coordinate 656,512,421 of NC_053028.1, read as the reverse complement.
CCAGCGCCCCACAGTAGCTAGCTTTGAGGGCAGCTTCGATTCGGGTCTCAGCCTCGAGGCACGCGAGCACAATTCCCTATGCGGATCGAGCATCTAGCTAGCTGCATGCATGGTGGTTGCCTCACGAGTCACTTTTGATTTTGCTCCGAAGGACGAAGAACCTGCGACTGAGATGTGTGGGCGCGTGCCGGAAGCTTCCTTCTTCCGCGGTGCTGCTGCTGTTGCTGCTGTGTGGCAGCACTTGGCCGGTTGGCCCGTCTCTTTTGGCCGGCTAGCTTCTTGGTTTTCTCGGTGAAAAAGCGAAAGTCACTCAGCCCAGAGACTAAAAGCAGAGTTGTCCCGTTTTCTGCTCCGGTGGCGTTTCAAGCCCTCCTGAGCTCTTGACTGGCTCCTTCCTCTCTTGCAGTACACAGGGCACTTCATGGCTTCCTGCGTTAGTCGGCGGTTTCATGGCCTAACTTTTCATGCAAATTTCAATGGCCACTAACACAAGCTTATGTGCAAATTTTTAGAAGGCCATTATCCTTTTCTTCATCAGCTCCCTAGACACTGGTAAGCTATCAACAAAAAATTGCAATCAATGAAAAAAAATTATCAGCAGTGTGGCGTACCAAAAATACTAAGCCGGTTTTGGCATGCTTTTGGGATGCCTCTCAGCCGGTTTCTGGAAGATTTGCGGCAAAAAAATGGATGCCGATATCCATCACACGTGTGGCATAAAAAGCATTCACCCACACGCCGTGTGTGGCATGAGCAGGGGGCAGCCCACACGGGTTGTGTGTGGGCGAACAGTAGAATTGTCACACATGTGGGCGCAGCTACTTCGTGCCACATGTCCAACAAGTACTATTCATCCTTACTCCGCGCGTGTGTCACGAAGCAAATATGTCCAGACGTCCTGACGCAGCTACATTAGATACCCGCGGATGACGATTTAGTTGCCATCCGGGATGGCAGATTTAGTTATCCGGGATGGCAAATATGGTTGTAAAAGTATGGCAACTCTCTCTGTTTTGGTTAACTATAGTTGTCATGTCTAATTTATGATAGTTGCCGCGTGTAATCAAACCATAGTTGTCATGTGTGATTAACTACTTGCCACATGTGGTCAAACAATAGTTGCCATGTGTGTTTACCTAGTTGCCACGTGTGGTTAATCACCGTTGCCATGAATGTTTATCTGATTGCCACGTATGCGCAACTGCAGTTGCTTCTAGCAAACAATTCATAGTTGCCATGTGTGTTTGTCTAGTTGTCATGTACGCGCAACTGCAGTTGCCATCCAACAACGTACGACTGTCGTGTGGGCGAAAAGCAATTCGCCCACATGCGCATGGACTAGGTGGTGGCTGTATGGGCAGAAACTACTTCGCCCACACAGCGCAGCTGGCAACCGCGTGCTGTGGGGCGTGTGGACGACCACTCCAACACGCACACACCGGCCTTGTCCTACGTGGCACGCGAAAACTGTCTCGGAGTGTCAAGATTCGTGCAAACTTAACTAGATAGTGATCCAAGCGTGTGGGCGAGTTGCAATGTTGCCACATGCGTGTGGGCGTTAGTGTTTTCGAAAAAAAAATCCTGCATTTTTCTTAGTATTTTATTTTTCATATTTGTGGCTTGCTATTTTTAAAATTTAGTGTTTTTTCATTTCTTTTTCTTTTTTCTTTATCCAAATTCATGAATATGTTTTAATTTTAAGAACCTTGTTCATTTTCATTATAATTTTTTGATTTGGTTAATATGTTTTGAATTCATGATGATTTCTTCAACCTCATGATTTTTTTAGAATTAATAATTTTGTTTTGTAATCCCTTATTTCTTTTTCCAAATATGTGAATATTTTGCAAATCCATGGAAGTTTTTAAATTCACCAACATTTTAAAACTTTGCTTCATTTTTCAAATTCACTAAGAATTCTCTGCATGTGTGAACGTTCTTAAAATTTTGGGTCATTTTTTTTCATATTCACCAAGAAGTTTCTGAATTTGTGAACATTTTAAATTCATGTAACTTTTTAAAATGCATGACCATTTTTTTAATTATCTAACATTTGTATTCATGATTTTTTTTAGTTCAGGAATTTACTTCAAATTATGGAACACTTTTTTAATTGGCGAACACTTTTTGGATCCTTGGTTAATTTTTATATTCACAAATAGTTTACAAATTCGTAAAAAATATTAAGGTTGTGAACATATTTTGAATTCACAATATTGTTTTAAGAATCATGGACATTTTAAATATAATAATGCCTAACTAGAAAAATAAACAAGGTAACAATCGCTGTTGGCAGACGTGTGATTGTTTTATCGCTCGTTGGGCTAGACACATGTAGATGAGCGCTCTCTACAAAACCTGAGCTGGCCTGGCCCATGTAGACGAGCGTTTGCCCGTGGTGAAGGCAAATCCTAAACAGCGCCCGCTGCGCCCGTTTTAGCTGTTTTCACTAACGGGCGCATACCCCTCAGCGACGTGGGCTTGGCCCATCTACGTTCTTTCTTCTGCTTTTATCCCGCAAAAAAAAATAGAAACGCGTGGGAGGGATTTGATCCCTCGACATCTTCTTTCAATGCATGCCGCAGTAACCAACCGGCCAACCACACCAGATATGTTCATTTCGGTCTTCTTCGCTGTTTTGTTCATTATCAACTATTTTCTTCATTCTTCATTCTTTTTTCCTTTATCCTGTTCCTTTTTCTCCTTTGTTGGAACGGTTTTGTTCTTTTGTTCTTTTTATTTTTATTTTTCTTTGTTAAATGCGTGATTTTTTTTCAAAATCTGATGAACCTCTTCAAATTTGTGAATTGTTTTTCAAAATGGATGATCTTTTTTTCAAAATCGATGAACTCTTTTTTCCAAATCAATGATTTTTTTTCAAATTGATGAACTCTTTTTCCAAATTGATGAAATCTTTTTCAAAATTGATGAACTCTTTTTCCAAATTGATGAACTCTTTTCAAAATTGATGAACTCTTTTTCCAAATCGATGAACTTTTTTCCAAAACCGATGAACTCTTTTTCAAAACCGATGAACTCCTTTTACAAATCGATGAACTTATTTCCAAGTCGTTGAATTTTTTTCAAAATCGATGAACTCTTTTCAAAACCTATGAATTTTTTCAATTCGATGAACTCTTTTCAAAATCGATGAACTCTTTTTCTTTTTGAACTTTTGTGAACAGATGAACTTTTTCGTATTCTTGCCTTTTATTTTAATACTGATTTTTTTAAATATGTGAAGTTTTAGTTTTTTTCCTTTTACATTAAAAAACACATTTCCATAATACTTTTGAAACAATTCGCGAATCAAAGTGCTACAGTAAACAATAGAAATGTGCAATTAATTGCACTGTCACGTATTCTTAAAAAAGTTCGCTCCCTGAATTGATCGCTACCACACAGTTGTTGTGGTGGTTTGCTAAGGTCCTACGTTTTAATAGTGGTGCGAGTTCGATCCTCCGCAGCGCTACATTTTCTGTTATTTTATCGCGCTGCCCACGAGCTAGCGAACGAAGATTTGCTGGGCCGACCCAAGTAGCACCACCTTCGAGCGCCAGTAGTCAAAACCGGCGCTGAGAGCGCCGGTTAGGAGCTCCCGTGGTGAAGCTACCGAGCTATGTTGAAGCGAGCACGTGTTATTATCTCTTAGCGGCCACTTTAAGCGATATATTGCACTGCATATTGATATGTTCTAGACATATCTATAATTTTTTTTATTTTATGTTCCAATTATACCGTCATTGCATAGATTTTGGCATCAATTATTATTATTATTTTGGACTAACCTATTAATTCACTATCTAGTGTGAGTTTCTGTTTTATGTTGTTTTTGGCCTTTTTAGGAAATCAATTTTTGGGGGAACAAAATAACAAAAAAAGATACATCGGCAAGTTTCAAGTGCGCCAATTGTGGGCGTGAAGTGAAAAATTCCCGTTCTGGCTGGCAGTGGGCATCGGACTAAAAATCCTCTTTCGCCGGGCCTTTCAGACTTGAAATCCAAACGCGGAGAGTGGTTCGAATCCACCTCAGAACGAACAATGAAAAAGGCATCGAGCGGGTGTAAGCTCGAGGAGCTAGGAGGATGGAAGAAAGCTTGACGCTTCTTTCATTGAACTACTCGAACTTTTTGTTAGAAAAAGAGGAAGTAGCTCAGTTCAAGAGAGGGTTGAGCTTCATCAGGTTAGTGTGCACCAAATGATGAGGTTTCTTTCAGTTTCAGGAAGCACGAGAGAGGTGGAAGGCGGTGTCCATAAGCTCCACACACCACTTGCTCGTGGCCGAGGGCTACATGGACCCCACATGCACTCCTCCAGTGCCTATGCCTTTATATTGACCCAAAACCCTTCATCATATTTAGCAGGATTTTTTGCCACCACACCTCTCTGATCCGCCACGATCCAATTTATAGGCCTTTTCTGGTATTCTATCGCAGGAGAAATTCCTCACATCGACCATCTACATCATCCTTGCTACCACTAAGCCCACGGACCGTGGGTGAGTAGTTTTCTTTGGACTATGGGTCCATAGTAGTAGTTAGATGAGAAGTTCTCTTATGTTCTTCAATAAAATGATCACATTAGATGTCCTACATGGTTCTGATCCGTCTAATGCAATCTTTATGTTGTGTTTGTTGCGGTGCCATGAATTAATTGTTAGTTTATGATAATATTTATATATGTTCTATTCATGGATTTATAGGAATTTCTTGATGCATAATTTATAGACGTATATGCTCTCTGATGATCTATTAGTTGGGTACTGGCGATGATTAGGTGAATGGTCTTCATGTTCAATCTTACAATTAATCTACTACAATGATAGAAAGTGGAAAAGATTTATTGTGTTGTTGCCACTAAGAATAAAAAAATAGTTGCGTAGTTGTTTTTTAAATGCAGGGTGAAGACAATATACTATATACATCATGTCATCATACTTAATGCAATACATTGTTTTAATTAATACTTTGAGATGCATGTTGAATAGTGGTCCTGGACTGGAGTATTAGTTATAAAATTTGGTGGATTAACGGTCTATAGATGTTTGTTCATGTATATGCAATTATGCCATGTATGATCATAATCATAAAAACTGTAATTTAATCAATACGCAACTGCAATTTATTCACCATGTCATATTATCTTTTATAGAGAGGTACCACTAGTGAAACTATGGATCCTATACATTTATCCATATTGCTTTCAACCTCAATAAATGCACCTTTATTTTTGTTTACAATCTGAACTTTTATTACTTCCATTACTATTATCACTTCCAAACACAAGTTGCATTAATCCTTATAACTAGAAACGCTAGTGAAACTGATAATCTCATTGGTCTCATTGGGGACTGAGGCACGTAGTGTATTTCTGTGTGCATGTGTTGATCGATGGTCGTAGTACAAATACTCATACATGTTCGATAAATCTTAAGTCAGCCACTTAAGGCCACAGACCTCTATACTCGCAAAAAAAGAGAGGCTACAAACCTCTGCACTTGGGCCCCAAACAACTTCCTATAATAGAAGAAGCACTCATGGCAGACGATCCCTGATCCATATTGCATACTCCTGCGCCCCATCTTTTCTTTTCTAGGCTCGCCAAAATTAATTTTGCGTATCTTTTTTCACTGGTTTTGGGAGGGTTCTAGAACCATCTTTGAACCAGTTTTTATATATATATTTCTTTTTGTTGGTTTTACTGGTTTTCTTGCGCTTTCTTCTATTTTCCGTTTCTTCTGTTTTCATTTTAAGTTTTAGATTATTGAATATTTTCAAATCACATACATTTTCTAAATATGCAATCAATTTTTATTGAGATGATTTTTAATCCACAAACCTTCTTCTAATTCATACGAAATTTATGAAAATTTATTGAATTTGGGAATATTTTTTGAATCTGGAATAATTTTATATTCATGAACTATTTATGAATGCGGATAATTTATGAATCCAACATTTTGATGAATTTGTGAACTTTTTTAAAATCTACGATAATTTTCTGAATTCATTCAACATTTGGAATCCGTAAGTATTTTTTCAAATTTTACAAAAAATTGATAAATTGGCTAACTTTGTTTTTCATATTTGCAAACTATTTTATGATTCCTTGGATTTTCTGTTGGAAACTTGCTCACGTCCCTTATGTACATTTTTATCTATTTTTCAAAAATAAAACATGTAAACCAACCGGGTCGGCTTCTACACGCGAATAAATATAACGGACCTAATTGGTCGGCTCAGTAGGTACTGCCCCGTGCGCATCAGTCGATCACTAAGTTACGCGCGAGACAAGAGTGCAGGAGCTATATCTCGCCTATTATGAGTCATCCATTGGCCTCATCTCTATAGGGGATCACAAAGTGGGCCGGCCCAAGTTACCAACTAGCGGATTTGGGTAGCTTCAAAGACCGTAATTTTGAGAAGGTTCCATGCATTTTTTTGTGTGTTTTTCATTATTACTTTTCATTGGCCTTTATTTATGTTTTTTTAGTTTTTTTCAAAAATTCAATTTGATATTTTTTAAATACGCATTGAACATATTTTGTATACCAGTTGAACATTTTTAAGATACAGTTTAACCAATTTGCAAATACTCATCAAATATTTTTCCAAATACATGTTTAATATTTGTTAAATGCACATTCAACATCTTCTAAATAACTGATGACATTTTTTAAACGCACATTGAACATGTATCATAAATGTTACGAAGATTTTTTAAATGTGTGAACATATTTTCAAATATCATGAACATGTTTGAATGGTACAAAACATTCTTTCCGTAATTATGCAAAAGAAATTACATTGTATGAATACACATTGAAGATTTTTAAAATACTCGTTGATCGTTTTTTTCAAATACATGTTAAACATTTCTCAAATGCTCATTGACTATTTTGAAATACACGAATTTTTTTTAAAAACACACATAGAACATTTTTCAAAAAGGTCTTGAACATTTTTTTTATAAACTGTGAACAATTGTTGAAATGTCCTGAAGCTTTATTTAGAGGTAAATATTTTTTTTGAAAATTATGTAAACAAATATTTACACTATACAAACATTTAAAACTTGTCACGAACAATTTTTAAAATGCGTGAAGATATTTTAAAGGCGATGAACAATTTTTTGGAGTGATATAACTCTTTTTTGTGAATATTTTAAGGGCCAGCCAATGTTGTCTTTGACGCGGCCCCTTAAATTTAGTACATTCCAATCTCCCACCCACTCCACAATCCACATGTATCCAGCACGAGTCATTCCTGGCCTTTACCGTCCTGGCCGTGGACTGCTGCAAATCTCTCTCCCTTCCCGAACTTGTATTCCTTCCCGTGTACCGCCCCTCCCTCATGATGCATATCCATTGTTCAGAGAGAGTCTGATGCCACGGTTGGCACTGTGAGTTGCGTCGATGCAGATCGGCTCTCACCATGCTCAGTTAGGCTTGTATGGCTTGGCCAAATTCTTTTTTTTAGAAAAGGAGAATGACCCCCGGCCTCTGCATCTGGAAGATGCATGTGGCCACTTTATTGATTATTCTCGTTGACCTTACAAAGTATTACAACAATATGCCTGAATCCGCCATCTTGGCAACATATGCCACTACTCCTATCCATATGATGAAGGGATGCTAGCTGGGCCAAATACCCAGACCACTCACCTAAACCTACCATCAAAAGCCGGAAGCCCCAGCAGAGCCACATACCGGGTCTGGGGCACAAACCGGTCTGACGCACTCACATGTGTCGCCGCCGCCATCTTCCACAGGTCCGTCTTCAGAGCAGATATTGAGGCTTCTACCTTGTTAGTCCACTCTGCCATCGACGCCACCATGACGCCAGACAGCCACCTTCTCCTGCGCGAGTCCACCTACACGCATCGGGCGCCGAGTCTCCGCTGCACCACACCGCCGAGATCCGCCGTCTTCGATGCGGAGGAGGAAACACCGCTCCACCTCTGAGCGCATCGCCGGCCACCTGCCGCGATGTCGTGCAAGTCCAGCTCTGGGAAAGCACGCAGGGAATCACGATCTTCAAGACGACGCCCTCAGGAGGGGAAGCGATGTCATGCCATCGTCTGGTCCTGCACCGCAGGTCCTGGGCTTTCACCCGAAGAAAGTGACCCGAGAGCGGAGGAGGTCGGAGAACTCCACAACGGCCCCCAGGAGGAGAGCGACATCTGCAGACACCGCGCCGTCGGCTTTTGCCCGGAGCAACCCTACCTCCACACCCTCACGCTGCCGGACGAGGATGGGGGAACCCCAGCGCCGCCAGCATGCGAACCCACTGGCCCAAGCACCTCATGCGCGGCGGCGGCGGCGCCATCACCACGCATGACCACCAACCTCACCGCCGGCCGAAGCCAACGGGCCAGATCGGCCGAGCCCGCCACGGCCAGATCTGAAACCTCGGGACGCCGTCGCATCGAGGCAGCCACAGGCAGCCGGCAGCCCATCACCTGCGAGAGGTCGAGGACGCCGCGCCGAGCAGCTGCCACGCCGGCCGGAGACGCCGAGGACGAGACTCCCACAACCACGGGCTCACGCCAGCGACCTAGGCCGCCGAGCGAGCGGAGATCCCCGCCGCCACCGTCCTCCGACGCGGGCTTCGCCCGGCGGACTCATCCGGCGGCGGCGGGAGGGGGGGCGTGATGTAGAGGGGGGCGGCGGTGGCGTTCCTAGGGTTCCCCCGAGCCGCCCTAGGGACGACGCGGGGGTATTTGCTCGATATCGTGCGAGTGATGAGCACTTGAGCAGATTCTAGCTTCTCTCTTTCTCTTTCTTCACATTTATTGTTTTTGCCTGGTGTGACAGAGGCGTGTCGGAGGCTCGTTCTATCAACGATAGTGATTATTCGGTGGTTTCGAAATTTGGATGTAATTTTATTATGTTTGAGATGCTTTGTACTTCCGCTCGCAAAAAAAAGAGATGCTTTGTACTTCCAATGAACATTGATCTGGATCCTTTTTAGAAACAAGAAAAATTGGGCTCTATCTTGCTCCATGGTCTTATTTATCTCAATATGCAAGCATCCACATCATCATATAATTGTGGATGGGATAAGACCCACCTCAACATGCAACTTTGCATGTATGGATGGAAAAGTCCCGCCGTGATTTTTTTAATTCTATTATTATACTTATATTTAATTAATATTTTACAACTATACATCATCAAATATAATAAGTTATATGTCTTTCTAATTTTTGTTAAATTTATATTGATCTAAATATATATGCCACGCAATCAAATCTAATTGAAATATATTGCAGCGAATTTCCGCAGCAACGCGCATGGTATCATCTATAGTTGATATTATTGGTCAGCTCTACCAATGGGTCATTAAACAATAATTTTACGGCTAGCTGAGCATTCGTGTCCATGCATGCCAACAAGCCAGTAGAATAAACCAAAGTATGAAACGTAAAGTAGACACATGAAATCAAAACCATACAACACAATGGTCTATATACGCCTCCCGTGACCCGGATGATCGGGGTATGCCAGCTCGTAGCGCCGCCATGCCCGATATATTTCCTTTGTCCCTAGCTATGCTCCAGATTATTATGGCTATACACTTGTAAAGCCATCAAATATTTATATGCACACATCAGACAATATGCATATGGGAGTACTTTTTTTCCGGAAACTAAAGCAAAGTCTCATGGCTCAGCTATCAGGTTTTGTTCTTTAGCGAACAGATCATGCTCCAACGGTGATACACACGTACGTAACATGCTAGTACAATAATGAACGGTTGCACATAATCTTTACAAATTACGTCAAGATTCGAATTAATTAGCTCCACTGACCATGACACGAACGAGTCACTTGCATGCACTTGCATACTACACCCGGCCTATAAATAACAGCGCAAGCAACCCAAGAAAACCATCCCAAGCTAGCAAAGCCTGCAAAGCTTACCCACAGACCAGTAAGAGCAATGGCGCCGTCTAAGCTCGCCCTCTTCCTCGCCCTGAACCTGATCCTCCTCGCCGCCGTACAGGGTTGCGGGCCCAACTGCCCGCCTGTCGTTCCTACCCCGCCGATCCGCCCACCGCCTGTCGTGCCATCGACTGGCGGGGGCAGCTGCCCGATCAACACGCTGAAGCTGGGCGTGTGCGCCAACGTGCTGAACCTGCTGAAGCTCAGGATCGGTGTGCCGGCGAACGAGCAGTGTTGCCCGCTCCTGGGCGGGCTCGCCGACCTCGACGCCGCTGTGTGCCTCTGCACCGCCATCAGGGCCAACATCCTCGGCATCAAGCTCGACGTCCCCATCGACCTGACCCTCCTCCTCAACCAGTGCGGCAAGAAGTGCCCCGCGAACTTCACCTGCCCCATCTGATTCATCCATCCATGGATGAATGTTATACATGCATAATCGTCAACTCGTAACCAGTTTGCTTGTCATACGCGCGCATTATACGTATGATTTTTCTGTTACAGTTCGTATGTCAGGCGTTTGCATGGGCTCCCTCGCTCGTGCATGCATGCTTGATAGGCTTGTGATTGATCAATGTCATTGTATCCTGTTATGGTAGTAAATGCATGATTTGAATATTTGTAAAAGGATATACATCCTTGTACACGTACCTGGAATGAAAAGTTTGTTTAAGACTTCAAGTTGGGTTAATTCGACCCGTGATATGCCAGCATGAGTTGTATATTCATATGTAAGCGCATGCATGATTGCATCAATCATGATCAGATTCACATCTTTACCCATGCATTAGATACATCTTTCTGTTTTGCCTAAATGATCCTTGATAAAATTAAAAGTCATGCTGAATATTTTCTTCTTCTCTAATGCCACCTTTTACATCTTATGTTCACTGATCCATAAAAAACCAAGCATGCATGCATCGCACTACTGATTACTCCGCATGCCATATGTACACTGGTAGATGTCATAAGTGCATGCATGCATACTTAAGTTTTTTCTGAGCACGGTACACTCGCAGGTGCTCACATACACTCACCTGTATGAACACAAATGCTTATGAACATTTTCTGCATCCGCAATCAATTTTTGTATTCAGAGATGTTTTTAATCTGCGAATTTCTTTCTAATTCAGGAACATGTTCTGAATTTACGAACATTTTTTGATTTTGGAACATTTTTTGAATGCCTCAACTTCATGAACTATTTATTACTGTAAACAATTTATGAATCCAAGATTATTGTGATTGTGTGAACAAATTTTCAAATCCATGATAATTTTTTGAATTGATGAACATTTTTTGCATTCAACAATTTTGAAATCCGAGAACATTTTTTAAAATTGACAAACATTTCATAAATTGGCAAACTTTTTCCATATTTTCGAACTATTTTATGATTCCTTGGAATTTTTCTTCCCTCTTGGCCATTTTTAGTTGTTTTTCAAAAAACAATCACCTGTAAATAAATCTAGTCGGCTCCTATAAGAGAATAAATATAACGGACCTAAATGGTTGGCTCACTAGGTACCTCCCGGGTGCACATCAGTGGATCACTAAGTATCCCGCATGTGTTACCCGCGAGACATAAGCACGGGAGCTATATCTCGCCAATTGCGAGTCATCCATTGACCTCACCTGCAGGGATCGACAAAGTGGGCCGGCCCAAATTAGCAACTAGCGGTTTTCGGTAGCTTGCAAGACCGGTTTGTGGAATCTTCCACCCGGTTTGGCTGATTTTGGGAAGGTTCCATGCGTTTTTGTTATTGGTTTTCATCGTTCTTTATTTATGTTTTTCAAAATAGAAGTTGAATTTTTTGAATACAGTTTAAACATTTTCTGTACACAAGTTGAACAATATTAAGATACACTTTAACCATATTTCAAATCCTCCTTGAATATTTTTCCAAATACATGTTTAGTACTGTATTTGTTAAGCACACATTGAACATCTTTTCAATACACAATGAACATTTTCTAAACACACTTTAAACATGTATCATAAATGTTATGAAGATTCTTTTTAAACATGCAAATATATTTTCAAATGTCATGAACATGTTTGAATGGTTCAAAACATTCTTTTCATAGTTACACAGAAGAAATTATATTGTATGAATACATGTTGAACATTTTTCAAATACACATTAAATATTTTTTCATACTCGTTGACCATTTTTTCAAATACATGTTGAACATTTCTCATATGCTTATTGAATATTTTAAAAATACCTGAAGAACATTTTTGAAACACACATAGAATATTTTTTAAAGGTCATGAACATTTTTTCTAACTGTGAACTTTTTTAATGCTAAAAAAATATTTTTTTTGATAATTATGCAAACAAATACTTACATTGTATGAACTTTTAAAACATGTGATGAAAAAGTTTTTAAACGTGTGAAGATATTTAAGGGCGTGAACAATTTTTTGGAGTGATATAACTCTTTTTTATGAATATTTTAAAGGCGGCTAGTGATGGGATGTTAATACTGATTGGCTTATTCTAGGGCCGATCAATGTTCTCTTTGACGCCACCCCTTAAATTTAGTACAATCCAACCTCCCGCCCACTCCACATGTATCCATCACCACTCCCTCTCCCCCCGCCTTTACCATGCCAGGCAGTCGAACACCGCGGATCTATCTCCCTTCCCGAACTCGTATTCCTTCTCTTGTGCCACACCTCCTTCATGGCGCCGATCCGTTGTCCGGAGAGAGTCCAATGCCACGGTCGACACTGTGAGTCACATCGACGCAGATCGACCCTCACCGTGCTCAATTAGGGTTATATGGCTTGGGCCGATTCACAAGTTCATGCGTGCCACCACTGGTCGCGCCGACCATGCCCCCCTGAGTGTCATGGTTGGTTGACTTGTTCCTCAAGATGATAGAGGCACTCATCTAGAAGATGGGTCTAAGTCGAAAGTCTGGCCAATGTCAAGGTCACTAGGTTGGCTTTCGGCCTTGCTGAACATATTTGGATGTTGCATCCTCATCACTACGACTATCAAGATTTTACATTTAAGACTTCGAGTAATAAAATATTTCATGAATCAGCCCATGAAATACATAAACTCGGAACATGTTGAGTTTGCTTTAGGTATCTGAGGCCAACTCAATGGTGTTTCAGTTTTATTGTACAATTAGGCGGGCTACAATGGTCATACTTAAAGCAAACAAAGTATTTACTCCTTCCAAGTTCATAGGGCGCCTAATGAAAAACTGATAATCCAAGAGTAGAAGTCGTCATGCATCTAGTGCGCCTTGTTCTCCCCAAGTGATTATTTCACACGAAAATAGCCGGCCAACGCGTCACCGCCTGTCCGTCTCGTTTTCGATGCCTTAGGTCCATGGCGGCTTGGTGAATTTCGGCCCTTACCGGTGGAGGGCTATGTTTTTATGTGTTTCTTCAAGTTCTGTTAGGTTTGTGTCCTTCTCAGAAAGACGAGACTGCGGCGGCTCCTAAAAATGGAATAAGGTTCTCCCTGCCAAGCACCCATCCTGGTGGTGTGTCTAGCATCATTGGTGGAGGTATGGAGGCATGTCTACGGCAGATCTTCCTTGGTGGATTAGCTCGGATCTGGTCATAGTTCATATATGTTGGTGTGTCTTTAGGTTGGATCCTTCGTCTACGCTACTCTTCATCGGCGATGGTTGTTGTTCTACTCCGCTGGTCCTATGGGGCCTTAGCACGATGAGTTCCCGACTGTCTACTACAACAAGTTTTGCGTGGCTCCAGAGAGGGAGGGGCGATGACGGCGGCGCGCCTTCAACTCAATTAAGTGCTTGTAATTGTTTCCAAGTGTTTGTTGTACTTATTATTGAAGATGAATAGAATGGAAGTTTTCTCATGAAAAACTAGCCAACCAACACCCAACAAAACCCCTCTTAATTATTGTGTCTAATGTTCCTTTAATTTCTGCAATTAATGAAGCCAAAAAGGCAGAAGTGCTCGTTTGTTTATTAGGAAATTAATTAAGCATGGATGGTCCAATCAACGCCAAGAAAAACCTCCATGCGATTGTTCAAGCACGTTCACTTGAAGAGATATTAACGGTTGCTTTTCATCTAGCCCTCCCCTTTGCCTGCCGTTTCGGCGGCCAGTGGCGGTGGGATAATATTTTTTTTCCAATGATCATGGCAGTGGAAAAATTTTGGTGGCTTCGCTCCAGTTAGTAGTTTAGATTAGGGTTTTTAGTCCCCACAGATGCGGCACTCGTGTGGATGGCAACAGTTTTTCTTCGAGTTTGTCTTTCGGGCTTTGATCCTCCCTTAGTTTGTCCATTGGGACATACACAACGGAGCTCCAGGGTAAATTTTCGCCGTCTTCTTGGGGCGTAAGAAGTTCATCCGCACTATCTTATTTTATCTCAACATGCAAGCATCCACATCACCATACAATTATGGATGGGATAAGACCCACCTCAACATGCAACTATGCATGAAAAATGCTCAACATCAAATTCAACCATGCATGAGATTTTTTAATTCTGTTATTGTACTTATTACAACTATGCACGATCAAAAATAATAAGTCGGATGTATTCCTAAGTTTGGTTAAATTTTTGTTAATCTAAATATTATATGCCACACAATCAAATCTAATAAAACTAAAAATATATTGCAACCGATTATCGCAGCAACGTGCGGGGTATCATCTAGTTGGTATTATTGTCGGGTCTGTCTAGGACACATCTAGATGTGACATACATCTAAGCTGATATCCACTCTGTTTGTGGTCTATTTTTTTGGGTCTGTCTAGGACACATCTAGATGTGACATATCACATCTAAGCTGATGTCCATTCTGTTTGTGGTTTTTTTGTCCTTTTTTTGTTTCTTGTTGCTGTATTATATATATTTGTGGGAGTTTAGATGTGACATCCTTAAAAAACATCTAGATGTGAATTAGACAAACTGTATTTTTTTTGTCCTAGTATTTTTTGTTTCTTGTTCCTGCATTATATATTTGTGAGAGCTTAGATATGACATTCTTAAAAAAATATCTAGATGTGAATTAAACAAACTGTTATTCGTCAACATAACCAATGGATACAGATTTACTAATAATTATACAGCTAGGTAAGCATACGTGTCCATGCATGCCAACGAGCCAGTAGAACAAACCAAAGTATCAAACGTAATGTAGACACATGGAATCAAAACCATATGCAACGCAATGGCCTATATACGTCTCTCGTGACCCGGATGATTGGCGTATGCCAGCTCGTAGCGCTGCCATGCCCGATATATTCCTTTGTCCGTTGCTATGATCCAGATTATTATGGCTATACACTTGTAAAACCATCAAATATTTATATGCACACAGCAGACAATACGCATATGGGAGTACTATTTTTTGGAAACTAAATGAAAGTCTCATGGCTCAGCTATGAGGTTTTGTTCTTTAGTGAACAGATTATGCTCCAATGGTGGTATACACACGTAACATGCTAGTACAATAATGAACGGTTGCACATAATCTTTACAAATTACGTCAAGAGTCAAATTAATTAGCTGGACTGATCATGACATGAACGAGTCACTTGCATGCACTTGCACACTACACCCGGCCTATAAATACCACCCCAAACAACCCAAGAAAACCATCCCAAGCTAGCAAAGCCTGACAAGCTTACCCACAGACCAGTAAGAGCAATGACGCCCTCCAAGCTCGCCCTCTTCCTCGCCCTGAACCTGGTCCTCCTTGCCGCCGCCCAGGGCTGCGGACCCTACTGCCCGCCGGTCGTACCTACCCCACCGATCCGCCCACCGCCTGTCGTGCCATCGACCGGCGGGGGCAGCTGCCCGATCAACACGCTGAAGCTGGGCGTGTGCGCCGACGTGCTGAACCTAGTGAAGCTCAAGATCGGCGTGCCGGCGAACGAGCAGTGCTGCCCGCTCCTGGGCGGGCTCGCCGACCTTGACGCCGCCGTGTGCCTCTGCACCGCCATCAGGGCCAACATCCTCGGCATCGAGCTCAACGTCCCCATCGACCTCGTCCTCCTCCTCAACCAGTGCGGCAAGAAGTGCCCCTCCGACTTCACCTGCCCTATCTGATCCATCGAGCTATCGATGAATATTATACATACATAATCGTTGTACTCGTAACTAGTTTGCATGTCATACGTACGCACCACACGTATATTTTCTATGTTCCAGTGCAGGCACTATATGTCAGGTGTTTGCGTGGGCTCCCTGGCTCGTGCATGCATGCTTGATAAACTTGTGATTGATCAATGATCAGTGTATCTCGTTATGGTATCTAAATGCATGATTCATGTATTTGTACAAGGATATACAAAGTTGTCTTGACAGTACATGAAGTTAAATTGTTCATATGTTTACTAACCTTTTAATAAAAGTTGTATGAAGTTTTGTGTGGATGAAGTTTTTAAGATCTAGGGGAGATATCGATATGAGACAAATAAGAAGAGGCAAAAGCCTAAGCTTGGAAATGCCCAAGGCACCCCAAAAAATATTCAAGAAGTCTCAAGCGTCTAATTTTTATTTGTTCACATGATATGTGTTATTCTTGGAGCGTCCTTTGCATTTTTGTTTGCTTTGCTTGTTGGTATTTTACAATCATCATATCATGATCACATTTCATAGGGAGATATGCACATTGGTCATGAATTTATAGAATGCTCTATGCATTGCACTTATATCTTTTGAGTTGTGGTATTTATAGAATTGTTCATTTGATTCAGTTATACATGTTAAGAGCATTGCGAAAAAAACATGCTTTTATAGAAAGGGTAATAACTCTTGCTTAACTTATACTCCCTCCATTCCAAAATATGTGTCTCAACTTTGTACTAACTTTGTACGAAAGTTAGTATAAAGTTGAGTCACTTATTTTGGGACGGAGTGAGTACCTTTCTAGACAGTTGAATAGCAATTGGTTGTTTGCTTGGATTTATATATTGGAACAAAAATATAGGTATAATGTTGGAAATATGCCCTAGAGGCAATAATAAAATGGTTATTATTATATTTCCTTTTTCATGATAATTGTCTATTGTTCATGCTATAATTGTGTTATCCGGAAATCGTAATACATGTGTGAATACATAGAACACAACATGTCCCTAGTGAGCCTCTAGTTGACTAGCTCGTTGATCAATAGATGGTTACGGTTTCCTGACCATGGACATTGGATGTCATTGATAACGGGATCACATCATTAGGAGAATGATGTGATGGACAAGACCTAATCCTAAGCATAGCACAAGATCGTGTAGTTCGTCTGCTAAAGCTTTTCTAATGTCAAGTATCATTTCCTTAGACCATGAGATTGTGCAACTCCCGGATACCGTAAGAATGCTTTGGGTGTGCCAAATGTCACAACGTAACTGGGTGGCTATAAAGGTGCACTACGGGTATCTCCGAAAGTGTCTGTTGAGTTGGCATGAATCGAGACTAGGATTTGTCACTCCGTGTGATGGAGGGGTATCTCTGGGCCCACTCGGTAGGGCATCATCATAATGAGCTCAATGTGACCAAGGAGTTGATCACGAGATGATGTGTTACGAACGAGTAAAGAGACTTGCCGGTAACGAGATTGAACAAGGTATAGGGATACCAATGATCGGATCTCGGGCAAGTATCATACCGGTAGACAAAGGGAATTGTGTATGGGATTGATTGAATCCCCGACATCGTGGTTCATCCGATGAGATCATCGTGGAGCATGTGGGAGCCAACATGGGTATCCAGATCCCGCTGTTGGTTATTGGCCGGAGAGATGTCTCGGTCATGTCTGCGTGCCTCCCGAACCCGTAGGGTCTACACGCTTAAGGTTCGATGACGCTAGGGTTATAAGGAATAGATGTACATGGTTACCGAATGTTGTTCGGAGTCCCAGATGAGATCCCAGACGTCACGAGGAGTTCCGGAATGGTCCGGAGGTAAAGATTTATATATGGGAAGTCCCGTTTTGGACATCGGAAGTGTTCTGGGCGTTATCGGTAACGTACCGGGACCACCGGAAGGGTTTGGAGGTCCACCGGGAGGGGCCACCAGCCCCGGAGGCCTGCATGGGCCATGTCTGGGAAGGGACCAGCCCCTAGGTGGGCTGGTGCGCCTCCCACAAGAGGTCCAAGGCGTAGTGAAGGGGAGAAGGGGGAAACCCTAGGCTCAGATGGGCCTAAGGCCCACCTAGGGTGCCCCCCCTCTCTCCCCCTCTGGCCGCCCCCTAGATGCATCTAGGGCTGGCCGCCACCCCTAGGGAGGGACCCTAGATGGGGGCTCAGCCCTTCCCCCTATATATAGTGGGGGTTTTGGGGCTGCCACAGACACGATTCTCCCTCTCTCTTGGCGCAGCCCTACCCCTCTCCCTCCTCGTCTCTCGCAGTGCTTGGCGAAGCCCTGCTGGAGTGCCACACTCCCCTACCAGCACCACGCCGTCGTGCTGCTGCTGGACGGAGTCTTTCCCAACCTCTCCCTCTCTCCTTGCTAGATCAAGGCGCAGGAGACGTCACCGGGCTGCACGTGTGTTGAACGCGGAGGCGCCGTTGTTCGGTGCTTAGATCAGATTTGGCCGCGATCTGAATTGCTTCGTGTATGACTCCACCGTCTGCATTCTTTCAACGCTTCCGCATCGCGATCTTCAAGGTTATGAAGATGCACTCCCCTCTCTCTCGTTGCTAGTTTCTCCATAGATTGATCTTGGTGATGCGTAGAATTTTTTTAATTTCTGCAACGATCCCCAACAGTGGCATCATGAGCTAGGTCTATGCATAGTTTCTATGCACGAGTAGAACACAAGTTGTTGTGGGCGTTGATTTTGTCAATTTACTTGCCATTACTAGTCTTATCTTGATTCGGCGACATCGTGGGATGAAGCGGCCCGGACCGACCTTACACGTACGTTTACGTGAGACAGGTTACACCGACTGACATGCACTAGTTGCATAAGGTGGCTAGCGGGTGTCTATCTCTGCCACTTCAGTCGGATTGGATTCGATGAAAAGGGTCCTTATGAAGGATAAATAGAAATTGACATATCACGTTGTGGTTTTTGCGTAGGTAAGAAACGTTCTTGCTAGAAACCCATAGCAGCCACGTAAAAACATGCAACAACAATTAGAGGACGTCTAACTTGTTTTTGCAGGGTATGCTATGTGATGTGATATGGCCAAAAGAATGTGATGAATGATATATGTGATGTATGAGATTGATCATGTTCTTGTAATAGGAATCACGACTTGCATGTCGATGAGTATGACAACCGGCAGGAGCCATAGGAGTTGTCTTAATTATTTATGACCTCCGTGTCACTGAAAATGCCTTGTAATTACTTTCCTTTATTGCTAACCGTTAGCCATAGTAGTAGAAGTAATAGTTGGCGAGACAACTTCATGAAGACACGATGATGGAGATCATGGTGTCATGCCGGTGACGATGATGATCATGGCGCCCCGGAGATGGAGATCAAAAGGAGCAAAATGATATTGGCCATATCATGTCACTATTTGATTGCATGTGATGTTTATCATGTTTTACATCTTATTTGCTTAGAACAACGGTAGCTTAAAATAAGATGATCTCTCACTAAAATTTCAAGAATTGTGTTCCCCCTAACTGTGCACCGTTGCTAAAGTCCATTGTCCCGCAGCACCACGTGATGATCGGGTGGGATAGGTTCTAACGTTCGCATACAACGGGTGTAAGGCAGATTTACACACGCAATACACTTAGGTTGACTTGGCGAGCCTAGCATGTACAGACATGGCCTCGAAACACGGAAGACCGAAAGGTCTAACATGAGTCGTATAGAAGATACGATCAGCATGAAGATGTTCACCGATGATGACTAGTCCGTCTCACGTGATGATCGGACACGTCCTAGTTGACTCGGATCATGTATCACTTAGATGACTAGAGGGATGTCAATCTGAGTGGGAGTTCATTAAATAATTTGATTAGATGAACTTAATTATCATGAACATAGTCTAAAACTTTGCAATATGTCTTGTAGATAAAATGGCCCACGCTAATGTTGCCCTCAACTTCAACACGTTCCTAGAGAAAACCAAGCTGAAAGACGATGGCAGCAACTACACGGACTGGGTTCGTAACCTGAGGATTATCCTCATAGCTGCCAAGAAAGCACATGTCCTTGAAGCACCGCTAGGTGACGCACCTGTTTTCCCAGCGACTCAAGACGTTATGAACGCCTGGCAGTCGCGTAGTGATGATTACTCCCTGGTTCAGTGCGGCATGCTTTACAGCTTAGAACCGGGGCTCCAAAAGCGTTTTGAGCAACACGGAGCATATGAGATGTTCCAAGAGCTGAAAATGGTTTTCCAAGCTCATGCCCGAGTCGAGAGATATGAAGTCTCCAACAAGTTCTACAATTGTAAGATGGAGGAGAACAGTTCTGTCAGCGAGCACATACTCAAAATGTCTGGGTTGCACAACCGCTTGTCTCAGCTGGGAGTCAATCTCCCGGATGACGCGGTCATTGACAGAATCCTTCAGTCGCTTCCACCTAGCTACAAGAGCTTTGTGATGAACTTCAATATGCAGGGGATGGAAAAGACCATTCCTGAGGTATATTCAATGCTGAAATCAGCGGAGGTGGAGATCAAAAAGGAACATCAAGTGTTGATGGTGAATAAAACCACTAAGTTCAAGAAAGGCAAGGGTAAAAAGAACTTCAAGAAGGACGGCAAGGGAGTTGCCGCGCCCGGCAAGCAAGCTGCCGGGAAGAAGCCAAAGAATGGACCCAAGCCTGAGACTGAGTGCTTTTATTGCAAGGGAAACGGTCACTTGAAGCGAAACTTCCCCAAGTACTTAGCGGATAAGAAGGCCGGAAATACCAAAGGTATATGTCATATACATGTTATTGATGTGTACCTAACCAGCGCTCGTAGTAGCTCCTGGGTATTTGATACCGGTGCGGTTGCTCATATTTGTAACTCAAAACAGGAGCTGCGGAATAAGCGGAGACTGGCGAAGGACGAGGTGATGATGCGCGTCGGGAATGGTTCCAAGGTCGATGTGATCGCCGTCGGCACGCTACTTCTACATTTACCTACGAGATTAGTTTTAAACCTCAATAATTGTTATTTAGTGCCAGCTTTGAGCATGAACATTGTATCTGGATCTCGTTTAATGCGAGATGGCTACTCATTTAAATCTAAGAATAATGGTTGTTCTATTTATATGAGAGATATGTTTTATGGTCATGCCGCGCTGGTCAATGGTTTATTTTTATTTAATCTCGAACGTGATGGTACACATATTCATAGTGTGAATGCCAAAAGATGTAAGGTTGGTAATGGTAGTCCCACATACTTGTGGCACTGCCGCCTTGGTCACATTGGTGTCAAACGCATGAAGAAACTCCATGCAGATGGACTTTTGGAGTCTCTTGATTATGAATCATTTGACACGTGCGAACCATGCCTCATGGGCAAAATGACCAAGAATCTGTTCTCCGGAATAATGGAGCGAGCAACCAACTTATTGGAAATCATACATACTGATGTGTGCGGTCCAATGAGCGTTGGGGCTCGCGGTGGTTATCGTTATGTTCTCACCATCACTGATGACTTAAGTAGATATGGGTATGTCTACTTAATGAAACACAAGTTTGAGACCTTTGAAAAGTTCAACGAATTTCAGAATGAGGTAGAGAATCAACGTGACAGGAAAATAAAGTTCTTACGATCAGATCGTGGGGGAGAATATGTGAGTCACGAATTTGGCACACACTTAAGGAAATGTGGAATTGTTTCACAATTCACACCGCTTGGAACACCTCAGCGTAATGGCGTGTCCGAACGTCGTAATCGCACTCTATTGGATATGGTGTGATCTATGATGTATCTTACCGATCTACCACTATCATTTTGGGGTTATGCTTTAGAGACTGCCGCATTCACTTTAAATAGGGCTCCGTCGAAATCCGTTGAGACGACACCGTATGAATTATGGTTTGGTAAGAAACCTAAGCTGTCATTTCTGAAAGTTTGGGGATGCGATGCTTATGTCAAGCAACTTCAACCTGAAAAGCTCGAACCCAAGTCGGAAAAATGCGTCTTCATAGGATACCCTAAGGAAACTATTTGGTATACTTTCTACCTCAGATCCGAAGGCAAGGTCTTTGTTGCCAAGAATGGATCCTTTCTAGAGAAAGAGTTTCTCTCAAAAGAAGTAAGTGGGAGGAAAGTGAAACTTGATGAAGTACCACCTCTCGAACCGGAGAGTAGCGCAGCGCAGGAAAATGTTTCCGCGGTGCCTGCACCAACTAGAGAGGAAGTTAATGATGATGATCAAGGAACTTCGGATCAAGTTACTACTGAACTTCATAAGTCCACAAGGACATGTTCCGCACCAGAGTGGTACTGTAACCCTGTCATGGAAATCATGTTGTTAGACAATGGTGAACCTTTGAACTATGAAGAAGCGATGGCGGGCCCGGATTCCGACAAATGGCTTGAAGCCATGAAATTCGAGATAGGATCCATGTATGAAAACGAAGTATGGACTTTTACTGACTTGCCTGATGATCGGCGAGCCATAGAAAATAAATGGATCTTTAAGAAGAAGACAAACACGGATGGTAATGTGACCATCTATAAGGCTCGGCTTGTCGCTAAGGGTTATCGACAAGTTCAAAGGGTTGACTACGATGAGACTTTCTCACCCGTAGCGAAGCTGAAGTCCGTCCGAATCATGTTAGCAATTTCCGCATTCTATGATTATGAGATATGACAAATGTACGTCAAAACGACATTCCTTAATGGTTTTCTTAAGGAAGAATTGTATATGATGCAGCCAGAAGGTTTTGTCGATCTTAAGAATGCTGACAAGGTGTGCAAGCTCCAACGCTCAATCTATGGGCTGGTGCAAGCATCTCGGAGTTGGAACATTCAATTTGATGAGATGATCAAAGCGTTTGGGTTTACGCAGACTTATGGAGAAGCCCGTGTTTACAAGAAAGTGAGTGGGAGCTCTGTAGAATTTCTCATATTATATGTGGATGACATACTATTGATGGGAAATGATATAGAATTCTTGGAAAGCATAAAGGCCTACTTGAATAAGTGTTTTTCAATGAAGGACCTTGGAGAAGCTGCTCATATATTAGGCATCAAGATCTATAGAGATAGATTGAGACGCCTCATTGGTCTTTCACAAAGCACGTACCTTGACAACATATTGAAGAAGTTCAATATGGATCAGTCCAAGAAGGGGTTCTTGCCTGTATTGCAAGGTGTGAGATTGAGCACGGCTCAATGCCCGACCACGGCAGAAGATAGAGAAAAGATGAGTGTCATCCCCTATGCCTCGGCCATAGGGTCTATTATGTATGCCATGCTGTGTACCAGACCTGATGTAAACCTTGCCGTAAGTTTGGTAGGAAGGTACCAAAGTAATCCCGGCATGGAACACTAGACAACGGTCAAGAATATCCTGAAGTACCTGAAAAGGACTAAGGATATGTTTCTCGTTTATGGAGGTGACGAAGAGCTCGTCGTAAAGGGTTACGTCCATGCTAGCTTCGACACAGATCTGGATGACTCCAAGTCACAAACCGGATACGTGTATATTTTGAATGGTGGGGCAGTCAGCTGGTGCAGTTGCAAGCAAAGTGTCGTGGCGGGATCTACATGTGAAGCAGAGTACATGGCAGCCTCGGAGGCAGCACATGAAGCAATCTAGATGAAGGAGTTCATTACCGACCTAGGAGTTATTCCCAATGCGTCGGGCCCGATGACTCTCTTCTGTGACAACACTTGAGCCATTGCCCTTACCAATGAGCCGAGGTTTCACAAGAAGACCAGGCATATCAAGCGTCGCTTCAAATCTTTTCGTGAAAATGTTCAAGATGGAGACATAGATATTTGTAAAGTTCATACGGACCTGAATGTCGCAGATCCATTGACTAAACCTCTTCCACGAGCAAAACATGATCAACACCAGAACTCCATGGGTGTTCGATTCATCACAATGTAACTAGATTATTGACTCTAGTGCAAGTGGGAGACTGTTGGAAATATGCCCTAGAGGCAATAATAAAATGGTTATTATTATATTTCCTTGTTCATGATAATTGTCTATTGTTCATGCTATAATTGTGTTATCCGGAAATCGTAATACATGTGTGAATACATAGATTACAACCTGTCCCTAGTGAGCCTCTAGTTGACTAGCTCGTTGATCAATAGATGGTTACGGTTTCCTGACCATGGACATTGGATGTCATTGATAACGGGATCACATCATTTGGAGAATGATGTGATGGACAAGACCCAATCCTAAGCATAGCACAAGATCGTGTAGTTCGTCTGCTAAAGCTTTTCTAATGTCAAGTATCATTTCCTTAGACCATGAGATTGTGCAACTCCCGGATACCGTAGGAATGCTTTGGGTGTGCCAAACGTCACAACGTAACTGGGTGGCTATAAAGGTGCACTACGGGTATCTCCGAAAGTATCTGTTGAGTTGGCACGAATCAAGACTGGGATTTGTCACTCCGTGTGACGGAGGGGTATCTCTGGGCCCACTCGGTAGGACATCATCGTAATGAGCTCAATGTGACCAAGGAGTTGATCACGAGATGATGTGTTACGAACGAGTAAAGAGACTTGCTGGTAACGAGATTGAACAAGGTATAGGGATACCAACGATCGAATCTCGGGCAAGTATAATACCGGTAGACAAAGGGAATTGTGTACGGGATTGATTGAATCCCGGACATCGTGGTTCATCCGATGAGATCATCGTGGAGCATTGATACGCCTCCAATGTATCTATAATTTTTGATTGTTCCATGTTATTATATTATCAACCTTGGATGTTTTATATGCATTTATATGCTATTTGATATGATTTTTGGGACTAACCTATTAACCTAGAGCCCAGTGCCAGTTTCTGTTTTTTCCTTGTTTTAGAGTATCGCAGAAAAGGAAAATCAAATTGAGTCCAATTGACCTGAAACTTCACGGAACTTATTTTTGGACCAGAAAAAGCCCATGGAGTATCGGAGTTGGACCAGGAGAGTCCCGGGCTGCCCACGAGGGCGGGGGGCGCGCCCACCCCCCTGGGCGCGCCCCTGCCTCGTGGACAGCCCGGAGGTCCACCGACATACTTCTTCCTCCCATATATACCCATATACCATAAAAACTTTGGGGAGCACAATAGATTGAGAGTTCCGCCGCCAGAAGCCTCCGTAGCCACCGAAAACCAATCTAGACCCGTTCCGGCACCCTGCCGGAGGGGGAATCCCTCTCCGGTGGCCATCTTCATCATCCCGGTGCTCTCCATGACGAGGAGGGAGTAGTTCTCCCTCGGGGCTGAGGGTATGTACCAGTAGCTATGTGTTTGATCTCTCTCTCTCTCTCTCTCGTGTTCTTGAGGTGACACGCTTAAGGTTCGATGATGCTAGGATTATAGGGAATAGATGTATGTGGTTACCGAATGTTGTTCGGAGTCCCGGATGAGATCCCGGACGTCACGAGGAGTTCCGGAATGGTCTGAAGGTAAAGATTTGTATATGGGAAATCCTGTTTTGGACACCGGAAGTGTTCTGGGCGTTATCGGTAACGTACTGGGACCACCGGAAGGGTTCGGGGGTCCACCGGGAGGGGCCACCAGCCTCGGAGGCCTTTGTGGGCCAAGTGTGGGAAGGGACCAGCCCCTAGGTGGGCTGGTGTGCCTCCCACAAGAGGCCCAAGGCGCAGGGAAGGGGAGAAGGGGGAAACCCTAGGCTCAGATGGGCCTAAGGCCCACCTAGGGTGCGCCCCCCCTCTATCCCCTTCTGGCCGCCCCCTAGATGCATCTAGGGCTTGCCGCCACCCCTAGGGGGGGGGAACCCTAGATGGGGGCGCAGCCCCTCCCCTCCCCCTATATATAGTGGGGGTTTTGGGGCTGCCACAGACACGAGTCTCCCTCTCTCTTGGCGCAGCCCTACCCCTCTCCCTCCTCGTCTCTCGCAGTGCTTGTCGAAGCCCTGCTGGAGTGCCACGCTCCTCCACCATCACCACACCATCGTGCTGCTGCTGGACGGAGTCTTCCCCAACCTCTCCCTCTCTCCTTGCTGGATCAAGGCACGGGAGACGTCACCGGGCTGCACGTGTGTTGAACGCGGAGGCGCCGTTGTTCGGTGCTTAGATCGGATTCGGCCGCGATCTGAATCGCTTCGTGTATGACTCCACCAACCGCGTTCTTGCAAAGCTTCCGCATCGCGATCTTCAAGGGTATGAAGATGCACTCCCCTCTCTCTCGTTGCTAGTTTCTCCATAGATTGATCTTGGTGATGCGTAGAATTTTTTTAATTTCTGCAACGATCCCCAACATATATATGAGGTAGTATAAGGTGGAGATTCCCGCACCGGAGAGGGGATTGAAGATTGATCAAGGCACGACACGGCGGCGGCTACCTCTTATCTTAGAACCCTAGTTCCTCCCGTCCCTTCCCCCTCCCAGATTCGGCACTGATGTGCTTGGAAGGAGCGGATCTTGTAAACCTAGCTACCTTAATCCAATGAGACTCATGTCGTGCTAATAGCTCGTCCCACATGGCTCGCTGTGCAGTAGCTCCCTGGCCGCCTTGTAAGAACGTGTGGTGCCCCCATATTTGGTTTTGGTAATTGATGACAATCTCTATGGACCAATGGCTGCCTTGAGTTATATTTGAAGGGTTTGTACATAGGTTTTTCTCGGTGTCCATTTGTTGGTTTCAAGTATAGTATGTGATGACCAAGGTGCTATTCAAGGAATTATCGAAAGATTAGGTCATGTGAGAGGTTGAGCAAGACTAAGTGAAAGAGTGAATCAGGTTGATCATCACACACAATGTACAAGATGTACGGAGAGGGATCAAGTGATCCTATGGTATGGTAAGTATTGTCCATTACGCCTTGTGTACTAACACATGGTCCACGTGAGAGTTCTATGTGGGGTTAGGTATGTTTCCATGGGTTTGCATCAAGAGGAAGATCTCATACAACCCATGGAGGATGCCATCAAGTGGTGATCGTCATCAACATTTGCGGTGTTCAAGTTCAAGTGATGCGTCATGAAGAGATCAAGTGCTTGAAGCTTGCCTTCCATTGTGGTGCCAATGGACTTGTGAAGATGTGCCGAAGAGTGGTTCACCCAGATTGGAGTATGAGGGAGCAATCAATCAGTCTTCATTGAGCCAACACAATCAAGAAAGGTGGTCCAACTTGAGGAAGTCAAGATCATCATCATCTAGCTCAAGTGGACTATGTGCAAGGCAAATGTTTGCCCTTGATAGGTTTTCCATTTTACCGGTCTCATGGTGGTAGTTGGGAGACCGGGTTATATGATCGATTGCCGTACTATCAAGGGGGGGGGGCTATCAAATTAGTAGCTTGATCGTCTCGTTCGTAGAGAGCTCAAACCATTGCATCCTTGCATCATCTTTCTTGGTTCTTGTTTGGTGTTTTTCATTGTGAGTTTTTGAGCTTATGGTCATCTTCATGACAAGCTCGAGTTCATCAAAAATGGAGTTCACATGCCTCTTCTATAATGTTTTCGATGATGGAGTTTTTGCCGGCTCTTCATTCATAGAGGTTCCACATCTCTATATCATTGGCATTTTTCTACTATCATTGATTGGATGGTAGTCGTTCTCATCTATCCAACAAGCTTGAGTTTTCTCAATTCGAAGCTCATTGGTAGAAGTAATGGCAGCTCAGGCTTTCCTGCATCCATCTGTTTTACTTAGGCCCTCTGTTGCACTCTAGCGGTAGTACCACTTGTGCGGTACTTCCGCAGTTCCTGTGCCGCAGGCACTACTGCTTGTTTTCGGCTTCTGGACTCTTTATCGCTTTAGCGGTAGTAGGGTGGCACTAGTAGAAAAAGGGTCAAATGTGAAGCACATTAGTGTCGGTTTGAATTTGAGCCGGCACTAATGTGACCATTAGTGCCGGTTCCAACGGCTAGGCGGGCGGGCATCATTAGTACCGGTTCATGGGCAACCTTTAGTACCGGTTCATGCCACGAACTGGTACTAATGAGGCCAGTGCGGCTGTGGTCAGGCTGGGGCCCCCACGAAGACCTTTAGTATCGGTTCATGGCATGAACCGATACCAGAGTTTCTTAGTAAGCTGATTTTTAGTCCCACCTCGCCAAGAGAGAGGCAGTATGAGCGGTTTATAAGCTATGAGTGCAGAGACAATGACGAAGAGGCGCAATGCTCACCAGCACATTGATTAGCTTCAAGCCTTTCTGAATAGCATAGATTGCACTGAGCTATGTGCAGTGCAGTCTACACTATTCCGAAAGGCTTGAAGCAAATTAACCAGCATTGCACCTCTTTTATATTTTTAATAACTTATTTGAACTCCGGACTTCTTGTGTTCAGTATGCAGCATTCAAAGCGGCGTCATCAATTTCCAACATGTTCTGACATCATTTGCTATTTTCGGTCATTTACCGAATTGTTCAAAGAGCTAAATGACCGTGAAATTGAAAATCACTACAAAATGAACTGTGAAAATGTTGAAATTTAGCATGTTATCATCATTTCACCCGCATAGCATGTGCGAAAGAGTAGAGAGGGTCACGGCAAAAACTGGACGCACTTCGTGTACAAACTGGACAGTCTCTTTCAGAGTATCAGGGTTTCGGACAAGAACTCATCTATTACACGGGCACATCAATGTTTTTTAAACTTATTTGAACTCCGGACTTCTTTTTTCTTCAGTATGCAACATTCAAAGCGACGCCATCAATTTTCAACATGTTCTGACATCATTTGTTGTTTTTCAGTCATTTACCTAATTGTTTAGAGAGCTAAATGACCGTGAAATTGAAAATCACTACAAAATGAACTGTGAAAATGTTGAAACTTGGCATGGTATCATTCATTTCACCCGCATTAGCATGTGCGAAACAGTAGAGAGGTCACGGAAAAAACTGGACGCACTTCGTGTACAAACTGACATCTCTTTAGGAGTATTAGGGTTTCGGACGAGAACTCATCTGTTTACACGGGCACTTCAATGTTTTTAAACTTATTGAACTTCCGGACTTCTTTTTTGTGTTCAGTATGCAGCATTCAAAAGCGACGTCATCAATTTCCAACATGTTCTGACATTCATTTTGTTTTTCAGTCATTTACCTAATTGTTTAGAGAGCTAAATGACCGTGAAAATTGAAAATCACTACAAAATGGAACTGTGAAAATGTTGAAAATCTTGGCATGGTATCATCATTTCACCCGCATAGCATGTGCGAAAGAGTAGAGGAGGGTCACGGCAAAAACTGGACGCACTTCGTGTACAAACTGGACAATCTCTTTCAGAGTATCAGGGTTTCGGACGAACTCATTCTTTTACACGGGGCACTTCAATGTTTTTAAACTTATTTGAACTCCGGACTTCTTTTGTGTTCAGTATGCAACATTCAAAGCGACGTCATCAATTTCCAACATGTTTTGACATCATTTTGTTGTTTTTCAGTTCATTTACCTATTGTTTAGAGAGCTAAATGACCATGAAATTTAAAATCACTACAAATGAACTGCTGAAAATGTTGAAACTTGGCATGGTATCATCATTTCACCCGCATAGCATGTGCTAAAGAGTAGAGAGGGTCACGGCAAAAACTGGACGCACTTCGTGTACAAACTGGACAATCTCTTTCGGAGTATCAGGTTTCGGACGGAACTCATCTGTTACAGGGCACTTCAAGTTTTTTTTAAACCTTATTTGAACTCCGGACTTCTTTTGTGTTCAATGCAGCATTCAAAGCACGTCATCAATTTCCAACATGTTCTGACATCATTTGTTGTTTTTCAGTCATTTTACCTAATTGTTTAGAGAGCTAAATGACCGTGAAATTGAAAATCACTACAAAATGAACTGTGAAAATGTTGAAACTTGGCATTGGTATCATCATTTCACCCGCATAGCATGTGCGAAAGAGTTAGAGAGGGGCACGGCAAAAACTACGCACTTCGTGTACAACTGGACAATGTCTTTCGGGATCATGGGTTTCGGGACGAGAACTCATCTGTTACACGGGCACTTCAATGTTTTTTAAACTTATTTGAACTCCGGACTTTCTTTTTGTTCAGTATGCAGCATTCAAAAGCGACGTCATCAATTTTCAACATGTTCTGACATCATTTGTTGTTTTTCAGTCATTTACCTAATTGTTTAGAGAGCTAAATGACCGTGAAATTGGAAAATCACTACAAAATGAACTGTGAAAATGTTGAAACTTGGCATGTATCATCATTTCACCCGCATAGCATGTGAAAGAGTAGAGAGGGTCACGACAAAAACTGGACGCACTTCGTGTACAAACTGGACAATCTCTTTCGGAGTATCAGTGTTTTCGGACGAGAACTCATCTGTTACACGGCACTTCAATGTTTTTTAAACTTATTGTAACTCCATACTTCTTTTGTGTTTCAGTATGCAGCATTCAAAGCGACGTCATCAATTTCCAACATGTTCTTGACATCATTTGTTGTTTTTCAGTCATTTACCTAATTGTTTAGAGAGCTAAATGACCGTGAAATTGAAAATCACTAAAATGAACTGTGAAAATGTTGAAACTTGGCATGGTATCATCATTTCACCCGCATAGCATGTGCGAAAGAGTAGAGAGGGTCACGGCAAAAACTGGGACGCACTTCGTGTACAACTGGACAATCTCTTTTCGGAGTATCAAGGTTTCGAGCGAGAACTCATCTGTTACACGGGCATTTCAATGTTTTTAAACTATTTGAACTCGGACTCTTTTGTGTCAGTATGCAGCATTCAAAGCGACGTCATCAATTTTCAACATGTTTCTGACATCATTTGTTGTTTTTCAGTCATTTACTATTGTTTAGAGAGCTAAATGACCGTGAATTGAATCACTAACAAAATGAACTCTGAAAATGTTTGAAACTTGCATGTATCATCATTTTCACCCGCATAGCATGTGCGAAAGAGTAGAGAGCGTCACGGCAAAAACTATACGCACTTCGTGTGCAAACTGGACAATCTCTTTCGGAGTATCAGGGTTTCGGACGAGAACTCATCTGTTACACGGGCACTTCAATGTTTTAAATTATTTGAACTCGGACTTCTTTGTGTTCAGTATGCAGCATTCAAAGCGACGTCATCAATTTCCAACATGTTCTGAATCATTGTTGTTTTTCAGTCATTTACCTAATTGTTTAGAGAGCTAAATGACCGTGAAATTGAAAATCACTACAAAATGAACTGTGAAAATGTTGAAACTTGGCATGGTATCATCATTTCACCCGCATAGCATGTGCTAAAGAGTAGAGAGGGTCACAGCAAAAACTGGACGCACTTCGTGTATAAACCGGACAATCTCTTTCGGAGTATCAGGGTTTCGGACGAGAACTCATCTGTTACACAGGCACTGCAATATTTTTTAAACTTATTTGAACTCCAGACTTCTTTTGTGTTCAGTATGCAGCATTCAAAGCGACGTCATCAATTTCCAACATGTTCTGACATCATTTGTTGTTTTTCAGTCATTTACCTAATTGTTTAGAGAGCTAAATGACCGTGAAATTTAAAATCACTACAAATAAACTTCTGAAAATGTTGAAACTTGCAATGGTATTATCATTTCACCCGGCATGTAAGAGTAGAGAGGGTCACATAAGAAAGCCTACTCAGAAATAAATAGAAGAAAATAAATAAAGCAGAAAAGAAAAAAACTATATAAAAAATTACTCAAAAATAAATAGAAGAAAATAAATAATGCAGAAAAAAAAATATAAAAAATTACTCAAAAATAAATAGAAGAAAATAAATAATGCAGAAAAGAAAAAAATATATAAAAATTTTGTTGGGGCCCTGCCCAGTGGGCCTGCCAGGCCTAGGGTGTGCAAATGCAGGCCCAGAAGGGCCAGCAGGCTCACATGGCAGCGCGCCATAGTTAGGCCCAGAAGCCTGCTATATAGAGAAGTTCGAAGGAGCAGCCGCGGCTGGGTTTATAAACCAGTGCGCTGCCCTTCGCTCGGCAAGGTGGGACTAAACATTGTGCACCGCCGGTGGCAGCGCACAACCATTAGTACGGTTGGTGGCTCCAACCGGTACTAATGATTGGGCCTTTAGTACCGGTTCGTGGCATGAACCGGTACTAAAGGGGCCGTTTCCTGCCCCTTGGCCTGGCGAAAATTGGCCTTTAGTACCGGTTGGTGACTCCAACCGGTACTAAAGGGCCCTCCTATATATATGACACTTAGGAAAAATTCAGTTTCATCAACCACCACTTCTTCTCCAACTTCTTCGCACGATGCCGCGCCCGTCGCCCATCGCGCGCCGCCCTCGCCGCCCCGCCGCCCGTCGTCGCCGTCACCGCCGTCGCCCCCGCCACCCGTCGTCGCCGTCATCGCCGTCGGCCCCGCCGCCCCGTACTACGTCGTTGTCTCGTTCGCACCGTCGCCCCGGCCCGCCGCTCGTCGTCACGTCGTCCCTGTCGCATCACGGTCTCGCGCCGCCGCCCGTACGCCCGTACACGATTTCATTATGTGCGAATACTGCGAAGACCAGCGGGGCCTGTGCGGCAGAAATTTTCTAGTTGATGATAGACACTTCAGCATCAAGCTGGATGAGAACTTCGAAGTGGATACAGTAAGTCACAATGACAAGTCTTTTTTCGTAATTAAGCATGACTTATGCTTCATTTTGCTTCAACTTTTAATTTTAATTTTTCACTATTCTACTAGCGTATCCCCTGCCATGCAAGAATTTTTGTCTTGGATAAGATAGGTTTCAGTCCTAACGAAACTATGGAGGTAAAAAGAGTTTACTTGAAGACCGAGCATGGTTATACCTTCAACGTCAAATTATACAATGCAGACACATACACCTATTTTGAATGCAAAACTTGGCAAGCACTATGCAAGGCTTATGCATTTGAGCCTGATATGGTTATCACCTTTGATATTCGTCCGGAAGATGATATTGAAGGTAATAGAGACATCTGGGTCGATGTGCAGACGCCTCCAGTTCTACCATTATGTGAGTTTCTCAACCATATTTATGTCTTCGATATGAGATTATTTGAACCAGTTGAATAATTAATAGATCTCAATTTATATTGACAGCTTACTTCCAATCAAGCAAACATGTCCGGCGCTTGGTAGACAGGACCGTCCACTGTCCCGGGGCTGAACTAAACTGCGAGGAGACAAGTCATTATGTTTCATGGCTTGAGGATCTTGATGCTGTCAAGACAAATTTTTCCTGCACTTAGAAATGTTAGTACTCAAAACGTGCGACCAATAGTGTTCGTACTGAACTACGGTCACATATATTTAGGAAAGATGATAAGATTTCTACTATTTCTCCTCAGTGCATCTTTTGCATACATTATTTTTTAAGCTAAACTTCATTGCTAAGTATGTTACTATACGATGTTCTTCAACAGGGACTCCCGATGAATGTTGTGCCTGATTGGATCGAGACTAAAGGTACCATGAATATTGTTAGCTTACAGCCAAGATATCCTAGAATGCACTTTAGTGCATTCAGGATTTCTAATAGCGAGGAATGCTTAATAGTAAAAGACTGGAGCAAAATTGTGAACGATCGCAGAGAAGTACTAGGGGGCAGCAATCAGAAGCGCAACCCACGATTAGGAGACAGTTCATCTGCATGCTCCAATATGATGAATCAGGAAAGCTATACATGTTCTATGCTATTTTACCTGAGAGAGAGAGCAGCAGGAGTGATTAATTAGCTAGTTCATGCTCTTAGTACTTGTCCTCTCATGTCCATGTTCTTCGTCCTGAACTTAATCTCAAAGAGTGATTTGCTTTTGTGGTGTTATGAACGCTTATAATATCATTACCATGTTGAACTCGATGATATCTTTGCTTCTGGTACAAGTGAATGTTTCTTCTTTAAGCTAGTGTTGGTGGTGATTAGATAGCGGTAATGACTATATGATGATTAAGTAGTGGTAATGAGACGACTCATTATAATGTAAAACAATCACTAAATTAAATTGAAAACACAAAATTAAAGTAAAAATAAAAAATAAAACCAAAACACACCAAAACATTTAGTACCGGTTGGTGTTACCAACCGGTACTAATGTCCTACGCGCCCACGGAGCTGGCTCGTGCCACGTGTTTGCCCTTTAGCACCGGTTTCGCTGAACCGGTACTAAAGGGGGGGGCCTTTAGTTGTTGGGGAACGTAGTAATTTCAAAATTTTCCTACGCACACGCAAGATCATGGTGATGCATAGCAAGGAGAGGGGAGAGTGTTGCCTACGTACCCTCGTAGACCAGAAGCGGAAGCGTTATCACAACGCGGTTGATGTAGTCGCACGTCTTCACGGCCCGACCGATCAAGCACCGAAACTACGACACCTCCGAGTTCTAGCACACGTTCAGCTCGATGACGATCCCCGGACTCCGATCCAGCAAAGTGTCGGGGAAGAGTTCCGTCAACACGACGGCGTGGTGACGATCTTGATGTTCTACCGTCGCAGGGCTTCGCCTAAGCACCGCTACAATATTATCGAGGATTATGGTGGAGGGGGCACCGCACACGGCTAAGAGAACGATCATGAAGATCAACTTGTGTGTCTAGAGGTGCCCCCCTGCCCCTGTATATAAAGGAGCAAGGGGGAGAGGCCGGCCGGCCCTTGGGGCGTGCCAAGGAGGGGGGGAGTCCTCCTAGTAGGAGTAGGACTCCCCTTTCCTAGTCCAACTAGGAAGAGAGATGGGGGAAGGAAAGAGAGGGAGAGGGAAAGAGGGGCCGCGCCCCCCTCCCCTAGTCCAATTCGTACTCCCCATGGGAGGAGGCGCGCCACCTCCTGGGCTGCTGCCCTCTCTCTCCCCTCAGGTCCACTAAGGCCCAATACTTCCCCGGGTGGTTCCGGTAACCCTTCCGATACTCCGGTTTTCTCCGGAATCACCCGAAACACTCCCGGTGTCCGAATATAGCCGTCCAATATATCAATCTTTATGTCTCGACCATTTTGAGACTCCCCGTCATGTCCGTGATCATATCCGGGAGTCCGAACAACCTTCGGTACATCAAAATATATAAACTCATAATGAAACTGTCATTGTAACGTTAAGCGTGCGGACCCTACGGGTTCGAGAACAATGTAGACATGACCGAGACACGTCTCCGGTCAATAACCAATAGCGGAACCTGGATGCTCATATTGGCTCCTACATATTCTACGAAGATCTTTATCGGTCAGACCGCATAACAACATACGTTGTTCCCTTTGTCATCGATATGTTACTTGCCCGAGATTCGATCGTCGGTATCTCAATACCTAGTTCAATATCGTTATCGGCAAGTCTCTTTACTTGTTCCGTAATACATCATCTCGCAACTAACTCATTAGTTGCATTGCTTGCAAGGCTTAATTGATGTGCATTACTGAGAGGGCCCAGAGATACCTCTCCGACAATTGGAGTGACAAATCCTAATCTCGAAATACGCCAACCCAACATGTATCTTTGGAGACACCTGTAGAGCACCTTTATAATCACCCAGTTACGTTGTGACGTTTGGTGGCACACAAAGTGTTCCTCCGGCAAACGGGAGTTGCATAATCTCATAGTCACAGGAACATGTATAAGTCATGAAGAAAGCAATAGCAACATACTAAACGATCGGGTGCTAAGCTAATGGAATGGGTCATGTCAATCACATCATTCTCCTAATGATGTGATCCCATTAATCAAATGACAACACATGTCTATGGTTAGGAAACATAACCATCTTTGATTAACGAGCTAGTCAAGTAGAGGCATAGTAGTGACGTTTAGTTTGTCTATGTATTCACACAAGTATTATGTTTCCGGTTAATACAGTTCTAGCATGAATAATAAACATTTATCATGATATAAGGAAATAAATAATAAATTTATTATTGCCTCTAGGGCATATTTCCTTCAGTCTCCCACTTGCACTAGAGTGAATAATCTAGATTACACAGTAATGATTCTAACACCCATGGAGCCTTGGTGCTGATCATGTTTTGCTCGTGAAAGAGGCTTAGTCAATGGGTCTGCTACATTCAGATCCGTATGTATCTTGCAAATCTCTATGTCTCCCACCTGGACTAGATCCCGGATGGAATTGAAGCGTCTCTTGATGTGCTTGGTTCTCTTGTGAAATCTGGATTCCTTTGCCAAGGCAATTGCACTAGTATTGTCACAAAATATTTTCATTGGACCCGATGCACTAGGTATGACACCTAGATCGGATATCAACTCCTTCATCCAGACTCCTTCGTTTGCTGCTTCCGAAGCAGCTATGTACTCTGCTTCACATGTAGATCCCGCCATGACGCTTTTTTTAGAACTGCGCCAACTGACAGCTCCACCATTTAATGTAAATACGTATCCGGTTTGCGATTTAGAATCGTCCGGATCAGCGTCAAAGCTTGAATCAACGTAACCATTTAGGATGAGCTCTTTGTCACCTCCATATACGAGAAACATATCCTTAGTCCTTTCCAGGTATTTCAGGATGTTCTTGACCGCTGTCCAGTGATCCACTCCTGGATTACTTTGGTACCTCCCTGCTAGACTTATAGCAAGACACACATCATGTCTGGTACACAACATTGCATACATTATAGAGCCTATGGCTGAAGCATAGGGAACATCTTTCATTTTTTCTCTATCTTCTGCAGTGGTCGGGCATTGAGTTTTACTCAACTTCACACCTTGTAACACAGGCAAGAATCCTTTCTTTGCTTGATCCATTTTGAACTTCTTCAAAACTTTGTCAAGGTATGTGCTTTGTGAAAGTCCAATTAAGCGTCTTGATCTATCTCTATAGATCTTAATGCCCAATATGTAAGCAGCTTCACCGAGGTCTTTCATTGAAAAATTCTTATTCAAGTATCCCTTTATGCTATCCAGAAATTCTATATCATTTCCGATTAGTAATATGTCATCCACATATAATATCAGAAATGCTATAGAGCTCCCACTCACTTTCTTGTAAATACAGGCTTCTCCAAAAGTCTGTACAAAACAAATGCTTTGATCACACTATCAAAGCGTTTATTCCAACTCCGAGAGGCTTGCACCAGTCCATAAATGGATCGCTGGAGCTTGCACACTTTGTTAGTTCCCTTTGGATCAACAAAACCTTCCGGCTGCATCATATACAACTCTTCTTTCAGAAATCCATTAAGGAATGTAGTTTTGACATCGATCTGCCAAATTTCATAATCATAAAATGCGGCAATTGCTAACATGATTCGGACAGACTTAAGCATCGCTAAGGGTGAGAAGGTCTCATCGTAGTCAATCCCTTGAACTTGTCGAAAACCTTTTGCGACAAGTCGAGCTTTGTAGACAGTAACATTACCGTCAGCGTCAGTCTTCTTCTTGAAGATCCATTTATTCTCAATTGCTTGCCTATCATTGGGAAAGTCAACCAAAGTCCACACTTTGTTCTAATACATGGATCCCATCTCAGATTTCATGGCTTCAAGCCATTTTGCGGAATCTGGGCTCACCATCGCTTCTTCATAGTTCGCAGGTTCATCATGATCTAGTAGCATGACTTCCAGAACAGGATTACCGTACCACTCTGGTGCGGATCTTACTCTGGTTGATCTACGAGGTTCAGTAGTAACTTGTTCTGAAGTTTCATGATCATCATCATTAACTTCCTCACTAATTGGTGCAGGTGTCACAGAAACCGGTTTCTGTGATGTACTACTTTCCAATAAGGGAGCAGGTACAGTTACCTCATCAAGTTCTACTTTCCTCCCACTCACTTCTTTCGAGAGAAACTCTTTCTCTAGAAAGGATCCATTCTTCGGAACAAATGTCTTGCCTTCGGATCTGTGATAGAAGTTTACCCAACTGTCTCCTTTGGGTATCCTATGAAGACACATTTCTCTGATTTGGGTTCGAGCTTATCAGGTTGAAGTTTTTTCACATAAGCATCGCAGCCCCAAACTTTTAGAAATGACAACTTTGGTTTCTTGCCAAACCACAGTTCATAAGGCGTCGTCTCAACGGATTTTGATGGTGCCCTATTTAATGTGAATGCGGCCGTCTCTAAAGCATAACCCCAAAACGATAGCGGTAAATCTGTAAGAGACATCATAGATCGTACCATATCAAGTAAAGTACGATTACGACGTTCGGACACACCATTATGTTGTGGTGTTCCGGGTGGCATGAGTTGCGAAACTATTCCGCATTGTTTCAAATGTAGACCAAACTCGTAACTCAAATATTCTCCTCCACGATCAGATCGTAGAAACTTTATTTTCTTTTTACGATGATTTTCAACTTCACTCTGAAATTCTTTGAACTTTTCAAATGTTTCAGACTTATGTTTCATTAAGTAGATATACCCATATCTTCTTAAGTCATCTGTGAAGGTGAGAAAATAACGATATCCGCCACGAGCCTCAATATTCATCGGACCACATACATCTGTATGTATGATTTCCAACAAATCTGTTGCTCTCTCCATAGTGCCGGAGAACTGTGTTTTAGTCATCTTGCCCATGAGGCACGGTTCGCAAGTACCAAGTGATTCATAATCAAGTGGTTCCAAAAGCCCATCAGTATGGAGTTTTTTCATGCGCTTTATACCGATATGACCTAAATGGCAGTGCCACAAATAAGTTGCACTATCATTATCAACTTTGCATCTTTTGGCTTCAACATTATGAATATGTGTGTTACTACTATCGAGATTCATCAAAAATAGACCACTCTTCAAAGGTGCATGACCATAAAAGATATTACTCATATAAATAGAACAACCATTATTCTCTGATTTAAATGAATAACCGTCTCGCATTAAACAAGATCCAGATATAATGTTCATGCTCAACGCTGGCACCAAATAACAATTATGTAGGTCTAATATTAATCCCGAAGGTAGATGTAGAGGTAGCGTGCCGACCGCGATCACATCGACTTTGGAACCGTTTCCCACGCGCATCGTCACCTCGTCCTTTGCCAGTGTTCGCTTAATCCGTAGTCCCTGTTTCGAGTTGCAAATATTAGCAACAGAACCAGTATCAAATACCCAGGTGCTACTGCGAGCTCTAGTAAGGTACACATCAATAACATGTATATCACATATACCTTTGTTCTCCTTGCCATCCTTCTTATCCGCCAAATACTTGGGGCAGTTCCGCTTCCAGTAACCAGTCTGCTTGCAGTAGAAGCACTCAGTTTCAGGCTTAGGTCCAGACTTGGGTTTCTTCTCTTGAGCAGCAACTTGCTTGCTGTTCTTCTTGAAGTTCCCCTTCTTCTTCCCTTTGCCCTTTTTCTTGAAACTAGTGGTCTTGTTGACCATCAACACTTGATGCTCCTTTTTGATTTCTACCTCCGCAGCTTTCAGCATTGCGAAGAGCTCGGGAATAGTCTTATTCATCCCTTGCATATTATAGTTCATCACGAAGCTCTTGTAGCTTGGTGGCAGTGATTGGAGAATTCTGTCAATGACGCAATCATCTGGAAGATTAACTCCCATCTGAATCAAGTGATTATTATACCCAGACATTTTGAGTATATGCTCACTGACAGAACTGTTTTCCTCCATCTTGCAGCTATAGAACTTATTGGAGACTTCATATCTCTCAATCCGGGCATTTGCTTGAAATATTAACTTCAACTCCTGGAACATCTCATATGCTCCATGACGTTCAAAACGTCGTTGAAGTCCCGATTCTAAGCCGTAACGCATGGCACACTGAACTATCGAGTAGTCATCAGCTTTGCTTTGCCAGATGTTCATAACATCTGGTGTTGCTCCAGCAGCAGGCCTGGCACCCAGCGGTGCTTCCAGGACGTAATTCTTCTGTGCAGCAATAAGGATAATCCTCAAGTTACGGACCCAGTCCGTGTAATTGCTACCATCATCTTTCAACTTTGCTTTCTCAAGGAACGCATTAAAATTCAACAGAACAACAGCACGGGCCATCTATCTACAATCAAACATACATAAGCAAGATACTATCAGGTACTAAGTTCATGATAAATTTAAGTTCAATTAATCATATTGCTTAAGAACTCCCACTTAGATAGACATCCCTCTAATCTTCTAAGTGATCACGTGATCCAAATCAACTAAACCATAACCGATCATCACGTGAAATGGAGTAGTTTTCAATGGTGAACATCACTATGTTGATCATATCTACTATATGACTCACGCTTGATCTTTCGATCTCAGTGTTCCGAGGCCATATCTGCATATGCTAGGCTCGTCAAGTTTAACCTGAGTATTCTGCGTGTGCAAAACTGGCTTGCACCCGTTGTAGATGGACGTAGAGCTTATCACACCCGATCATCACGTGGTGTCTGGGCACGAGGAACTTTGGCAACGGTGCATACTCAGGGAGAACACTTTTATCTTGATAATTTAGTGAGAGATCATCTTATAATGCTACCGTCAATCAAAGCAAGATAAGATGCATAAAAGATAAACATCACATGCAATCAATATAAGTGATATGATATGGCCATCATCATCTTGTGCTTGTGATCTCCATCTCCGAAGCACCGTCATGATCACCATCGTCACCGGCGCGACACCTTGATCTCCATCGTAGCATCGTTGTCGTCTCGCCAATCTTATGCTTCCACGACTATCGCTACCGCTTAGTGATAAAGTAAAGCATTACAGCGCGATTGCATTGCATACAATAAAACGACAACCATATGGCTCCTGCCAGTTGCCGATAACTCGGTTACAAAACATGATCATCTCATACAATAAAATTTAGCATCATGTCTTGACCATATCACATCACAACATGCCCTGCAAAAACAAGTTAGACGTCCTCTACTTTGTTGTTGCAAGTTTTACGTGGCTGCTACGGGCTTAAGCAAGAACCAATCTTACCTACGCATCAAAACCACAACGATAGTTTGTCAAGTTGGTGCTGTTTTAACCTTCGCAAGGACCGGGCGTAGCCACACTCGGTTCAACTAAAGTTGGAGAAGCTGTCACCCGCAAGCCACCTATGTGCAAAGCACGTCGGGAGAACCGGTCTCGCGTAAGCGTACGCGTAATGTCGGTCCGGGCCGCTTCATCCAACAATACGCCGAACCAAAGTATGACATGCTGGTAAGCAGTATGACTTATATCGCCCACAACTCACTTGTGTTCTACTCGTGCATATAACATCAACACATAAAACCAGGCTCGGATGCCACTGTTGGGGAACGTAGTAATTTCAAAAAATTTCCTACGCATACGCAAGATCATGGTGATGCATAGCAACGAGAGGGGAGAGTGTGATCTATGTACCCTTGTAGATCGACAACGGAAGCGTTTGGTTGATGTAGTCGTACGTCTCCACGGCCCGACCGATCAAGCACCGAAACTACGGCACCTCCGAGTTCTAGCACACGTTCAGCTCGATGACGATCCCCGGACTCCGATCCAACAAAGTGTTGGGGAAGAGTTCCGTTAGCACGACGGCGTGGTGACGATCTTGATGTACTACTGTCGCAGGGCTTCGCCTAAGCACTGCTGCAATATTATCGAGGACTATGGTGGCAGGGGGCGCCGCACACGGCTAAGAATATGATCACGTGGATCAACTTGTGTTCCTCTGGGGTGCCCCTGCCTCCGTA
The DNA here is from genome assembly GCF_003073215.2 of Triticum urartu. Taxonomy (NCBI): domain Eukaryota; kingdom Viridiplantae; phylum Streptophyta; class Magnoliopsida; order Poales; family Poaceae; genus Triticum; species Triticum urartu. The sequence goes on along the minus strand of NC_053028.1, from coordinate 656,470,907 downwards.
TATAAAGGCTCAAGGGGGGGGGGGGTGCGGCCGACCTAAGAGAGGCGCGCCAGGAAGAGTCCTACTCCCTCCGGGAGTAGGATTCCCCCCTCCCAATCCTAGTTGGAATAGGATTCGCGGAGGGGGGAAAAGAGAAAGGGGGGGCGGCCCCCTCTCCTTGTCCTATTCGGACCAAGGGAGGGGAGGGGCGCGCGGCTCATCTTAGGCTGCCTCTTCTCTTTTCCACTAAGGCCCACTAAGGCCCATATAGCTCCCGGGGGGTTCTGGTAACCTCCCGGTACTCCGGTAAAATCCCGACTTCACCCGGAACACTTCCGATATCCAAACATAAGCTTCCAATATATCGATCTTTATGTCTCGACCATTTCGAGACTCCTCGTCATGTCCGTGATCACATCCGGGACTCCGAACAACCTTCGGTACATCAAAACGTATAAACTCATAATATAACTGTCATCGAAACCTTAAGCGTGCGGACCCTACGGGTTCGAGAACAATGTAGACATGACCGAGACACGTCTCCGGTCAATAACCAATAGCGGGACCTGGATGCCCATATTGGCTCCTACATATTCTACGACGATCTTTATCGGTCAGACCGCATAACAACATACGTTGTTCCCTTTGTCATCGGTATGTTACTTGCCCGAGATTCGATCATCGGTATCCAATACGTAGTTCAATCTCGTTACCGGCAAGTCTCTTTACTCGTTCCGTAATACATCATCTCGTAACTAACTCATTAGCTGCAATGCTTGCAAGGCTTAAGTGATGTGCATTACCGAGAGGGCCCGAAGATACCTCTCCGACGATCGGAGTGACAAATCCTAATCTCGAAATACGTCAACCCAACATGTACCTTTGGAGACACCTGTAGAGCACCTTTATAATCACCCAGTTACATTGTGACGTTTGGTAGCACACAAAGTGTTCCTCCGGCACACGGGAGTTACATAATCTCATAGTCATAGGAACATGTATAAGTCATGAAGAAAGCAATAGCAACATACTAA